>NC_087355.1:41994000-42303250 GCF_030014295.1 Loxodonta africana | reverse complement strand
CATGACAGGCTTAGAGTTAATATAATCATGGGTCTTAAGACAGCACAATTATGGATACAATCATAGGTGCTCCCTGCCCTCACACATGGTGAGTTCTCGAATGGAAAAGGGAGGGATTGAAGGATGAGAATGTTCCAGGAAAAAACAAGATAGAAGCCTTGGTTCTGCAAAAAATGTTAGATGCCATTCTCTCCCCAGTTCTTTCCACATTAGGCCTTGCCAGGAAGCTCCCTCTGTGAGACGTGCTGGATTGCAATAACCTCAGTGATCAAGATCTGCAATAATGGTGGACAGAGCAACTATATCAGAATCTCCAACTAGAGCTACATAAGCCAGTTAATGACAACTAACCTTCTTAGGCAACAAACCCATTCTAGTTAGTCCAGAACTGTCCCGGATTTAGCACTGAAACTTCCACATTTTGGGAAATCCCTTAGTCCCAGACAAACTAGCACATTTGGTCACTACCCTCTACAGGCTTTTGCCCAGATCTGCCTTTCAACATGACCACAGAATATTGGGCCTGCCTCTTCCCAATCCATCTCTTGGAATGATTCCTTACACTCATGTAGATGGATTGGAGCCAATAAACACACATAGGAGTACACATATGTGGTTGTGAATTCTAAGGGCATGATGAAAGAAAGAAATCCATTTGGGATTTGGAAAAGAAGACTCTTGTAGATTCAAAATATAAACAGTTGTATGGCATGATCTGGGATACATTTTATACTTATAGGAAGCCCACTTCAGGAACACACTGGAGAGCTGAGAATAGATACCTTTGAGCCTGTGCAGGCAAATGTGACGCTTTAACTAAAACGTATTTTTACATCACAAGTACACAGTAAATACATCATTGAACAAATGTGATATGTAAAGTACATTACTATAAAAGCCTTTTAACATGATGTTCCAACCCTGAGCTCTGGCCAAATTTTCTGAGTAAATATGTTGCTTATTGCCACTCAAAGGTCTTAGTGACAAAGCCTTTCTCTTCTTGGACGAAATCTGTGTGCAATTTCCTGGCAAAGAGAGTAGAATTAACTTGGAGATGGATCTTTGATCAAAAAACATCTGGAGAAATTACAGAGGTTGGTGAGTAAACAAAGTTTTAACGCTATTCTCAGATGTGGACTCAAGAAACAAACGAATCACATTCTTTAGTTGCTCTATGATCAGGCCTCAACCCATAAAGGGACTTGGGTGGATGCTGGCCCTGCTGTTAAAAAGCTGGGCCCAATTTTAGTTTCACACAATTCTTTGCTGAAGACTGTCTTTATTTTCATATGGTCATAATTTTGTTATATGTAATACCACTCAAGAATGTTAATGGATTCTCATTACTAGAACCACATTTTGGGAATATGATTTAACATGTAGCACTGAACTGAAGAAATTTGATTATAAGGCAGCTAAGAATTAGTCAATCAATTCTGGCTGAATTACATACAGTGTAAAGCCTCAAATTACCAAAAAAAATGCATACCAATCATTTCTGGTAAGCTTATTACACATATATAATATTAACAATTACGATGGAAATTTGCCCACTTTCATATAGTGGGACCCTCTTGAAGAATATTCACATTTAAAGATTTCATGTTCTTAAGTAGTATTGTTTTTTAAGAAAGAGAAGGATTTATACAAGATGCCAGGGTACTGGGACTTCTTTGGCTAAATGCCAATGATACAAAACTCCCCTTTGGAGAGAAAATGTTAGCTACTATACAATATTCATTTTGCATTTTACAAAATTCTGGAAGATACGTGCAACATTCCGGGACCACAGGAAGTAATAGGAGGAAAATTTCGCAAAATAAAACAACCACACATAAATGAACTATGAAATACCATTCAAATGTTAATTCGTTTTAATGCATACATTAAAAAAAAAGTATCTATTAAATGCTTGGCACATTACAAGAGACTAAGACGATCAGGACATATTTTTTGCCCTGAATGGCTTAGATTCTAGTCGTTAGTTGCCATGAAGTTGGCTCCAACTCATGGTGACCTTATGTAGAAGAGAGCAGAACATTGCCCAGTCCTGCGCCATCTTCCCGCTCAATATTCTGTTGTCATCCAGAAGATTTCCATTGACTAATTTTAGATGTACATCGCCAAGCCTTTCTTCCTAGTCTGTCTTTTTCTGGAAGTTCCACTGAAATCTCTCTACCCTGGGTGACCTGGCTGCTATTTGAAATACCAGTGGCATTACTTCCAACACCATAGCAATACCCAAGCCACCGCAGTACAACAAACTGGCAGACAGTATGTTCTAGCAGAATAGATGAAAAAAAAAAATTTTTTTTAAATAATAAATGGTTAAAAAAAATTAATTACTATAAAAGTTCAAAGATTGGACAGAGATTTTCCTCCTTTCCTCCTTTTGCTTTCTTTCTTTCCCACCCTCTTCCTTCCTTCCTTCCTCCCTCCCTCCCTGTCTCCCTGCCTCCCTCTGTTCTCCTTTATTTCTTTTCTTCCTATTCAGGATTTCAGTAAAAGTTTACTAGAAAGAGTTTCAACTTTGTGATGATAAGATAATTATGTGTGTGTACACAGTCAGAGCAAAAAAAGATATGCAATGAAATTAAGGTTCAAGATCGCCTTCCTAGAAGCACTTGTTTTTGCCAGTTCCTGTAAACGCTTCCAGATATTCAAAGTGTGGGCAAACTCTTGTACATATTCCCTCTTTTTCTTTGTACATAAGTGGAAGCATCATATATACAAGGATTTTCCCTTTGCCCTTTTTAAAACTTAATATGTTTAAATTATATTTAATTAATGTTATTTTAGTATAGGGAAATTAGACTTTTGCCATATGTGCTGACAATATTTTCCCAGTTTATCATCTGTCTTTTGACATTGTATAAAATATTTTTACCATGCAGAATTTAAAATATTTTACTTGGTCACATTAATCATTTTTTTTCTGACTTTTTATTTTGTCATTGTTTCTTTATAAAGCTTTATCGACCAGAGATAAAAAATGAATTGTCCCAAGTGTCCTTCAAATGCTTTTATGATTTTTTTTACAACTAAATCTTTTCTCCATTTAGAATTTATCTTAGTGAGAGATCTCATTTCAAACCAACTCCTAGCCACTAAACCAAAACCAGACCAAAACCATTGCCAGTCAATTCTGACTCATAGTGACCCTATAGGACAGAGTAAAACTGCCCCACAGGGTTTCCAAGGAGCAGCTGGTGGGTTCGAACTGCCAACATTGATTAGCAGCCAAGCCAGTACATACAAAAAAATTTTTTTGAAATAACTTATCTCTTTTCTCCCCCCTGGTATGAAATGCCAAGAATAGTAGTTTTGGAATTTTCAAAGGAGAGGACAAAACCTGAGGCAGAGGCAAGAATATAAGGCAAGAAAGTGTCCCCGCCCCTTTAACGTGTGTCCGTTGCAACCACTGCTCTATCACAGTCTGTTCAGAGAAATCTTGGGAAATAGCAACCACCTCCACCACTACCATTGCCACTACCACTACAACAGCAGCACTTATTCAGCCCTCTCTACGGACCAGGCATGGTGTAAAGCATCTTAGGGCATTATCTCACTCATTCCTCACATCAGCTAGGTAATATTGTAATTGTCTCCATTTTTCAGGTGAGGAACCGAGGGAGTGAGAGGTAAAAAAATTTCCCCAAGATCACACAGCTATAGTAGTAGATATTGCCAAATGAACCTAAACTAAGTAGGCAGTTTGATTCCAGGTCCCGTGCTCTTAAACTATGGGTGTATTTCCACAGCCTCAATTTAACAGAAACCCTGCTTTCCCCAGAGAACGTTTGCTTCCATTAAGTCTTTATTAAGTAATGGTTGCTCATTTTTCAGTAGTACACATAGAGGAAGATGGCTTTCAAAACTGGGGACTGAGTTGACTTTGGAGTTTCTTTGAGAATTTCAGGAAGTGATGTAAAATTTCTGAATCTGGCTAGGGTTATTGGAATGAAGAGGAGAAAACACATTTCTGAAATATGTAAGGGATAAAATAGATCTGACTTAATGGTTGAATGGATGTGGAAAGTGAAAGAAGAGTCAAGGATGACTCATGTTCATAACCTGCTTGGCTGACCAGTTAGATGATGTCATAAATTGAGAGAGAATTTAGAAGAACTTCAAGGAGAACAGAAGAAGGTGAATTTCATTTTTGACGGAAAAAAACAAGGAGTCATTTCATAGGTAGTTTTATGTTACCCTGATGCTCAAAGGAGAGATTCAGACTGGAAAATTAAGCTGGGATATCATTAATGCACAGGAGTAATTTGAAATTATGGAAGGCAACGCAATCACCTGGGGAGAGTATAAAGTGTGAGAAGAGCTGTGGGCTTAGGACAGAAGTTGGTAGACCATCAGCATTCAAAATGTAGAAGACTCATTCCAAAAGGACTTAAGGAAGAATAGAAGAATCTGAAGAGTCCAGTGTCAAAAGAAGTGAAGTGATCGATAGAATCAAATGTAGCCAAATTTAGTGGCATCCATAGGAAAATATTCTTTAGATTGCAATTCTGAGGTCATTCATGATTTTAATAAAAAAAATTTCAATGGAGTGGAGTGAAATACAGATTGTAGTCCTTGGAACTGTAAATCGGAGGTAATGTTGAGGAGACTGTACCGGTACACATTACTCTTTCAAGTACCCTGGAAGAAGAAAGATTGAATGTTAGCTTGAGAGGAATGAGAGATCTGGTGCTTTTCTTAGGATAGGAGAGACCAGGAAATGTTTATTGGCAGAAGAGGAAAGGACTAGCATGGAGATACCTGAAGAGAAAGAACTTATTCTCATAGAAGACAAAAGAGACAGAGCTCAAAAGTGGTGGTGGGGAGATTGGCTTCATTGTTAAAGAAGAAAGATAAGATACGTTGACGTGTGTGCAAGGTCAACAAATTTGAATGTAGGGGAATTCTTGAATTGAGGGAGAATTTGAGGAATTTAGCCCGTATGATTGATTATAACCGTGATTACTGCATGCTTTCTGAGACCAAGTCATAAAAGGAGATACAGCTTCCACCTGGTTCTCTTTTTCTTGGGATATTTGGTCCTGGAATCTAGGTGCCATGTGTGAGGAGGCCTAGGCCACAGAAGCTACATGAGGGTGTTCCAGTTGTTAGCCAGCATCAACTTCCGAATATGAGTGAGGAAGACTTCCTGATGATGCTACCTCCTGCCATCACCAGACTGCCACCTCATGAGAGATCCCAAGTGAGAACCATCTAGCTGAAGTCAGTCAACTCCCACAACTGGTATAGATAAAAATAATAAATGATTATTGTTGTTTTACACCAGTAAGTTTGGAGTGGTTGTTTCAGAGTTGTAATCAAAACACTCAACATATGAGTTATACTTTCCATATTATCAATACTTATTTATATGTAACTGTATATATTATGGAAACTCTGGTGGCGTAGTGGTGAAGTGCTACAGCTGCTAACCAAAAAGTCTGCAGTTCAAATCTGCCAGGCACTCCTTGGAAGCTCTATGGGGCAGTTCTACTCTGTCCAATAGGGTCACTATGAGTCGGAATCTACTCGACGGCAACGGGTTTGGTTTTTTGGTTTGGTATATATTATGGTTAAGTGCTTGGGTGCTAACCAAAAAGTTGGCAGTTCAAATCCACCAGCCACTCCTTGGAAACCCTGTGAGGCAGTTCTACTCTGTCCTATAGGGTTACTATGAGTCAGAATCAACTCAACGGCAGTGGGTTTAGGTATATATTATATTGGCTTGTTCATGTGCCATGATATCCCTTTTCTTATGTTATTTTTTCATTCTGCTGGGATACATGCTAAAGTTTTGGGGGTTTTGTTTTGTTTTCCCAAGAATGGACTTTGTGTTCTTGCATATCTGAAAAATACTGGAATAATAGTTTGACTCTGTATGAAATTCTAGACCCAAAATTATTTTCTCTCTTGTTTTCCTAACATCCAGTTTTGCAGATAAGAGTGCTGATTCCAGTGTTATTCTTACTCCAAGGTTGTTGATATGTTTTCTCTCTCTCTCTCCATACATTTATATATATATATTTTTAGGCCTCAACATTTGGAAATTTTACTGGGGCATGTATTGATATTCCCTCTACTTGGTACACTCTTTTCTCAGCTCTTATCATGGGTAGCACTTTCTTTCTATTCAGATCTTAAAGCAAATGTCAGCTCCTCAAAGACAACTTCACTGACCACCCAATCTAAAGCAGCTTCAGGCAGTTATTCTCATTTCCCTGCATTACTTTCTTCAGAGAATTTATTGCTTTTTATTTTTTTCTGTATTTATTTGTTAGTGTATTTATTTTATCTCTTCTCTTTAGAATATAAGACCCATGAAGGGAGAATCTGTCTCTCCTGTTTATGGCTGTATCTCTAATGCCTAGAACAGTGACTAGTATGTAATAAAAACAAAAAAAAATAGATACTGAAAAAAAAAATAAAGAATACTTGAGTGAATATATTTTTCTTTGTACATCATTTTACTACTAGGTATCCAGTAGGCTTTTCAATCCGAAGATATGAATCTTTTTCAGTAAATCCTTTTTTGATTTTTAACTATTATTGATTTTTTTTGTTGTTTCCTTTCCTCATTCCTCTTATCTCCTAGAATATGAATATTGGATACAGTGGATCTCTTCTCCGTATCTCCTAAATGGTTTTCTTTATAGTTTTCATTTCTTTTACTCTGATGTTCTTGTTGTTTTTAGGTATCCTTGAGTTGGTTCTGACACATAGCCAACCTATATGTAACAAAATGAAGCATTGCTTGGTCCTGTGCCGTTCTCACAATCATTGCTATGTTTGAGCCCATAGTTGCAGCCACTTTGTCAATCCATCTCGCTAAGGGTTTTGCTCTTTTTCACTGACCCTCTACTCTGCTTTACTAAGCATAATGTCCTTCCCCAGGGACTGGTCCAAAGTTCACTCACTTACTCAGCCCTTTTGCTGATTTTTTTTTTTTTAATTTTGATAACCATGCTTTATTTCTAAAAATTATTTATTTGTGAGATTGCTATTTTTCATTGCCTCTTTTTACCGTTTAATGAAATCAATGTCTTCTTGAACCTCCGTGAAATCACTGACAATAATTTTTATGTTCTCTTCCATTTTCTGTGTTATCTGTTTATTCTTATTATTCATCTTATTCTTCCTCTTTCATATTGTATTTCTTGGAGGTTCAGTGATCTTTGTTTTCTGTTACCTGATAGGCGAAGGAGCAGGTTAATTGGTTTAATTATCTGGGTTGTGTTTTCTCTGAAGTTGTGTGGTCTGTCTCCACAATAGTTCTCTCACTTGAGGAAACATTTGGCTCAATCCTGCTTTTTGTACTTACTGATTGTGAGATTTGCATTGTTAAGGAGCTTCATTGGGATAAATGGCTTCATATTATGTAGAATGATTCTGTGACTGATTTGTGTTATGGTTCTAGCGCTTAATACATATAAAGCCATCTACTTTTCCTCATATACCTCAAATTCCTTTTGTCTGCTAGTGGTGCCCTTTCACATTTCCTAGTATTGTTATACATTTATTCTTTTAAATATCTTTCCTGGCATTTCAATGAGATGTTGAATGTGAGAGGAGATAAAACATGGGCCAAGTCAACTGCCTGTATCTAGACACTGCAATCTCCAGACTTGTGCCCACAGTCTCAATTTCTTCAGCCTACATTTGTCTTAAATTCATTTCAGTCTGGTTTCCACCTTCATAGTCTACTAACATCACCGTTGACCGACTAATCATCAGAACGTGCATTAGTTTGCTCTTCTCCAATTGGTGTTTAACGTTGTTGATTCCTTTCTACTTTTTAAAACTCTCTTCTCTCTAGGGTTTTGTGGCACCATTTCCTTTTGATTTCTCTCTTAGTCCTTCTTTCTTTATTTCACTGACTCTTCCTGCCCACTGCTTAATTCTTTGAAGTTACCATGGGAACAAGTCCAAATCCCTCTATTGATGAGCCATTAAAGCTATACAATTATTTTTTCACTGCTATGCAAATAAATCCTGCCCCATTGGGTATGCTCCCTTTATAGTCCCCTAAGCCTGCCATGCTTATTCCTGACTATGAGCATTTGCTTATATATTTTACATGGAATACCTGCCTCCTTGACTATCATCTTTCCTAAATCCTATCCACCCTTTAAGATGGAGCTCAATTCTCCATCCTCTGAAATACTCCCTTGCCATCCCAAAGCAGTTTGTTCTTTGAACACTTTAACTTCTCCAGCTGAACCGTTTTTTCTTTTTTTATTTATTTACCATACATTCCCATTCATCATTAATTACCTCTTGATTTACATCCCCTTTTCTTGGTTACTTCAGGAGCAAGGTTTGTGTCTCACACTTTCAAAATCTCTCTTCTCTTGTAAATAATCTCATAACATGAACATAGAAAGCACAAAATTTCCATTTAATCAATAAATGAGAAACCAATTGATATATAACTAGCAGTAATTACTTCTTGGCTAGGACACTGTCGTTGTTGCTGTTGTGTGCTATCAAGTCAATTTCCACCCATAGTCGACTCGTAGTGACCCAGTGTGACAGAGTAGAACTGCCCCATAGAGTTTCCTAGGCTGTAATTTTTGCTGGGTGGTTAAGAGCTTGGTTAACCAAAAGGTTGGCAGTCCAAATCCACCAGCTGCTCCTTGGAAACCATATGGGGCAGTTCTAGTCTGTCTTATAGGATCACTATGAGTTGGAATCAACTTGGCAGCAACAGTTTTGGGTTTTCTTTGTTTTGTTTTTTGCTTTTTTAGTTAATCTTTATGGGAGCAGATTGACAGCTTTTTTCTTCCTTGGAGCCGTAGGGTGAGTTTGAACTTTTGGTTAGCAGCCAAGCATGCTTAACCATTGCACCACGAGGGCTCCTTGCCAGGACATTAAAACTAAAACCAAACCCATTACAGTCAAGTCAATTCCGACTCATAGCGACCCTATAGAAGAGGGTAGAACTGCCCCATAGGATTTCCAAGGCTGTAAATCTTTACAGAAGAAGATTTGCCACATCTTTCTCCTGCGGAGTGGGCTGGTGGGTTTAAACTGCCAACCTTTAGAGTTAGCAGCTGAGTGCTTAACCACTGCAGCACCAGGGCTCTCGCTAGGACATTGGAGGTGAATATTTGAGAGTTAATGATTAGGTATGCTTTTGAACGGCTGCAGGTGAAAAGTGTTATAACATTTTAATAATAACCTAATAATGAAAGCATATTAGCCTGGTTCACAGGGCTTTAAATAGGTGTCATCTGGGTTTGTTTTCTTTTCAGGTTGTTGTTTTCTTGTGGAACACTGGAGTATCAGAAAACCTCTCCTGCTCATCTGGCATGGCTGGTTCCAAGAGAGATGCCTGTGACCTACTTCATAAATCGTATAGACAAGGAATGGACCTGTTAGGTCAGCTACTCCAGAGAAGTGTTTCCACACCTGCTCTCCAGGAGATTAGTTGCTGTAAGGACCCATTGATCTGGGTTTTATATTTAAGAGTCAAGATTTTTAAAAGAAACATTTTCTTTTCTTTTAAAGAAATTCTGGCTGATCGATTTATAAAACAAACGATTCCTTGAAAAATGGCTTTCTAATATATCTGTTTTAAAGTTTTGCATAAAAACATTCATCATTCATTACGTGCTTACTATCTGTTAGGCATTTAAGATAGGCATTATCTAAAGTATTTGACCAAGGAGAGCTCATTTTGTCCTCAAAACCCCCAGAAAGTAGGTATATAGCTCTATTTTTTCTGTTGAGGAAATAGTCATTGGGAGCTTAAAATTGGTGGTGGGAGTGGATCTAGACACAGATCTCTTTAGCACCAGAGGTTATGCGTGTTTATTGCTACTTCCTGGATCCCTAAGTGAGAGCTATCATTTAAACAATACTTTACGATTTATAGATATTTACCTGACTGGAACTTACGCTAAACCTTAAAGTAAGTTTTAACACCATATGAACCTTACAGAGGAGAAAACAGTTAATTTGGCCAATCTTCTCAACTGGCAATTCACAGAGCCAGCCTTGAACTCATTGTTTTTACTCATGGATTTTTAATGGGCTTTGTAAAACAGACACATGCTTTTTTCATATGGTCTCTGCTATGGATAGAATCATGTCCTTCAAAAAGATATGTTGAAGTCCTAACTCCTGCACCAGTGAAGTTGACCTTGTTTGGGAAAATCGGGTTTTCTGTTGCAGATTTTATCATTTAATGAAATCATAGAGGAGTAGGATGGTTCCTATAAGGAGCCCTGGAGGCACAATGGATAAACACTCAGCTGTCAACTGAATGGTCACAGTTGGACAACTTAGTGATTCGTTCCAGTAAAGATTACAACTTAAGAAACCCTATGGGGCGGTTCTACTCTGTCACATAGGGTAGCTATGAGCTGGAATCAACTCCATGGCACACAACAACAATAGCAACAGGGTGGTTCCTAATCCCTTTTGAGTGATATTTTATAAAAAGGGAGTCAAACAGGAGGAAGACAGTATGTGATGAACTTTCTACAAGTCAAGGAACTCCAAGAAATGCTTAGGGCAGCAGAAGGTAAAAGACACAAGGCAGGATTTTCTCCTAGAACCTATGGAGAAAGTATCGCCCTTTCTCCTCTCTAAATTCAGACTCCTAGCCTCCAGAACTGTGAGAAAGTAAATTTCTGTTCTTTAAGGCCATCTACTTTGTGGTATTTTGTTATGGCAGCCCTAATAAACTAAAACAGTCTCAATTGTCAGTCTGCAGGGACTAAGTAAATGGTTCAAATACAAAGACAGAATTATACTGAATTACGTATTTTGAGTTAGATTATGAAGTTCACAAAAGATGTATCTTTCTGGAATTTAAAATATTAAAAGTATGTGTGTATATGAGTTTGAGATGAGGTTAGATATTAAATAAGGGAAAATTCATATAATTTCTAATCTTTGTAAAAATAAAATCATATTGTCATGGACTTGAGCTCCATGATTTTAAGCTTTCTAAGAGTCTATAGTACAGGTATCAGAAATATATGGCTTGGAATCTGGACATATATGTGGTTAAAGGTACCTAGTGGACTTTATGCAATATAATGTGATGTTTGAAGAAGAAATTGCAATTCAAATAGACATTTTCAAAACAACTTTTTAAATTTTTCCATATTCATTATGTAGGATTTTTTTTTAAAAAAATTAAGTAAGGGATACTGTGTCAGAGTCTTCTTGGAATTTGGATAGAGGTATTTGTTCTTGTTTAAAAAAAAAAAAAAAAAAAACCAAACCCAGTGCCGTTGAGTCGCTTCCGACTCATAGCATGTTCTTGTTTATGTTCAGAAAATCTACCCAAACACACCTTGCCAAAGTAAAAGCTTTAGAGAGTTATTACAAATTCTGTGAAGGAATGTCTTTTCTTTCTACAATTCTAACAACTCAGGTGACATGTCATTCACTGGCAAGGTGATATTACAGTGGAATTTAGATTTACTTTGTAATGAAAATATGTGTTGCGGCCTCAGTTCTCTGGAATGAGATGAATGTAACTCAGCCTGTCTCAAAGTTGATCTTTCTGAAGCTGAGTTAACAACATTAATATCGAAACTCCATTTCATCCTGTGTTTTCAGGAAGGAAAGTATTCCATATTTGTTTTAGTTTTCTGAAAAATTCGGTTGAGGCCTTAAGCATCAAAACTGACTTCAGTAATTTTCTCTAGATTTTCTCAAAGTTATTTCAAATATTCATGCCTTTCATTCAGCAGAAATCCTGAACAAAATTGAGATTTATTTTTGATGATCCAGGGCTACCGATGTAATTAAGAGTTTGTGTAAACATAGCGTTTATCATCTAAAACAGGGGTGGGCAAACTATGCCTCAGGACAAAATCTAGCCCACAATCTGTTTTATAAATAAAGTTTTATTTATAAAAGTTGCATGGGGACACTATTGAGCCCATTCATTTGTATGTTGTTTATGGTTACTCTCACTCTATATCAGCAGAATTGAATGTCTGCAACAGAGACTGTATGCCTCCCACCACCAAATCACAAAATATTTACTTTCTGGCCCTTAATAGAAAAAGTTTGTCAACCCCTGACCTCACAGATAGTTCTCTGAGATTTTGGATTGCACTGGGCAATTCTGCTGCAAAAGATCTCTTTAAAAAGCAAAGATGGGAGAGGGGGGCCAAGATGGCGGACTAGGTGGACGCTCCCGCGGATCCCTCTTGCAACAAAGACTCGGAAAAACAAGGGAATCGATCACATACATAACAATCTATGAACTCTGAACAACAAGCACAGACTTAAAGACGGAGGACGAACAAATACGGGCAGACAGCGACTGTTTTCAGAACTAGGAGCCAGCGCACCAGGCAGGTGACCTTCGGAGCTCGATCTGGGGCAGAGCCCAGGGGGGCAGACGGCACAGAAAGGGGGCCCACCCCTTCCCCCCCGAACCCATCCCGGGAGGAAGCCTAGCAGGTTGGCGCGGGCGGCGTAGGGGCGCAGCCGGAGGGAGAAACACCCGGGAGGCAGTGACTGATCTGAGAGGGGGGAGAACAGCGTCCCAGCTGGGGTGCCGTGCCGTCCGCCGGGAGTTAGGCGAGAAGCCGACGGGGCGCGCGCGGGGGGGGGGGGGTCAGCTGTGTTTCCCTGGAGTGACCCCAGGGCGGGGCCCATGCGTTCGTGCGGGAGGACGCGCACCCAGTCCGCGCGTGTGGCACGGCACACCAGAGGGAGAAATCCCCGGAGGTGTCTGGTCTCAAAACAGGGAAAGCAGCATCCCAGACGGGGAGCCATTCCGCTGCGATCTGGGCACGCGCGCGCGCGCGGGCGGGGCATGAGCGCGGGGTCCATTTTTATTACCCTGAATTGACCCAGGGGGCGGGACCACCTGGTCGTGCGAGTGACGCCCTCCCAGTTTGTGCGAGAGGTGTGGCACACTGGAAGGAGAAGTCCCCGGGAGGAACTGATTGGTCCCAAAGTGCAGAAAGTAGCGTCCCAGAGTGCCGCCCTGCTGGGGCTTGGGCGCGCGCACGAGCGGGCCGTGAGCGCGGAGTCCATTTTTATTGCCCTGAATTGACCCAAGGGGCGGGCCCACCTGGTCGTGCGAGTGACGCCCTCCCAGTTTGTGCGAGAGGTGTGGCACACTGGAAGGAGAAGTCCCCGGGAGGAACTGATTGGTCCCTAAGCGCAGAAAGTAGCGTCCCAGACAGAGTGCCGCCCTGCTGGGGCTTGGGCGCGCGCGGGCGGGGCGTGAGTGCGGAGTCCATTTTTATCGCCCTGAATTGACCCAGGGGGCGGGCCCACCTGGCCGTGCGGAGGAACTGATTGGTCCCGAAGCGCAGAAAGTAGCGTCCCAGACGGGGTTCCGTCCTGCCGGGGCTTGGGCGCGCGCACGAGCGGGGCGTGAGCACGGAGTCCATTTTTATTGCCCTGAATTGACCCAGGGGGCGGGCCCACCTGGCCGTGCAGGTGACGCCAACCCAGTTCGCGGGAGAGGTGTGGCGCTCCGGAAGGAGAAGTCCCGGGGAGGAAGTGACTGGTTCCCGAACAGGGAAAGCAGCGTCTCAACCCGGAAGTCATCCCGCTGGGATTTGGGCATGCGCACAGGCGGGGCGTGATCGCGGGATCTAATTATAATCGCCTGAATAGACCCTGGGGGCAGGCCCACCCGTTCGTGCGGGAAACGCCCACCCAGTGCCCACGAGCGGTGCCGCGCACCGGAGGAAGTCCCCAGGAGGAAGGGACTGGTTTCCGAGCAAGGAAAGCAGTGTCCTAGCCAGGGACCCGTCCAGCCCGGATTTTGGCGAACGGGGGCGGAGCGTGAACGTGGTGTTCAGCTCTATATTCTGTGGTGCTACACTCCTAGCTCTCAGATCCCTCCCCCACCCTCCCCAGGCGACCCCATTAACATCCGAATACCCGGAGCCAGAGAGAGAATTCAGATAGGGATCTGACTGCATTTTTTTTTAGCTGACTACTTGGAAAATCTAGTTTCCCAGTGATGGCTCGGAGACAGCAGTCCATATCAAACCACATAAAGAAACAGACCATGACAGCTTCTCCAACCCCCCAAACAAAAGAATCAAAATCTTTCCCAAATGAAGATACAATCCTGGAATTATCAGATACAGAATATAAAAAACTAATTTACAGAATGCTTAAAGATATCACAAATGAAATTAGGATAAATGCAGAAAAAGCCAAGGAACACACTGATAAAACTGTTGAAGAACTCAAAAAGATTATTCAAGAACATAGTGGAAAAATTAACAAGTTGCAAGAATCCATAGAGAGACAGCATGTAGAAATCCAAAAGATTAACAATAAAATTACAGAATTTGACAACGCAATAGAAAGTCAGAGGAGCAGACTCGAGCAATTAGAATGTAGACTGGGACTTCTGGAGGACCAGGGAAACAACACCAACATAGCTGGAAAAAAATCAGATAAAAGAATTAAAAAAAATGAAGAAACCCTAAGAATCATGTGGGACTCTATCAAGAAGGATAACTTGCGAGTGATTGGAGTCCCAGAACAGGGAGGGGGGACAGAAAACACAGAGAAAATAGTTGAAGAACTCCTGACACAAAACTTCCCTGACATCATGAAAGAAGAAAGGATATCTATCCAAGATGCTCATCGAACCCCATTTAAGATTGATCCAAAAAGAAAAACACCAAGACATATCATCATCAAACTTGCCAAAACCAAAGACAAACAGAAAATTTTAAAAGCAGCCAGGGAGAAAAGAAAGGTTTCCTTCAAGGGAGAATCAATAAGAATAAGTTCAGACTACTCAGCAGAAACCATGCAGGCAAGAAGGGAATGGGACGACATATACAGAGCACTAAACGAGAAAAACTGCCAACCAAGGATCATATATCCAGCAAAACTCTCTCTGAAATATGAAGGAGAAATTAAGATATTTACAGATAAACACAAGTTTAGAGAATTTGCAAAAACTAAACCAAGACTGCAAGAAATGCTAAAGGAGATTGTTTGGCCTGATGACCAATAATATCAGGTACCAGCACAATACAAGGTCACAAAACAGAACGTCCTGATATCAACGCAACTCAAACAGGGAAAGCACAAAAACAAACAAATTAAGTCTAATTCTAAAAAATAAATAAATAAACAAAATAATACACACAACAGGAAATCATGGAAATCAATAGCTAAACGATCAAAATAATCAAAAAGAGGGACTAAATATAGGAGGCATTGAACTGCCAGATGGAGAGTGATACAAGGCGAAATAGAAGGATACAAGTTAGGTTTTTACTTAGAAAAATAGGGGTAAATAAAAAGGTAACCACAAAAAGGAATATCAATTCCATAACTCAAGAAAAAAGCCAAGAAAAACGTAACGACTCAATAAACACAAAGTTAAACATTATGAAAATGAGGATCTCACAAGCTACTAAGAAAAACGTCTCAGCACAAAAAAGCATGTGGAAAAATGAAATGGCCAACAACACACATAAAAAGGCATCAAAATGACAGCACTAAAAACTTACTTATCTATAATTACGCTGAATGTAAATGGACTAAATGCACCGATAAAGAGACAGAGAGTCACGGACTGGATAAAAAAACACGATCCATCTATATGCTGCCTACAAGAGACACACCTTAGACTTAGAGACACAAACAAACTAAAACTCAAAGGATGGAAAAAAATATATCAAGCAAACAATAAGCAAAAAAGAAGAGGAGTAGCAATATTAATTTCTGACAAAATAGACTTTAGACTTAAATCCGCCACAAAGGATAAAGAAGGACACTATATAATGATAAAAGGGACAATTGATCAGGAAGACATAACCATATTAAATATTTACGCACCTAATGACAGGGCTGCAAGATACATAAATCAAATTTTAACAGAATTGAAAAGTGAGATAGACACCTCCACATATATAGTAGGAGACTTCAACACACCACTTTCGGAGAAGGACAGGACATCCAGTAAGAAGCTCAATAGAGACACGGAAGACCTACTTACAACAATCAACCAACTTGACCTCATTGACTTATACAGAACTCTCCACCCAACTGCTGCAAAATATACTTTTTTTTCTAGCGCACATGGAACATTCTCTAGAATAGACCACATATTAGGGCATAAAACAAATCTTTGCAGAATCCAAAACATCGAAATATTACAAAGCATCTTCTCAGACCACAAGGCAATGAAGCTAGAAATCAATAACAGAAAAACTAGGGAAAAGAAATCAAATACTTGGAAAATGAACAATACCCTCCTGAAAAAAGACTGGGTTATAGAAGACATCAAGGAGGGAATAAGGAAATTCTTAGAAAGCAACGAGAATGAAAATACTTCCTATCAAAACCTCTGGGACACAGCAAAAGCAGTGCTCAGAGGCCAATTTATATCGATAAATGCACACATACAAAAAGAAGAAAGAGCCAAAATCAGAGAACTGTCCCGACAACTTGAACAAATAGAAAGTGAGCAACAAAAGAATCCATCAGGCACCCGAAGAAAACAAATAATAAAAATTAGAGCTGAACTAAATGAATTAGAGAACAGAAAAACAATTGAAAGAATTAACAAAGCCAAAAGCTGGTTCTTTGAAAAAATTAACAAAATTGATAAACCATTGGCTAGACTGACTAAAGAAAAACAGGAAAGGAAACAAATAACCCGAATAAGAAACGAGAAGGACCACATCACAACAGAACCAAATGAAATCAAAAGAATCATATCAGATTACTACATAAAATTGTACTCTAACAAATTTGACAACCTAGAAGAAATGGATAAATTCTTGGAACAACACTACTTACCTAAACTAACACATACAGAAGTAGAACAACTAAATAGACCCATAACAAAAAAAGAGATTGAAATGGTAATCAAAAAACTCCCAACAAAAAAAAGTCCTGGCCCAGATGGCTTCACTGCAGAGTTCTACCAAACCTTCAGAGAAGACTTAACACCATTACTATTGAAGGTATTTCAAAGTATAGAAAAAGACGGAATACTACCCAACTCATTCTATGAAGCTACCATCTCCCTGATACCAAAACCAGGTAAAGACATTACAAAAAAAGAAAATTTTAGACCTATATCCCTCATGAACATAGATGCAAAAATCCTTAATAAAATTCTAGCCAATAGAATCCAACAACACATCAAAAAAATAATTCACCCTGATCAAGTGGGATTTATACCAGGTATGCAAGGCTGGTTTAATATCAGAAAAACCATTAATGTAATCCATCACATAAATAAAACAAAAGACAAAAACCACATGATCTTATCAATTGATGCAGAAAAGGCATTTGACAAAGTCCAACACCCATTTATGATAAAAACTCTCACCAAAATAGGAATTGAAGGAAAATTCCTCAACATAATAAAGGGCATCTATGCAAAGCCAACAGCCAATATCACTCTAAATGGAGAGAACCTGAAAGCATTTCCCTTGAGAACGGGAACCAGACAAGGATGCCCTTTATCACCGCTCTTATTCAACATCGTACTTGAAGTCCTAGCCAGGGCAATTAGGCTAGACAAAGAAATAAAGGGTATTCAGATTGGTAAGGAGGAAGTAAAGCTATCACTATTTGCAGATGACATGATCGTATACATGGAAAACCCTAAGAAATCCTCCAGAAAACTACTGAAACTAATAGAAGAGTTTGGAAGAGTCTCAGGATATAAAATAAACATACAAAAATCACTTGGATTCCTCTACATCAACAAAAAGAACACCGAAGAGGAAATAACCAAATCAATACCATTCACAGTAGCCCCCAAGAAGATAAAATACTTAGGAATAAATCTTACCAAGGATGTAAAAGACCTATACAAAGAAAACTATAAAACTCTGCTACAAGAAATTCAAAAGGACACGCTTAAATGGAAAAACATACCCTGCTCATGGATAGGAAGACTCAACATAGTAAAAATGTCTGTTCTACCAAAAGCCATTTATACATACAACGCACTTCCAATCCAAATACCAATGTCATACTTTAAGGGAATAGAGAAACAAATCACTAATTTCATATGGAAAGGAAAGAATCCCCGGATAAGCAAAACATTACTGAAAAAGAAGAAGAAAGTGGGAGGCCTCACCCTACCTGATTTCAGAACCTATTATATAGCTACAGTAGTCAAAACAGCCTGGTACTGGTACAACAACAGGCACATAGACCAATGGAACAGAATTGAGAATCCAGATATAAATCCATCCACGTATGAGCAGCTGATATTTGACAAAGGACCAGTGTCAGTCAATTGGGGAAATAATAGTCTTTTTAACAAATGGTGCTGGCATACCTGGATATCCATTTGCAAAAGAATGAAACAGGACCCATACCTCACACCATGCACAAAAACTAACTCCAAGTGGATCAAAGACCTAAACATAAAGACTAAAATGATAAAGATCATGGAAGAAAAAATAGGGACAACCCTAGGAGCCCTAATACAGGGCATAAACAGAATACAAAACATTACCAAAAATGATGAAGAGAAACCCGATAACTGGGAGCTCCTAAAAATCAAACACCTATGCTCATCTAAAGACTTCACCAAAAGAGTAAAAAGACCACCTACAGACTGGGAAAGAATATTCAGCTATGACATCTCAGACCAGCGCCTGATCTCTAAAATCTACATGATTCTGTCAAAACTCAACCACAAAAAGACAAACAACCCAATCAAGAAGTGGGCAAAGGATATGAACACACATTTCACTAAAGAAGATATTCAGGCAGCCAACAGATACATGAGAAAATGCTCTCGATCATTAGTCATTAGAGAAATGCAAATTAAAACTACGATGAGATTCCATCTGACACCAACTAGACTGGCATTAATTCAAAAATCACAAAATAATAAATGTTGGAGAGGCTGCGGAGAGACTGGAACTCTCATACACTGCTGGTGGGATTGTAAAATGGTACAACCACTGTGGAAATCCATCTGGCGTTATCTTAAACAGTTAGAAATAGAACTACCATACAACCCAGAAATCCCACTCCTCGGAATATACCCTAAAAATACAAGACCCTTCACACAAACAGATATATGCACACCCATGTTTATTGCAGCTCTGTTTACAATAGCAAAAAGCTGGAAGCAACCAAGATGTCCATCAACGGACGAATGGGTAAATAAATTGTGGTATATTCACACAATGGAATACTACGCATCGATAAAGAACAGTGACGAATCTCTGAAACATTTCATAACATGGAGGAATCTGGAAGGCATTATGCTGAGCGAAATGAGTCAGTTGCAAAAGGACAAATATTGTATAAGACCACTATTATAAGATCTTGAGAAATAGAAAAAACGGAAAAGAACACATACTTTTGTGGTTACAAAGGGGGGAGGGAGGGAGGGAGGGAGGGAGAGGGCTTTTTATTGATCAATCTGTAGATGGGAACTGCTTTGGGTGAAGGGAAAGACAACACTCAAAACAAGGAAGGTCAGCCTAATTGGACAGGATTAAAAGTAAAGAGGTTTCCGAGATAAAATGAAAGCTTCAAAGGATAGCGAAGCAGGGGCTGGGGTCTGGGGAACTTGGTTTGAGAGGACTTCTAAATCAATGGGCAAAACAATTCTATTATGAAAACACTCTGCATTCCACTTTGAATTGTGGCACCTGGGGTCCTAAATGCCAACAAGCAGCCATCTAAAATACATTAATTGGTCTCAACCCACCGGGAGCAAAGGCAAAGAAAGAACACCAAGGTCACACAACAACTAAGAACCCAAGAGACAGAAAGGGCCACTTGAACCAGAGACCTACAATATCCTGAGACCAGAAGAACAAGTTGGTGCCCGGCCACAATCGATGTCTGCCCTGTCAGGGAGCACAAGAGACAACTCCTGAGGGAGCAGGAGACCAATGGGATACAGACCCCAAATTCTCATTAAAAGACCACACCTAATGGTATGATTGCGACTAGAGGAATCCCAGAGACAATGCTCCCCAGAACTTCTGATGGCACAGGACAGGAACCAACCCCGAAGACAAATCATCAGGCATGAAAAGGACTGGTCAGTGGGGGGGAGAGAGATACTGATGAAGAGTGAGCTAATTAAATCAGGTGGACACGGGAGAGTGTGTTGGCAACTCTTGACTGGAGGGGGGATGGGAAGATAGAGAGAGAGGGAAGAAGGTAAAATTGGCACGAAACGAGAGACTGTAAGGGCTGACTCAATAGGGGGAGAGCAAGTGGGAGAAGGGAGTAAGATGTATGTAAACCTACATGTGACAGACTGATTGGAATGGTAAATGTTCACTTGAAGCTTAATAAAAATTTAAAAAAAAAAAAAGCAAAGATGTCACTTTATGAGGACTAAGGAACGCCTGATCCAAGCCTTGGTATTTTCAGTCACCTCGTATGCATGGGAAACCTGGACAATGAATAAGGAAGACTGAAGAAAAACTGATGCCTTTGAATTATGGTGTTGGCAAATAATATTGAATATATCATGGACTGCCAGAAGAACAAACAAATCTGTCTTGGAAGAAGTACAGCCAGAATGCTCCTTTGAAACGAGGATGACGAGACTTCATCTCACATACTTTGGACATGCTATCAGGAGGAACCAGTCTGGAGGAAGACACGATGCTTGGTAAAGTACAGGGTCGGTGAAAAGAGCCTCAACAAGATAGGTTGACATAGTGGCTGCTACAACGGGCTCAAATATAGCAAATCAAACTTAGCAAGGATTGTGAGGATGGTGCAGGACTGGGCAGCATTTTGTTCTATTGTACATAGGGTTGCTATGAGTTGGAACCAAATCGACAGCACCTAACAACAGGAGATACTGGATGGTCCCTAGAAGTCATTTTTGATCATTTCTTTTCCCACACCCTCATATATAATCCACAAGAAATTCCTTCTAAATATCTCCTATTTACTTTCTAGATATTTATCTTCTTTACCTTTTGAATTTTTTTGTTTTACTCCATTTCTACCAACAGCATTCTAGGTCAACCAACCATCATCTTCAATTATACTACTGTGATAGCCTCTCACTCGTTTTCCTGCAGCCAATCTTGCCCAAGTAGATTCTGTGTTTACACTGCAGCCAGAGTGATACTTTCATAACACAGGTTTGGTTATTTTACTCCCATCCTGAAAATTCTTCAACAGCTTCCCAGTGTCTGCTAGGACACTAGTCCCATAATCCTCTGCACAATCTAACCCCGGCCTACTTCTCCAGTTTATCTCATCTTATTCTTCTCCCTACAGGGAGATTCTTTCATTTCCTCAGCTTCCCGCAACCTCACTGTCTTTGCACAAGCTATGCCCTCTGCAAGGAACATTTTATAACCACCTCCCCTGCCCCCAACATCTACACCTTATCTTTCAAAACATTATTTACCATCTACTCATCCTTCATAAATAAAACAAAAATCCTCATGACTGGAACAGTAATCAATACCATGATAAGCGGAGAAAATATTGACGTTTTCAAGGATTTCATTTTACTTCAATCCACAATAAACACCCATGGAAGCAGCAGTCAAGAAATCAAACGTATTGCATTGGGCAAATTGCTGTGAGTTGGAACTCACTTGACAGCACATAACAAAAACAACTTATCCTTAAATCTCTGATAAAAATCTCCTTCCTCAGGAAGCCATTTCCTGATTCTCCAGACTAGCCTACCCAAACCAAAAAAAAACAACAAACTGGTTGCCATCAAGTCGACTCTGACTCGTAGCGATTCTACAGGACAAAGTAGAACTGCCCCATAGGTTTTCCAAGGAGCAGGTGGTGGATTTGAATTGCCCAACGATTTGCTTAGTAGCTGGGCTATTAACCACTGCATCACCAGACTAATCTAGGTTTTTACATTTTAACCCCATATTTTTCCTTCCTACTATCTTTCACAATACAATTTTTGTGTGATTATTACATTATAATAGACCTTCTGCCCTAGACTGTAAACTTTAGAAGGGCAAGGAACAAGTCCCTTTTTCTCACCATTTTATTCTCAGCACCTGGCACATAGTAGGGCCCTAATAAACGTTTGCTGACTGAATGCAGGCTTAAGCAATGCCTTCGAAATTGTTTCGGTGTCTTTGTCCCCTGACATCAGGCATTTTAAATTTGCCTAGCTCAATTTCATAGCTATGTCTTCTTTCTTGTTGTGGCCCATGGAGAACGGCACTTCAAATTGATATAAAGAAGAATAAATAGTGGGGGAGAGGGGATATGATTACCTGAGAAGCACTTTTGTGAGTAAAATCCCTGAACACTAGCAGGTTCATTTGTGACTTCTTTGAGGGTTACTCACAGAATATTTTTACAGCTTCTTCAGTGATTTCTCTATTGCTGAGTATTTTAGGTAAAAGGCAGCCAGATACGTCATGTGCTAGTTTACTATCATGGCATACATCATCTTTTGCCTACTTATTCCAAAAGTAAATGTAGAGATTTCTCACGTCTTTTCACTGTCTCTGAAAGAGATTTGCCCACTCATAGACTTACTTCCAAAGACAGGCATTTCTGAGAAGACATATTAACCTTGATGGTGTCATGTGTGTTTTTTTTTACAGCAGAGGATAGGGTCTGAACAAATGTCTTCATAATCCCTTGATAATTAGAAGGACAAAGAACAGACATTTTCTATTATTCTCTCATCTTACTGTGGAAACCTAAAATTTAGAAAATAAAGCTTAGAAAGAATCTGAAGAGGTGATTTAATCAATCTTTCCACCTGGAGGCATTTGTGCTTAAACAAACAGCAAAAAATCACAGGGGACCTTCAGATGGAAGCCAGGAAGAATAAAGGAAACTGTCCTCTGGGCAAATAAAATATTTATCCAAAGCTACAACATTGTCTTTCATCTTATCTACAATTCTCATATCTTTAGGTGTATTTCATAAGTGAAGAATCAGCTAGTAACTATTTTTTAAGTGAATACTCATTGTACCTAAAAGAAATATCCTAAACTATCTGAGACAAAGAGTAGTTTGTCCTATTTTTAAGCTTTTTGTATTTTAATACCAAGGATTTTACTCTGTCCCTTGATAATCCACTTTAGGGAACATCACCTCCCCAAAGCTACAGTGTTGTTATGTCTAACACAATCTCCCTGGTTATAATTTAATCCCATCCTTCTACACTCAGCAGAGAGAAGAGCAGCTGGCAACATCCTCCTTTCTAATAATCTTTCTCATAATTACAGATGATCAATTACAAACCCTGAGCTTTTCTTGTCTACACAAAATCATCACAGCCTTTTTTTTAACCTTTCCCCACAGGACATATATATTTGTTCTTTGATCATTTTATAGGTTATCATTTGTTAAGAATGTTCTCAGTATACGTTTATTTTTCTTAGTTGGTTTTGTTGTTGCTCAATGTGCAGTGTGATAGAAAACAGATTTCATGCACGTTGCAAAAATAAACACTAACATTTTCAAACAGTAGATAACTAGCTATCGCCCTGACGGTGTAGTGGTTAAAAGCTCAGCTGCTAACCAAAAAGCTGGCAGTTTGGATCCACTAGCTGTTCCTTGGAAACCCTATTATACAGTTCTACTCTGTCCTGTAGGGCCACTATGAGTCGGAATTGACTCGGCGGCAATGGGTTTGGTTTTAGCTTTTGGTTGGTTCTAAAAGTCAGCTTCATTGCATTGAGAACTACAGCAGCATGAAAGATAATTTAGCATGGTTTTCGTAAGTGACTGCTGCTTTGTTCACAATCTAATCACTGCAATTTTGACTTAGGACTAATAACTAACAGTGAAGGTGAGGAAGTGGATAGGATGATTGTGGTCCATTCTTTCAAGAGACCTGGCAATGGGAGAAAGCTGTGAACCTCGAAAAGGAAATAAGGCTAAGGCGAAACCCTTTTGGAGTGGAGAGGCTATAGCTCGTGGCAAAAGAACAGGTAGAAAATAAGAAACAAAGGAGGGAAAGTGAGAAAATGGGTAACTGATGAAGTAAGCTCCTAAAAGAGACAGGAGGTGATGGATGAGGTGCAAAAGTGGAATCTTATATTTACTTGGCCCAGATTACTTTTTAATAAGCAAAATTCTGCTGTGTTGCTCTGACTGCATTAGCTTCTCATTTTCTTCTCGGAGTTTATAAACTGTTTGTTTGGCTTGCTAATTTCCGGAAGTGTTTTGAGAAAACTACTTATTTTTTCTGGACATAATTATTTACTACTCTTTCATGACAACATCTCTTAGATTATATCTGGACTCACAGTTGCTTACCAATGAAGCATGTAGGCAATCTTTTTTCTTCTCAAATCCCTTGCTTGGTTTAGGATTTAAACCAAGCAAGGGATTTTTTTTATTTTGTTTATGAGTTTTTTTTTTTAACTATTCCATATTTGAATTATTGTATTATTTTAATTATATTAGCATTTAGCTTTAACATATAAATGGTTCTAATTAGCTTGGAAATGTAATTTTTCCTTTCTGAGCATTTCCAGGCTTTTTTCCTGATTTTTTAAAAATCTTCCCTTTTTTTTTCCCTTCATGATCTTTTTTTTTTTTTTTTAAATAATCAAGTGTCCCATAAACCCACCAAATTATTCTTACCAATGGTCTCAGATTCTTCCAACTTTTAGTTCCCCCTAAATGCAACCTACTGGGTGAACAACAGCTTTCTGTGGTCACTTCCCTTATGGTTTTGTTTTTGTTTTTTTATGGGTGATATCAAAGCAGAGGTTGCGATTTGGAGTAGACTGAAAGGCAAATCCCATTTTCTTAGGCTGGATTTTAATTAGTCAAATGGGACATGTTAATGTGTTTTCATCTGGGGTTCAAGGAGAAAGGAAGCAAAACATCATGGAATACACCAGGCACTCAATCCAATCGAGATTCTGTAATCTCTAGAAATGTGGGGTGAGACACTTAATTTTTACTTTATTTTTGAAAAAAAAAATATTACAAAACAGAGAAAAAAATTGTGAGAGGCTAAATGTTACCCCGGAATATAGTAGCGTATGTGCCACAAAGCTGCGAAAGGATGAAGTACCAGGCTTACAGCATTTCCTTGCAGCACAGTTGCTTATCAATGAAGCGTGTATGCAGTCTAATTAACATAATTGGAACTGCTATAATTATGCTATCATTTTGTTTACTTTAGCACATTCTGTTGAGGTATATGGGTAGCAATATTTGCTATTGAAATATTGCCCCCTTGCTGCACGCAGGTTGTTTAATCATCCTGTTTATTCTACCTTCCAAGTGGTGCTACCCTGCTACTCAAAAGGATAGGAAAGTGTTAAGTACTGGTAGCCACAAAAGTAGAAGAGAAAAACAATAAAACTATTCAGGAGCACATAGCTACAAAGCTCCAAGGGTGGGCAGTTTTGCAAGAACACAATGGAAAAATAATAATAATCTCCAGTTCAGGGTGTTCAATCTAATAAAATGATGAAGGAATTTGATTCCCAACAGAATGCATCATCATACGTGGTTTGCTGCTCTGTTTAAAGCAATTGAAACAAGTTATATCTCATTTTGGAAAACTGAGTATAAAGTCATAAAGGCTCAGCAGGGCTGGTTCTAAGATCTCTATTACTAAAATGGTACCAAAAGGTTTTATTTGCTTTCGCTTTTGAAGGGAAGCTGCAGTGAGGACAGGGAAATGACACCACTTAGTGCTCAACATTCCGGTTCCTGGCTTGCCTTGAGTGTAGAAGCCCTAAGTGTATTTTTTCTTCTTCTACTACTTCTGACATCTCGACAGAAAGAGACAGGAGATAAGAACTTCGCAGGCATTCAGGAACTTGCAGGGCCACTGCTTTGTAGCATCTTCCAAGTGAAGCAGGAAGCAAAGGGCTTGATTTGCAGAAGCCGTTTACCTGGTCGTTCTATGGCATAGAAAAGGTTACACAGGTGTCTCGGGCTTTTGAAGCTTTCTTTTTTTCTTGTTGTTTCCAAAGAGAAGGTGTGGGCTAAAGCACTCCCGGTGGTTCCTACCAGAGGCATCACGCCAAGGCAAGCAGATGTCGGTGTCACATTCACAGCCAATGAGTGTAATATCTGGGTTTTCATAACTACTCTTCTAAAGAGCATAAACAGAACACAGTATAAAGATCAATAAAACAGGAGGAGACATGCTCTGTGCCCTCTCATCCCACCGAGTTCTCCGAATGACTCTACGTCCTCCCGCCTGCATTTCCTGAGCTTCCCTTAGACACCTAAAGTCACTGAAAAAAGCTGCTAATGTGTAGCGTCGCCTTAAAGGTACATGGCGTTTTCTTTGCTGAGGTTCACTATGGGGATCTTAATCATCCACCAGATGTTTTTTATTTACTAGTTGTTATTTACAATAGCTTGTAGGGCTTTCTTATTTCATTCTGATCTCATTCCATTTGGAAATTTTTAAATGCGGGCTACACATGTATTTTCTCCTGAAGCAGCCACTCGGAACAATCAGGGCTGTGAAAGTGTTTTGTGAAATCACACAAAACCACTCAACTGCATGAAAATGCTGAACACTGTTTTACACTCATCTTAAATAGTAAGAAACCTGGAACCTTCTAAGGGAGGGTGAGTGCAGTGGTGCTATCAATGCTCCACCAAGATCCCCTTTTCCTGGCCAGCTTACCCATCCCCCTGCCCCCACCTTGGTGAATGTTGGTGATAATGCTTCCAATTGCCACCTTCTCCAGGGAATTGCCCTAAGATGAACTGAACCCATGTGTTCTCCCAGCATGTTACCTTACATACATTCCAGGGCAACTCCCTGCCAATAACTGTCTATCATGGGAGCACAAGGGCTAGTCCCCTTGACTGTAGGGCAATTCATGCCCCAGAGCTCCCCTCGTGGGATCAACCTGAAGCTGGACACCAACTGGGGCCACATTCTTGTTTAGGCCTCTCCCCAGTCCTATCCTGCTTCCTTCACTCTCTTCTCTTAAGAGTACTTCCTGATGCGCCCAAATCCCTGCCTCAGGCTCTTCTTCTTGGGAACCCAACCTATGACAGTGAGGATATCTAAAGAAATCATCAGAACTGAGTTTATAAACCAATCAAAATATGGTCTGTACTTTGAAGAGAGAACAGAGATGCCAAAAAGCAATAAATACATAGCTGAAGACACTATGTTGCATTGAGCAGCAATTCAGTTATTATGGGGATGGCATGAAACTGGCTCGCCATGAGTCAGCAACCAACTCACTGGCAGCTAACAGCAATGACATCATGATTATCTTGAGAAGCTCTAATGTGCAGTAGTTAAGAACTCAGGTTCTGCAGCAGACACCTGGGTTCAAATCCATGTGCCTCCTTTCACTTGTGGTGTGACCTTGGACAAGTCACTGAAATCTTGTCTCCTGATTTTCCTCATCTATAGGATGAGGATAATAACAGTATCTACTTCATTGAGTTCTAAGAGTTAAATAAGGTAAAGAATGCAAATTTTTGGAGCAGTGTGTAGTACAAAGTAAACACTCAAAAAAAGTTAGCTTTTATCAATATTATATATGTCTCTAGGAGCAACAATGTCTTTATCAATAATTGTTAGAAGTATTAGATTTGAGACAGTTTCTAAAATGACAAGACATGCTTCCCTGCTCTGAATGTAGGGCAAGCTCACTAAGCTTGTATAAAATGGTTCATAAAGCAGCTCCAGGCTTCACAGACCTCAGCAGAATTTTATTCGTTCATTTGATAAGTATTAAGTGCCAGGAACTGTTCTGGACACTGTAGATATGACAGTGAACTGACCATGTTCCTGTACTCATACAGCTTATATTTTAATAGTGCTGAAAGACAATAAGCAATAAAAAGGAGTTGCTTCAGATAGTGGTAAGAGCTATGAGGGAAATGAGACAGCCGTGGTCTGGAGTAGCACTGTCCAACAGAACTTCCTGGATTGTGAAAATGATCTATATCCGCACCATCTAATAGGTAGCCATTAGCCACATGTGGCTACTGAGCACTTGAAGCGTGGCTAGTATGACAGAAGAACTGAATTTGTAACGTTATTGAATTTAAAAGTAAATTTAAATAGCCACATGCAAATGTGGATTTACAAAAAGATAAGTAAAAATTCATGAAGAGGCCCCCACACACATGGTTACTTGATGTGTTTGGAGGACACTGCAGAGTGAGAAATGGACGGTCTTTTCAATAAATGATATTGGGTCATTTTGATATAAAAGTGAAATAGGCAATGATTTCATAAATAGGACTCACCGGACCAAAAAAAAAAAAGATTGATAAATTGAACTTCCTTAGAATTAAGAAACTTCATTCATAAAGATGTCATTAAGAGATTTTAAAATAAAGCAAGCCACAAAGTGAGAGAAGATATTCACAATACATGTAACTGGCAAAGTTATATGTCAGTGCAAATGGACAGATAACTGAATATATAAAGAACACTTACAAATTATGATGGAAAGGCAGTGAAGAGAATAGAAAAAATGGGCAAGAGACTCAAGCAAGCACTTCACAAAAGGGAATATCCTGTTAACCAATAAACATATGAAAAGGTGGTCGGTTCATTCATAGTCAAGGAGGTGCAAATAAAAAAGCAGCATGAGCTACCACTCCATACCACTTGAATGCCTAAAATTGAGAAGACTGATATACCAAGTGTTAGTGGAGACATGAAGCAATTAGAACCTTACATATGGGTGTAGGGAATGTCAACCAAAATAATCAGTTTTGAAAACCATTTTCATACTCTCTACCCCAGCAATTCCACTCCTGAACACATGCCTAATAGAAATGTATACAAACACGCTCCAATATATGTATACAGTAATATTTACTCCAACACTATTCACAATAGCCCAAAACAGAAAACAACATAAATGTTCATGGCCAGTAGAATGGGTAAATTGTGGTGGATTCATACAGTAAAATATTATACAGCAATGAAAAATGCATAAACAACTGCTATATACAACATCTGAGCCTTGGTGGCACAGTGGTTAAGAACGTGGTCAGGAGTTCGAATTCACCATCCGCTCCTTGGAAACCTAATGGGGCAGTTCTACTCTGTCCTATAGCGTCACTGTGAGTCAGAATAGACTTGATGGCAATGGGGTTTTTTTATACACAACAAAATGGATGAATGGTATAGATGTGTTGTGAAGTGAAAGAAGCCAGTGGGAAAGAGTACATACTGTATGTACCCTATTTATAGAGTTCGAAAACAGGCAAAAGAATTCTATTATGTTAGAAGCCAGAAGACTGGTTACCTTGGGGAAGAGGGGGGCTATTGAGGAGCTGGGGATACTTTATTTCTTGATGGGGGTTGGTAACACTTAGCTGTACGGTTTCCTGTATACATATTTTTCTTCAATAAAAAGTCTTTCAAATCTCTAAAATCTGTATGATTCTGTTAAAACTTAACTGCAAAAAGACAAACCCAATTAAAAATTGGGCAAAGGATATGAACACCACTTTACTAAAGAAGATATTCAGACAGCTAACAGATACATGAGAAAATGCTCTTGATCATTAGCCATTAGAGAAATGCAAATTAAAACTACGATGAGATTCCATCTCATTCCAACAAGGCTGTCATTAATCCAAAAAACACAAAATAATAAATGTTGGAGAGGCTGTGGAGAGATTGGAACTCTTACACACTGCTGGTGGGAATGTAAAATGGTACAACCACTTTGGAAATCTATCTGGCGTTTCCTTAAAAAGTTAGAAATAGAACGACCATACAACCCAGAAATCCCACTCCTCGGAATATACCCTAGAGAAATAAGAGCCTTTACACGAACAGATATATGCACACCCATGTTTACTGCAGCACTGTTTACAATAGCAAAAGGCTGGAAGCAACCAAGGTGTTCATCAACAGATGAATGGATAAATAAATTATGGTATATTCACACGATGGAATACTACGCATCGATAAAGAACAGTGATGAATCTGTGAAACATTTCATAACATGGAGGAACCTGGAAGGCATTATGCTGAGTGAAATTAGTCAGAGGCAAAAGGACAAATATTGTATAAGACCACTATTATGAGATCTTGAGAAATAGTTCAAACTGAGAACACGTTCTTTTGTGGTTACGAGAGGGGGGAGGGAGGGAAGGTGGGAGAGGGTTATTTGCTGATTAGATAGTAGATAAGAACTACTTTAGGTGAAGGGAAGGACAATACTCAATACAGGGAAGGTCAGCTCAACTGGACTGGACCAAAAGCAAAGAAGTTTCCGGGATAAACTGAATGCTTCAAAGGTCAGTGGTGCAAGGGTGGGGGTTTGGGGACATCTAAGTCAATTGGCAAAATAAATTCTATTAAGAAAACATTCTGCATCCCACTTTGAAGTTTGGCATCTGGGGTCTTAAATGCTAACAAGCGGCCATCTAAGGTGCATCAATTGGTCTCAATCCACCTGGATCAAAGGAGAATGAAGAACACCAAGGTCACATGATAATTATGAGCCCAAGAGACAGAAAGGGCCACATGAACTAGAGACTTACATCATCCTGAGACCGGAAGAACTAGATGGTGCCTGGCCACAACCGATGACTGCCCTGACAGGGAGCACAACAGAGAACCCCTGAGGGAGCAGGAGAACAGTGGGATAAAAAAAAAAAGAAAAAAAAAATTCTCTTTTTTTTTTTTTGATGCAGACCCCAAATTCTCATAAAAAGACCAGACTTAATGGTCTGACTGAGACTAGAAGAATCCCGGCAGTCATGGTCCCCAAACCTTCTGTTGGCCCAGGACAGGAACCATTCCCGAAGGCAACTCATCAGACATGGATTGGACTGTAGAATGGGTTAGAGAGAGATGCTGATGAGGAGTGAGCTACTTGTATCAGGTGGACACTTGAGACTGTGTTGGCATCTCCTGTCTTGAGGGGAGATGGGAGGGTAGAGAGGGTTAGAAACTGGCAAAATGGTCATGAAAGGAGAGACCAGAAGGAGGGAGTGGGCTGACTCATTAGGGGGAGAGTAAATGGGAGTATAAAGTGTATATAAGTTTACATGTGAGAGACTGACATGATTTGTAAACTTTCACTTAAAGCACAATAAAAATTATTCAAAAAAAAAAAGAAGTCTTTCAAAAAAAGTACATCAAAAAGCAGAACCTATAGTCCGATCCCCTATTGTGTATGTACCCATGAAGAGGACAAAGTTACCTTTGGGCGGTTAGAGGAAGTTAGCTTTTTTTTTTTTCCTTAGTTTCTTTGTATTTTCTAATTCATCTGCAATAAACAATCGCTTGGTAATAAGGAACAAATAAATATTTCTTTACAACGACAGCAACATCAATAAAAAAAAAAAAAAGCCAACTGGTAGACAAAGAGAAGATGGACCAACAAAGTAGAAATTTGAGAGACCTGAGCATCTTTATGAACCAAGTGTATTAAGGAAGGGCAGGGGCTAAAGAGGTTTTGTTTGCGTTTAGTCATTGTACAAACAAAAACAACCATTTTAAACATTGATAGTAAATAATGAACAGATATAATCTCTTAGATTCTCCTATTACCCAGTTGGAGTCCCTGGGTGGTGCAAATGGTTAACACATTCAGCTGCTAACCAAAAGGTTGGAGTTCAAATCCACCCAGAGACACCTCGGAAAAAAGGCCTTGTGATCTATTTCTCAAAAAACCATTCAGTGAAAACTCCACGGAGCACAGTTCTACTCTGACACACAAGAGGCTGCCATGAGTTGGAACTGACTTGTTGGCTATTGGTTTGGATTTAGTTATTATTACGGAATTGGTCAGACTCTACTTTTGATGGGAGATACATTTTTTTTTGTCAGCATTCTTTCATTCCTGTTATAGTCAGGCACTCCCAAATACCACCTTTGAAAAGCAGTTTGCCCTCTGTCAAAAGAATAAAAACCAATAAACACCCAAAAACAACAAACAAAACTACACAAAAACACCAATGTTCTCCTTTGCCTATAGCACAAACTTCAGATATTTTAGCATGATACTCAAGAACCTTCTTAATGTGGCATCAACGCTCTTTTCTTGCCCTGTTTCCTGTCACCCACATCAGCCTTGCCCTGCTCCAAACATACCAGAATACGCACATGCCTCTCGTGGTTTCACAACTGTGATATGATCTAGTCCCTTTCTCCACCTGGCAAAATCCTCCCAGTGTTGTAAGGCTTAGCTTTAATGTCAACTTTTTGGGGGAAGCCATCTAAATTCCCCCACTTATAACAATTATCTCCCTATGTGTTTTCTGAATCCTTTGTTTATAATAGTAATAACAAATATTATGCACCAGGAACTGGGTTTGATATCCATATTAATTCTAGAGATTACCAAGTAGATATGATTATGCCTCTTTATCAGATAAGAAAGCTGTCCAAGCTCACTTAGCCAGTAAGTGGATGAGCCAGGATTTGGCCTAGATCTGTTTATCTCCAAAGCCAGTATACTTGTACATGGGCCTGACTTCCCCGCTACATGGTATATTTGAGGACAGGAATCATGCCCTATTCATTCTGGTTCCTCCAACACCTGCTACATAAATCACCTGTATTAAGTAGTTATAAATGTCTGTAGATTAAACTGAGTTGAAATCAATTGTATAACAAAAAGCATAACATTGCTTTGGCCATGTTGCCCTAGCATGTGATTTATCAAAGCTCCCTTGGCCTCCTTCTTCTTGGTCTGCAAATCTTCCTGTTCCTGACTCTTATTTATCAACCATCCCCTACCCCTCAGCACTTTTTTCTTCCCTCAGAATTTGTGTTTTCCTGTTGGTATCCATCTACGTGATTCTCTCTTTGGCTTTGTTTCTCGTACCGGTCCTGTTTCAGTCTGCTGGCCTGATTCTGTGTTGTGGCTTTGCTGTTGTTTATATATTTTACTGTCTGACCAGAGTTGCCAGATACAAGAAATAAAAATTATTCTTTGTTTATCTGAAATTAAACTTTAACTGTGGTTTTGTATTTTATTGCAACCCTTTACATATTACCAAAGTCTTTACCTGTAGTTAAACAAAACAACAAAAAAGTTAGTATCAGAATTTGAGCAGGACATTGAGTTCAAATGTTACCATTTCCGCTAACCCAGAACAATTCATTCTATTGCTTTGAATCTGTCTTCATCTGTGAACCATCAGCACATTCCTTGTCAAACCCAGCTAGAAAGGAAAGACTTAATCCCATTCTATTTATATTTGTCCAGCCATCCCTTCTAAATTGTTGGGCTATTTATTATTTTTCAAATCCTTCATCATGTTTCTTCCAACCATAACTGAGGCAATGTCAAAATGCTAGTTTCTTTCACCCTTCATCCTGTCCACAGTTCTCTCCAGCCCCATCCAATTCTAAAGAGCCTGTTTCCATTCATTTCTTTGGTATGAACCATTGGAAACATATCCCACAAACCATTCGCAACACCCTCCCTATATCTTACCCCCCACTCTGGCTTGGCTTCTTCTACAAATAATTCTTTTGGAAAAAAGAGGCTACATTATTTACCAACTTCATAAAGCTATTCTGTAAATAAATCAGCTTCAGTTTTGCTTTTTTATTCCAAGAGCTGAATCAATAGTGTGTTTTGTGACTCTGCTTAAAGGAGACGCAGTTAAGAAGTTTAATGGAGACAGCATGGGCCATACAGCAGTTGCCCGGGCTCGGGGGATGTTGATTATCTTCCCAATGTTCCCTTTTAGACAGATGTTCCCTAGGAAACTTGCCAGAACACATGCATGTTCTGTTAGCAGCGAAGAAGTTAAATAGAAAGCCACTTCCTCCTTTCCCTGAATGCATGCTTGAAAATCAGAAACTATAATTACATGCATATGTGGCGTTTTTCACAATATGTTAGGTTGGTGGTTCTAATTATTATCATACGTACCATATTTGATCTCGTAGAACATGTGAAAATGTTTATATACTTTTGCGTTATGGTTTAACAACACATATAAACATTTAGGTACAAAAGGATTATAAATTTTGTTAAAGGCATTGAATTACTGTCAAAAAGAGAGAAACTTCAGCAATTAGTCCTGTATTTTTTTGCAAACCTTTTGTCACAGAACAAACTGTTTTAGAAAGTAAAACTGCAGGAGAACCCAAATTGAGGAAATGAGACTGAAATGTGTCAAATAAACAGAACATATTTTGTGGGAGCTGTCTTCAAGGGCTGGGCAATGATCTGAGAATCTGGGGATCAGGCTGGTCCTAAGCTCATCTGTCTCTTAAACCACTTGTGAAAGGCAAAGAAACGGGGAGCAGAGGGGATGTGCATGGCTCAGTGTCACAGAGCTGACACCCACCATTTACTGGGAGCCAACAACGTCCTGGGCATTTTTCATACATGAATTCTTAACTTTGCAACAAACCAGTCATCAATGTTAAAAATGAGGAAGCCAGTTCAAACATTTGAAGTAGCATTCCCCGTTGTTATTGGGCTGATTAGAGACAGAAACTGAAAGGAGGGTGAAACTCAGGTCTGAGGGTAAAAACTCCCTCTATACCCTGAGGCTGAGGCTGATCTTAGTCCGAGCTTTCCCTTTAAAATGTTAGGGTAAAGGGATTTTGTAATTTTTCTAGCTGTGCCTTGTATTAACATTGTATTGGGACCTAGAAAGATGGCAGGTAGTATACAAAGCACTGTTGGAGCAAATTAGCTTGCTATTGAATCATAAAATGTCAACGCTAGAAGAGACTTTGAAGGGCTTCTGGTCCTTTACTTTCATTTGAAAGATGAGGAATCTGAACTCAACTAGCTGTGTGACTTGGGATCAGCAGCAATGAGTGACAGTGTTTTGTAAACACTGCCCTCTGGCATCCTTACATCTTTGATTCTAGGACAGATGAGTGGGTGGATGTAGTCCAGGTTCTGATAGCAATCTCTAAACATTAGATAATGTGTCTTCTTAGGCCACAGAGTCAATGGGAGTTATTTGGTTAGGTGGTCCCATAACTACTGGAGTGATAGAGAAATATGTCCCAGGATGTTCAAGCATGTAGATAGCCCAGCCAATTAGGGTGGTGTCTCCTAATTTTTTTTTTTTTTTTTTTTTTTTTGCTTAATGTAGAATATCAGTTAATCAAACTCGAACTGCTCTAGCTAGGGTTAGCTATTTCCTACCTAATTGACAGGGCTGGAGTGCCCACCGGAGGCAGCCTCTTGCAATCCCCAGTTGCAGCTGCAGATAGGCTTTATGGTTGGAAGGAAGTTAAGATGCCCTGAAGTCTAGACACAGAGACTCATCTTTAAAGTTGGAGTAAGGAGCCATGGAGGAGGATACTTATAAAAGTGCAGCTCAGGAGTCTGGTGGACTAATAATGACTAGAAGCAACCGCACTAGTGCTCCCTTCTGACTGAAACTATTAGAGGTTACCACTGTGATTTATAGAGAGATCAGCTTCCTTCCTTCCTCCTTCCAGTTCCTCTAATGCATTTTGAAGTTTGGTGATATCATAGGAGCCACATTCATTCATTGCTAGCTGTGAAGCAGATCACAATTACCCATTATAACTGCAAAGTAGCTCTAAAAAATCACATTTTAGGGAGTGTTTTTAACACCATATGGCTGAGGACTGACAGGATGCGGCAGAGAGGCAACCAAAAGTGTTTGGTGACAGAAGCGTTTTCATTAAGTCCACCTTTTACTTCTCCTGCCTCTCATTTCGTAGGCTGTTTAGGACAGGGATTAATGCCCAGTGCTCACGAAAGGACAACACTGCTATCATCTCCCAAGGACTGAGGCACGTATGTGCAAGAAATGATGGTGACGAGCAGAGCTGCCTGTTCTTACCATTGTGTTCATGACCAGCAATGTTCTCTGACTCTTCAGCTTTCGTTGCCTGTGATCTTTTTTTTTTTCTTTTCTTTTCCTTTTAAAGTGCATCCATGGGGAAAATAGAAACCCTGGTGGCATAGTGGTTAAGAGCTATGGCTGCTAACCAAAGGTCGGCAGTTTGAATCCACCAGGCAATCCTTGGAAACCTAGTGGGGCATTTCTACTCTGTTCTATAGGGTTGCTATGAATCGGAATTGACTTGATGAAAACGGGTATGGGGAAAATGCTGATTTGAAAATAGGATTTGGGAAATTACCTTGGAACGATGCATTAAATCCCAAAAAACACCCAAAATTAGGTCTGCCATGCTAATTTTTATTTATTGAGAACATGCTAAGAGCAAGTGTTGACTAAGACCTGTGGAAAATACAAAAGTATCACACAGGCTAAGCACAGAGGAAGAAAATGTATGTTAATTGGGAGTGGGGGGTCTGTGGCTTGTTTTGAGAGGATTCTACTAGGAATCTGGCTCTGTAGGAGGCCATGCCACTGTGGAGTGCAGACCTTTGCCATGGACTGGCAGTGCCTCAGAAGCTCACAGTAGCCTTGCAGCAGCCCTGCAGAGAAGAAAGTAGTTTTCTTCAGTTTACGGATTGGGAAACCAAAGCTTAGGAAAGTTAAATAATTTGCCAAAAGGCACATAGCTGACACCCAAGCCTGTAAATTACAATTTAATTTTTTTAAACGTGCATACTATAATTTTGAACTTCTGGGCAAGACAGCTAGTTGAGTAACATTGTTTAAGTATCCAATACTGAAAGAGTACTAGAAGCAGAAGGAGGACACCTTGGAAAACGTGGCTGACAGGCCTGAAATCAGAAAGTGGATAACTAGAATTGAAAGTAGGCCAAGCACCAGACACTGGGGAAATGTGAATCCCACCAAAACAATGGAACACCTTCAGGACAAAGAGCAAGGTGCCATTGTGGCTCATTTGCACTGGCCATGACGTGATGTTTTGGGTCATGCTTTGTCACCTGCAATGGTTGCCCAGAGTTCTGATTCAAACTCCTATCCCACTAAGCCAAAGCTACAGACTAGCAAAGTTGGTCAAATAAAACTATGGTTGTCTTGAGTAGTGACATCAGAAAGAACTGGTTTCAAATCCTGGATATGCTGTTTAGTTTTGTGTTATCTTGGGAAGGGGCAGATTAACCAGTAAGTAAGGGAGCCGAGGTTTACATTGAACAGAGTTGTGAAAAACAGGTGAAACTGTGCACTAAAGATTAGTAAGTAAGCACAAGTAAACCAGTGCATACCTTGCTTATTGGGTAATCCGTCCTTGATGGTGGGCAAGGTTCTTTATGACGTCTGCATATATACAACCACTGCGTTAGTTCCCTGTGGCTGCCAAAACCAAATATCACAAATTGGGTGGCTTATAAGAACATAAATTTATTATATCACTCTTCTGGAGGCTGGTAGCCCAAATTCAGGGTGTCACAGGACCAAGTTCTGTCTGAAGCCTCTAGTGGAAGATCCTCTCTTTCTTCTTCCATCTTCTGGTAGCCCTGGTGTTCTTTGGCTTCCAGTCACAGCGTAATTCCACATTCATATGATTATCTTCCCTAGGGTTCTCTGTATCTCTTTTCCTTTTTATGGGACACAACTCAGATTGAAATAGGACCCATGGGGTCTGATATGACCTCATATTAACTGATAAACACCTTCAAAGACTCTATTGCCAAGTAGATCATGTTCACAGGTACCAGGGGTTAGAACTTCAACATATTAAATTTTAGTAGGGCACAATTCAATTCACAACGCTCATATGCCTCCACTTAGAGGTAACACACACATATAATAGGATAATCCAATAAAATGTTAAAAAGAGTTACCTCTATTACACAGGATTTTGTCTCAATATTTCTTGCCTTACTCCAGTTTGTAAAGTGAGCCTTTATCACTTTAATAATCCAAATAATACCATTAAATACAAGAAAAGAGACTGAAAACTAAAATTATAATTCCATCTAAAATCTTTTCATCTGAAAATCAAATCTACTGCATAGTTAGGGGGTTGAGTAGAGCTTTAGTCAAATCTGAATTGTTAAGCTTATTAGTCACAGATGCCGTTCTATACATCTTGGAATTGCAACATTGAAATTCATTGGAATTGTTGACACTTTTGAGTGTGCTATTAATGATTGACATCACTGAGAGGCTGTGGAGAACAGCTGCTAAGAGCAAGGGTACTGGGTTCAGACTGCCTGGTTCTGTTTCCCATTCAGTCCTTTCTTACTCACACTGTGTTACCCCGAGCAGCGTATGTAAGCTCTCTGGGCCCAACTTCTCTAATGTATAAACTATGAATAATGGAAGTGGTGTTATCATAGGTTGACTGTGAGAAAGAGGTCATATAATGGTTAATGAGTAAGCTGAAGATTAGGGGAGCTGTTTTTCTAGTTTCTGTCCAGTAGACTCTGACTCATGCTGACCCCACGTGTGTCAGAGTAGAACTGTGCTCCAGAAGGTTATCAATGGCTGATTTTTTGGAAATAGGTGTCTTTGGGTGGATTCAAACCTCCAACTTCTTCGTTAGCAGCTGGGTACAATAACTGTACCACCAGGGACTCCTAGGGAAGCTACAGAGTCAATTTGCAGAGGTTGAGCCAACCAACCCCAGAGCCCTCACCTTGATTCCTCTGCATGAATGTATCCTGGTCCTGAATCTCAGCCCTATAGCTGGTGCTCCCTTTTTGTTATCTCCATCCTCCTGCCTGGTCTGAATCTGTAGCTGATGCTCCATTCTTCGTACCAGAGTTGTTCTACTTATCAACAAACCATTCATTCATTTATAAGGAATTTTTGATGCTCTATCCCATGGCATTCTTATCCACCATGTTCTGACTACTTGACATTTCTTTTTGTCACAACATCCGTGTCTTATGAATCAAATCGGAAAAAATAAATGCATGATTTTCATTTTAACTCTGGAAAACCTATATCATACACATATCACAGTGAAGGGCGCTGTACAGCTAAGGCCTCTCAACTTCCTTTAAAATTTCTACAACAGCACTACATACTCTCTGTATAGATACATGGATCTGTAGAGAAATAGAACATGAGTTGTAGTCATGGCACCCAGAGACTTTTGGCTTTGTTTTGCAGTCATTGTATCAGAATTATTCATTTTTCTCTTTCTTCACTTGGCTGCTCTGCTTTTTTTGGTTTCTGTCCATCTTGCCCAAGTAGAAACAAGCCTGAATACTAGTGATTGTCCAATTCCAGGCGATCATTTGGAGGTAATTAATTTGGACAGCTAGCATAAACCTAGCATTTGGGAGGCTGGCTTGAGGCTCAGTTAACTCACCAGATGAATTATTTCATTTTTAAGTAGCTGCTCTTCCAAAGACTCATTAATAAGGCAGGTGTTTAACCTCCAGTCCCACATCTGACTCAGTCCCAGTGGACACCGAGTTTTCTGAGTGTATCAATAGAACATTTATGGTGTAGTCTTTCATTTAACTGTCACCAAGCCAATTACTTAATTAATAATTTACTCTTTTTTTTTTTTTTTAGTCAAAAAACTTCCAGAAGCTATCAAACCAAAACCAAATGAGGGGAGGAGGGGTGAAGGAGAACAACATGCTAATTATTCTCACTTCAGAAACTGGAAAATGCTATGACTGATCTTGCTCATTGAGTACTTATGAAACATAGACACCAAATTTCAAAGGCATGCATTTTAAATCAGAGGACTGTCTGAGCTGTTGCCAAAATGTACTCCCTCTGAGAAGCACACAGCCCTTACGACATTGCTCACAAAATATGTTTGCCGCATTATTTCAATACTTCAGGAAAATGATGAAGTTTGCCATCAGCAACTAAGAAATCTTCAAGGACTTGCTCACAAGGAGAACGCCATATTTTCAAACCTGAAACAGATGCACAACTACTTGAGGCTCAGTTCCTTGAGGCCCTTTGTGTGCTGTGAAGTGTCACCCAGATGTTGCTACCTGCAAGGCCAGCAACGACTTCCATCCTTTGTCTAGCGCAGTATGAGAATGACCTAGCTCCTTAGTTCAGAGGCTCAACACAAATGCAGCAGGCAGTGCGATCACCCCGCATGGTAGTCGGTCTTTGCTTTTGCCTTGGTAATAAACTGAATCAAGCTGTCTGACTAAGGATCAGACTCTTGTGCTCCATTTATTTTAGTCATGCTCCAGTGACATACAGTTAGTCAAATAGACAGACGTTAACCTCAACCTCTCCATCCTCCAGAAACACTTAAGTCTGTTTCACCTGATTTAACATCAGCGCATATGTGCCTTACAAATCTCTGTTAAAGACCACTGACCTTAATGTTCTGAAAAGGGCACTGCTGAGTCTGATGAATTTAAAACATGGAAGGATGAAGATCCAAAATTTCATAGGGTTGCTTTCTTTAAGTACGCTTTATTAGTCAAGACTGCCAAATGGGGGATGAATCAAAGGTAAGGCTTCTACAAAGAAGAAAAGTGCTTTTCTTCCCCAAGCATATGTTTTGCAGCTGAGCCCTGCTCTGAGTTATGAGTCTTGTTTCATGTGGCGGTCTGACTCTCTTCTTTGGCCTAACACCCAAAATCTCTGTTGGTACCTTCCTCATCTTCCCAGGCTTCCTATTCAGATAGTCAGATATTGAAACATGAAACTGAACACAAAGTACCTACTTGAGATTGAGCCTCTATGTAATCAAGAACTCAAATGCAAAAGGTAAAATAAAAGTCATATTTGCCACTTGGAAAAGCATTTTAGGAAAGTGTGTGTTTTGTTACATAAATATTCCTTCCTCTTCATCTTGAAAAATGAGTGAGGTGAGAAAGGAATTGCAAAGAATGGAAGAAGATGGAGAATTTTTGAAAATTGGCAGAGCAAAATGCGAGAATTCAGAAACGGTGTTGATGGATGTAGAAAGGGATGTCACAGTCAAAGTGGTTAGTGTTGTTAACAGAAATTTGTAAGGCACATATGCGTTAATGCTAATTCCACCGAAATAGCTGGGCCCAGCTCTGGAGAATGAGGAGGTTATGGCTAGCTTCTCTGCATTGTGCTAACCATATGTCAGGGGATTATAACTAAAATAATTGTTTTAGTGCTTCCTGCAGTCAGAATGAAATAAACTGTAGAGAAAAATGAGCACATTTGGCAGTTCAAATCCACCAGCCACTCCTTGGAAGCCCTAAGGGGCAGTCCTAACCTGTCCTATAGGGTCACTATGAGTTGGAATCAACTCCAGGGCAATGGGTTTGGTTTTTTGGGTTTTGGCTCTTTCATGAGGTTTTATGATTCCTTAGCAAGTCTGACTCTATTCTGCATGACTTTGAATCCTGTCTTTGCAGGTTTCTTCTCAGTGTTCACAACTCCACTTCGATATCGAGGAGACTGACTTTTCTGTTTATATAACTCAAATTTTCTTAGGCCTTATTATTCTGTAGAAAACAAATGAGATCACACAAACATTTGTGCTGAAATGTCTTTAGTCCATAATCCCCATCTGCTTTGACAGAACTCCAGCCATCCCAGCATCCCCTGCTCCACCAGACCTCCAGGTGTTCCTGGGAAGGAGGTCACATGGGTTCTCAAGCAAGTCCACTCACGTGGTAGCTCTGGTGCTCTAGCCAACTCGCTGCTTTGTAAGATAACACAGTCTCTCTGGATTCCTGTGGAAGCAGGAGAGTCCTCACCTGTGGACAGTGCTGCTCTGTTGGGCACATATGCTCTAACCAAATCCTTGAGCCACCCTCCTCCCACTAGCACTGAAAGATTTTTTGCCTCTGTCTTTTCTGAGTCCTTTTCTGTGGCAGAGTGGGGTAGATGGTCTGTTCCCCTCTGTGCCAAATACTGTTGGGAGCACTCCTAAAATAGAGTTGCCTGGGCCCAGGGGCATATGAGTTTTAGTGAAAGTGCCCATTTAGTTTTATTTACAGCATTCTCTAGGTTTCAGATGTCCCAGTGAACTGAAACTGGAAACTAGAAATACATTCATGTGACAGACAGATAGTGTGATCAAAATCCATGCTGTCCTCCAAATACCTACTTTTTATATCCATCAAGCTCATCAACCTTCTTTCCTTCAAGAGACTCCTCAGCCCTCCTGGACTTTTTTTAGGTCATCCCTCCAGAGCTCCAGATTTACCAAAGAACCCCTGCACAAGAGAATGGTTTTCTCTTGTGGGTCTCCCATCTATGCACCAGACATATCAAGGCAATACATATGATTGTTATTGTTGTTAGTTGCTGTTAAGTAGGCTCTGATTCATGGCAACATTATGTATAACAGAAGGAAATAGTGCCCAGTCCCTGTACCACCTTCATGATCATAGTATGGTTGAGTCCATTGTTGTGACCCTTGTGTCAATCTATCTCACAGAGGCTTATCTCACCTTTAGCTGGTGTTCCACTTTACCAAATGTGGTGTCCTTTCCAGTGATTGCTCCTTCCTGATGAAACATCCAAAGTAAGTAATGCAAAGTCTCAGACAATATTCTGTGATTCATAAGATTTTCATTGGCTAATTTTTGGAAGTAGATCACCAGTCTTTTATTCATAGTCTATCTTACTCTGGAAGCTCTGCTTAAACCTGCCATCATGGGTGACCCTGCTGGTATTTGAAATACTGGTGACATAGCTTCTGGCATCATAGCAACACACAAGCCACCACAGTACAAAACCTAACAGATGGGTGGTACATATATTCGATAAATTCCCTTAAAACTTACACAAATTTTTAAATTGGATGTTTCAATGGGGCAGTAATATTCAACAGATTTGCTTTCCTAAAACTGGTACCAGATCAAGATTTAAATTTGCAAAAAAATTGAAATTGGTTTTATGTCTATTATCTTCTCTTGTAAATTGAATTTGGGTCAGATTGCATGATCAGACAAATTCCAAGGGAGGAATTTTAGAAAGGAATTCTTTAGAAATAATCATGGTATGCTATGAACCCCACCCTTTCAGGTGAGAAGCTTGGAGATTCCTTTCCCTCAGTTGACGTCTAGTGAGAAGGTCTTCCCAGGACCTCTCAAAAGAACTTGATTTGTGTCTCCTAGACCTAGAATATTTATAGCAGATGCATTTCAAATTTTGCCTGTTAAACATAAATGTGCAGAGTTTGGCTAGTTACTCCAAGATTGAGAAGTTATTGCAGGGCCAGATTTGGCTTGCGTTCCTATGATTTGTTGAGGCAGTATTTTTCAGACCACACGAGGTAGAAAGAGGCTATGTCCAAGAGGAGCACCCTGGAGGGACAAATAGGCCTCAGCATCTAGTAGCTGAAGTTTCCATCAAGCTCCCAGGGGCTGTGGAAGAACATACAGTCAGAGGAGAGTGCATCACCTGCAACAATTGAACTGCAGGTGAAAGTTCCCCTGGGATGGACAGTCTCCAGACAACTAGCAGAAGTTCCCTCTAAAATAAAAATTTTGCTTTAATGTTTGGTCAACCTGGGAAGGCTCATAACAGGCTAAGTTGGAACCAATGAACTAAAAACTTTCCTCCTTTCTTGTTTGCCCTCTGTCTTAGTTATCTAACATGTTGCCCTCAGTCAAATCCAACTCATAGTTGACCCTATAGGACAGAGTAGAACTGCCCCACAGTGTTTCCAAGGAGCAGATGGTGGATTCAAACTGCTGACATTTTGGTTAGCAGCTGTAGCTCTTAACCACTGTGCCACCAGGGCTCTATTAGTTATCTAGCCCTGCTATAACAGAAATACCACAAGTGGATGGCTTTAACAAAGAGAAATTTATTCTCTCACAGTTTAGGAGGCTAGAAGTCCAAATTCAGGGCACCAGTTGTATGGGAAGCCTTTCTCTCTCTGTTGGCTCTGGGGGAAGGTCCTTGTCATCAATTTTTCCCTGGTCTAGGAGCTTCTTAGCAGAGGGACCCCAGCTCCAAAGGACACGCACTACTCCCAGTGCTTCCTTCTTGGTGGTATGAGGTTCCTCTCTTCTCTGCTCGATTCTCTCTTTTATATCTCGAAAGAGATTGACTCAAGATATAGCTTAATCTTGTAGATTGTGTCCTGCTCCATTAACATAACTGCCTTTAATCCTGCCTCATTAATTTCATAGAGGTTAGGATTTACAAAACATAGGAAAATTACATGTGATCACAAAATGAAGAACAACCACACAATACTGGGAATCATGGCCTAGCCACATTGATACATTCTGGGGGTCACAATTCAATCCATAACATCCTCTTTCCAAATAACCTCTCACCACCACTACTCCCCTTCAAAAAAAAAAAGCAAAACAAAAGTTAATAGCTACCAAGGCAGGCGAGGAGGTGAGCAAAATACAGAGGAAAGAATAAGAGCTCACTCTAAGAGCCCATCCTAGTCATGGGATGGGAAAGAAGCCATGTTTGTGATCGAAGGGTCTGAACATTATAATTTCTAAACTGAGATTCTGCTTTATGACCTGAAGAGGCTAGAAAGTCCCTGACCCAATTTTTGTTCAGAGCCATGGAAGACCCCACTAAGCAAAGCTATAAGGGCAATGAGAAAATAAAACAGTTATTTTATGAAAACACTCTATGAGTTTTGCTTGTTCAATATTCCAGTTGCAGTAGCCACAAATCCTAAATGCCAATAAGAATATGTGATTATATCTGCTTAGATCCCTTTTCTTCCTCTTGACCCTTCAAATCCATGTTATACTTCCTGTTTCTAATCAGAATATTTTTGTAATGTTTCTAATTTCATTGGTTACGACACAGTTTTATAATGATATAAATTTTAAAGCTGGAAGCTCCATTAGGAGCATCTAGTCCTATGGTTCCCCACATCAATGTGCATGGGAATCATCTGGAGATTTTGGTAGAACGCACGCTCTGATTCAGTGTGTCTGAAGTCAGGGCTGAGATTCTACATTTCTAACAAGTTCCCAGATGATGTCAATATTGCTGGTTCATGAATCTTACTTTGTATCTCTCTCTGTTTGGTGTCCTTATAAAAACAGGAGAAAAGACACAGAGAGACACACAGGGAAGAACGCCATGTGACAACAGAAGCAAAGATAAGAGTTGGGGTGCCACAAGTCAAGGAATGCCTGGGCTTCCAAAGGCTGGAAGCGACAAGAAAGGATCTTCCCCTAGAGCACTCAAGGAGAGCATGGCCCTGATGATACCCTGAATTCATACTTTTAGCCCCCAGATTTGTGAGACAATAGATTTGTGTTGTTATAAGCGGTCCAGCTTGTGGTACTTTGTTATGGCAACCCTAGGAAATGAATATAAATGCCTGTATCAAAAAAGAAGAAAGATCTCCTATCAATAATCTAAAATTCTACGTTAAGATAAAGAAAAAGAACTAAACCCAAAGTAAACAGAAGAAATAATAAAGATTAGTGTAGAAATCAATGAAATACAAGACAAAAACAATTTTAAAAATCAATGAAACTAAATGTTGGTTCATTGGGAAGATCAACAAAATTGACAAACCTACAAGACTGACCTAGAAAAATGAGTTATGGCACATATCACCCAAAAGAGGCATGAATGAGGAACAGAAACCAATCATATATAAATTAAAAGGATTATAAGAGAATATTATGAACAATTTTATGCTAATACAGTGGACAACTTAAATGAAATGGAGAAATTCCGAAAGATACGGATTGCGTGCACTGATTCAAAAAGAAATGACCAAGTGGGCTTTTTCCTGGGAACGCAAAATTTATTTAACATTCAAAAATCAGTTAGTGCAAGACATCACATTCATAGAGGCCAAAAACCATACGGTCATCTCAATAGATGGAGATAAAGCTTTTGACAAAAACCTATCACCCAGTTATGTTGTTTATTTTTTACACTCTCATCAAGCTAAGAATAGAAAGGAATTCCATCCTTCCAATAAATGTAGTCTACAAAAAACTCACACCTAACATCACACTTAATTGTGAAAAACTGAGTGTGAATGCTTTCCACCTGATTGGGAACAAAACAAAGGTGTCTGAGCTTGCCACTTCTGTTCAGCATTATACGGAGGGTTCTAACCAGTGCAGTGCAGAAAAAAAAAGGGAAAAAAAGAAGGAAAAGCCACACAGATCAGAAAGAAAAATGTAAAACTATCTTTATTAGCAGATGACAGGATCCTGTGTATAGAAAATTCCAACAAATCGCAGAAACTCTATTAAAACTGAATTTAGTAAGGTCACAGAACACAATATAGAAAACCAATTTTATTTTTATATGCCAGTAACAAAGGAGCCCTGGTAGTGCAATGGTTAAGCACTCAGCTGCTCCCGAAAGGTGTCAGTTCGAACCCACCAGCAGCTCCGCAAAAAAAAAAAAAGTGGTGCTTTGCTCTAGTAAAGAGTACAGCCTAGGAAACCTAGTTCTATTCTATCATATAGGTTTCCTGCGAGTTGGAATCAGCTCGATGGCACACAACAACAAAAACAACATGCCAGCAACCATCTGAAAATGAAATAAAAAAATAATAGCAATTTTTCTCACGGTAGCATCAAAAAAGAATAATGTATTTAGGAAAATGTTAACAAAAGACATATAAAACTTGTCCACTGAAAATTAAAACATGGCTGAGAAAAATTTTAAAAGATATAAATACATGAAGAGAGAGCCTACATTCATGGACAGAAGTCTCAATATTGTCAAAATGGCAATTCTCCCCCAAATTGATCTATTAGTCAATGACATTATTATCAAAATCCCAGCTGTCTTTTTTATTTTTCTAGAAATTTATGCAGAAATGTAAAGGACCTAGAATTTCCAAAATAATTTTAGAAAGGAGATCGAAGCTGGAAAACTTATGCTACTGATTTTAAAACTTAGTATAAAGCTACAATAATAAAGACAATGTGGTATTCACATAAGGAAAGTCATAGAGATCACTGGAACAGAACTGAGAGTCAGTAATAAATAAATTCTTACATTTATGGCCAATTGATTTTCAACAAAGATGCTTAGACAATTAAAAAGGGCAAAGGATAGTCCTTTTCAACAAATGCTATCAGGACTATGAGATAGCTACATGCAATAAAAGAAATCTTTACCTTAAACCATAAACAAAAATTTACTCAAAATTTGATCATAGGCCTAAATATAAGAGCTAAAAATATAAAACTTCTGAAATAAGCCATTTGAGAAAATCTTTGTAACTTCAGGTTAAGCAACGAGTTCTTAGATACGACACCAAAAGCACAACCCATTAGAAAAAAAAAAAAAAAAGAAATAGGTGGGAGTTTATCAGAATTAAAGGCTTTTGGGCTTCCAACAACGCCATTAGGAAAATAAAACTGCAAGCCATAGACTGGGAGAAAATATTTGCCAATCAACTATCTGTTAGAGGATTTGTACGCCGAGTATCTAAAGAACTCTTACAAATCAATAAAGAAGACAAACAACTCATAAAAAAATTGTGTAGAAGATGCAAATAGACATTTTACTAGACATTCATCAGAATGGTTTTATTTAACAAGAAAAGATAAGTGGAGATGATTCCTTTTGAAAATGTAAAATGGTACAGTTAGTTGAGAAAATCATTCAATAGGTTTTCAAAAAGTTAAATATAAATATATATACAACCTAGAAATTTCACTCTTAGGAATCTACCCAAAAGAAATTAAAACATATATCCACTGCCACTGTCCATAGCTGTTATTGTGTTATTCATATTAGCCCCAAACTTGAAAATAATACAAATGTCTAACAACTGGTGAGTGTATAAACAAAATCCATACATATGGAATACTCTTCAGCAATATAAAGGAATGAATTACTGATACATGCTACTATATGGGTAAGCCTTAAAAACATTATTTTAAGTGAAAACACCCAGTCACACCAAGCTACATATTGAGCGAGTTCAGTCATACAAAATGTCCACAAAAGGCAAACTTATAGAGACAGAAATAGGATCAGTGGCTAAGACTGGGCACAGGAGTGTGGATTAACTGCAAATGAGCACAAGGGAAATTTGGGGGTGACGTAAAAGAACTGAAACTGGATTACGATGCCTTTGTTTGACTATTAATTTACTAAAAATCATGGTAAATTATGAAAAAAAAAACTTAGAAGGAAAGCGAGGATAAAAATCCAAAGTAAGATTTTTTTTTCTTGTATTATTTCAGCACTTTTTGGTTAATATACTAATTAATGGTGCCATCAGCTGTCTAATCAGTCCAAGATATTAGTCATAACACATCATCCCATAAAAATGTGTTGTTGCAACAGGCAAACAGTTTGAACCCGGTGCTTGTTCAGCAGGGACCAGCTGAGCGCCTGCTCCACATAGGATCATTTCACATATTTTTTGTGCTGTTTTGGATGAAATCAGAAGTAGCAGCACTGTTCCTTCTGCACCTTTGTTATGATTAAGTGATTTCTAGCCCTTTTCTTTTTCTTTTAGACACAAATGTAAAGATGCCAAGGCTCTTTGTAAGTGTTGGGTTATACTAGGTCCAGGATTTTCCAACATGGTGCACGTTGAGCCAAGTTAAATCCTTGAAACACCTTACACTGCACAATTGATTACATATCCAGAAAAGTGAATCCACAGGCTTATTCCAATTCTTTAGTTATCTGCCCCATGCCTCCATGGGAGTCCTGGGGGCACAATGGTTAAGAGCTCAGCTGCTGACCAAAAGGGTTGGCAGTTTGAATCCACCAGCCACTCCTTGGAAACCCTATGGGGTAGCTCTATGCTGTCCTATAAGGTTGCTTGAGTCAGAATTGACTCGATGGCAATGGGTGTTTATGCTTCCATTTACAATCACAATATCCATCAGTTATATCAGTTGGGGCGGGGGGAAGAAAGCCTACAAAATTAATCACCAAAAGTCATCTATAAAAAATTTTGTATGTTTGGGAAAAAAATCCACTAAACATCATTTTACATATCATACATGCCATAATATCATAAAGTAATATATATATTATATATGACTTCTATATCCCCATAGAGCATCTGGCTCTACCCTGTCATCATATGACCCTGTATTGTGAGTTTAAGCTCTTTGAAGACAGGGCTGTGTCTTATTCATCACGGTGCCTCCAGTACCAGCTCTAATGCTGGGCAGCATAACAAGTAATGATACCTAACAGTTAGTGAAAATTTACCATGTGCCAGACAATGTCCTAAGCAATACGTACACAGTATCTTATGTAATTGTCACAGCCACCTTATATCGTTATTTCAGTTTACTGCATCAAAGGTCAGCTTCTCCTGTTAAGGACCAGGTAGTAATATTTTCAGCTTTGTGGGCCATACAGTGTATGTTGCAACCACTCAACCCTACTATTGTAGTATAAAAGCAGTCATAGATGCTATGTAAATGACTGGACATGCATGGCTTCATTCCAATAAAACTTTGTCTAGAAAAACAGGCAGCCCCTGCTCTAGATGATGACACTAATGCTTATTGTGGTTAAATAATTTGCTCAAGGTCATACAGCTCACAAAAGGCAGAGTGAGTGTTTTTTTTGTTTATTATTATCATGCTTTAAGTGTAAGTTTAAGTTAGTTTCTCATACAAAAATTTATACTCACATTGCTATGTGACCCTAGTTGCTCTCCCTGTAATGTGACAGCACACTCCTCCTTTCCACCCCGAATTTCCCATGTCCATTCAACCAGTTCCTGTCTCTTTTTGCCTTCTCATCTCGCCTCTGGACAGAAGCTGCCCATTTAGTCTCATGTTACCTGAGCTAAGAAACTGTCTCTTCATGGGCATCATTTTATGTCTTATGGTCCAGTCTAATCTTTGAAGAGTTGGCTTCGGGAAATGTTTCGGTTCTGGGCTAACAAACAGTCTGGGGGCCATGTCTTCCAGGGTCCCTCCAGTCTCAGCCAAACCACTAAATCTGGTCTTTTTACTAGAATTTGAGTTCTGCACCCCACTTTTCTCTTGCTCCATCAGGGACTCTCTGTTGTGTTCCCTGTCAGGGCAGTCATTAATGGTAGCCAGGTACCATCTAGTTCTTCTGGTCTCAGGCTGATGAAGACTCTGGTTTACCTGGCCCTTTCCATCTCTTGGGTTAATATTTTCCTTGAGTCTTTGGTGTTCTTCACTCTCCTTTGCTCCGGGTGGGTAGGGACCAATTGATGCATCTTAGGTGGCTGCTCACTAGTTTTTAAGACCCTAGACGCCACTCACCAAAATGGGATGCGGAACATTTTCTTAATAAAATTTCTTATGCCAATTGACCTAGATACCCCTGAAGCCATGGCCCCCAGACCCCTGCCCCTGCTACTCTGCCCCTCAAAGTGTTTGGCTGTATTCAGGAAACTTCTTAGCTTTGGGTTTATTTCGTCCAGTTGTGCTGACTTCCCTGTACTGTGTTGTCCTTCCCTTCACCTGAGATAATTCTTATCTACTGTCTTGTTAGTGAATACTCCTCTTCCTCCTTCCCCACCCTGGTAACCATCAAGGAATGTTTTCTTCTGTGTTTAAACGTTTTCTTAAGTTCTTATAATAGTGATTTCATACAATATTTGTTCTTTTGCAACTGACTAATTTCACTCAGCATAATGCCTTCCAGATTCACCCGTATTATGAGATGTTTTACAGATTCATTGTTGTTCTTTATTGTTGTGTAGTATTCCTTTGTGTGAATATACAATAATTTGTTTATCTATTCGTCCGCTGATGGGCACCTAGGTTGTTTCCATCTTTTTGCTATTGTGAACAGTGCTGCAATGAACATGGGTGTACGTATATCTATTCGAGTGATGGCTCTTATTGTTCCAGGATATATTCCAAGGGGTGGGATTGCTGGATCATATGGTACAATTTCTAGCTGTTTAAGGAAGTGCCAGATTGATTTCCAAAGTGGTTGTACCATTTTACATTCCCACCAGCAGTGTATAAGTGTTCCAGTCTCTCCACAACCTCTCCAACATTTATTATTTTGTGTTTTTTGGATTAATGCTAGCTTTGTTGGTTAAGTGCTACACCTGCTAACTAAAAGCTCAACAGTTTGAATCTACCAGGAGCTCCTTGGAAGCTCTATGGGGCAGTTCTACTCTGTCCTTTAGGGTAGCTATGAGTCAATAATTGATTTGACCGCCATGTGCTTCTGTTCTTGTTGGGTGAGATGGTATCTCAGTGTAGTTTTGATTTGCATTTCTCTAATGGTTAATGATCCTGAGCATTTCCTCATATATCTGTTGTCTGCCTGAATGTCTTCTTTGGGGATGTGCCTGTTCATATCCTTTGCCCGTTTTTTAATTGGGTTATTTGTCTTTTTGTTGTTGGGGTTTTGCAATATCTTGCAGATTTTAGAAATTAGAAGCTGATCAGATTTGCTGTAGCCAAAAATTTTTCCCTAGTCTGTAGTTTGTCTTTTTACCCTTTTGGTGAAGTCTTTTGATGAGCGTAAGTGCTGGATTTTTAGGAGTTCCCAGTTATCTAGTTTCTCTTCTGGTGTCTGTGCATTGTCAGTAATATTTTGTATACTGCTTGTGTCATGTACTAGGGCTCCTAGCATTGTCCCTATTTTTTCTTCCATGATCTTTATCATTTTAGATGTTATATTTAGGTCTTTGATCAATTTTGAGTTAGTTTTTGTGCATGGTGTGAGGTATGGGTCTTCTTTCTTTTTTTGCAGATGGATACCTAGTTATGTGAACACCATTTGTTAAAAAGATTGTCTGTTTCCCAGTTAAGGGACTTTGGGCCTTTGTCAAATATCAGCTGCTTATAGGTGGATGAATTTACGCCTAGATTCTCAATTCTGTTCCATTGATCTATGTATCTGTTGCTGTATCAGTACCAGACTGTTTTGACTACCGTGGCAGTATAATAGGTTCTAAAATCAGGTAGTATGAGGCCTTCTACTTTGTTCTTCTTCAGCAATGCTTTACTTATCTGGGGCCTCTTCCCTTTCCATATGAAGATGGTTATTTTTTTTTGTCCTTCTCAGAGTGAAATTTTAACCCCAGGTCTGTCTGACTCCAAAATACCTCTTTCCTTAAACCACTATTCTAGATCACTTCTAACTGCCTTACTCAATAGGGCTCCATAAGTATGTGTTGAATAAATGAAAAATTCTATGATTATATTCGTTTTACAATAGAAAACATAGTCAGACTTTATTAAGTCAGCACAGAGTTGAGGCTTCTGACTCCTAGTCTAAACTGAATTTAAAATATAATGAAAAAAAGGATCAGACTGGGACATTTTCACCACCCCCCGTCCACTCATTAAGTGGGGTATCAAGTCAATATCCAATAGGAAAGAGCAGCTGTTAACTGAAGAGAAACAGATGCCAGACTATGAACTCTATTCTCTATTATTTGGATTCTCATTTGTAGCAACCTCACCTTGGTTTGCTTTCATTTGCTTTAGGTTCTGACTGTATACTAATGCATGTGACTTTCTAGAGCTGGTCAGCCCTAAGCCTATTCACATTCATAAGCTAGAAATTCAAATGCCCCACCACCTGGTTTCTTTTTTTTCCTCAGATTAGTTGCAAAAGACTAATAATTTTTTTTTCACACTGTGTTGAAAAAATGTCTTCCCATCTGGAATACTGTCTTCTAATTTTTAGCCAAAATTACATAGAATGAAGAGTAAAAAATTGCTGACACATCTTTAACTGTGCCTGGAATAATGGCATTTCTAAGATAGTTCAAGTATTATTTTTCACAAACTGGAGGAGTGAATAGCTACAGTGTCATTACTTATAATTCAGAGCTAGCTGGTATTAAAAAAAAAAAAAGACATGTGGCATCCGGAAAATGTAATTAATTTGATGGTATAAGCCTTCATAAATTATCAAGTATTCCCAGTAGCAGCCATGAAAAATTTCAAGAGAACATGAGCTGCTTTTAAATTGCTTAGTTTGCTCACAACTAGAATTATTTTAAGGTGGTCGAGTTGCTGTTGATATTAAAAGATGTTTGAATTATTATTACCAGTAATGGCTGACTCCACCTTTAAATAAGGGGATAGAACTTTGGAGTCGCACACAAGCCAGCATCAGCGTCTGGAGGCTGTCATTCTTCTCTCTGACAAACTCCAGCTTACAGAAGTTAATTATGGGGGAAAGGTTGCTGTTATCCCCACCAGGAGTGAAGTCTCCAGATTCCAAATCAAGCCTTGGCTGATGAAGAACGTGTGGCTCTTGTGGCCCCGCCTCCCAAAGCTCTGCTCACAGACACTTGACTACGGCAGTGGGAGAAGACCGACTTTGGGAAGAAGCTTTTAATATTCACAACAAGCATAAAAAGAAGCCCCAGAAAGACAGACTGATCTGGTGGCTGGAACGATTCCCAAGGAGGCCAGAGTAGTGGGTTCTGGCCCAAGGGTTCTGGGTGACCACGAATCTACCTTTGAATATCTGCAGGGTAGTTGCCAAATAAATAAGGCGATATTTGACCTTTCCAACTTTTCTAGAAATATATATGTATTTTTGAATTAATATAATGCCTAGCATAAGCCTATCTTCTGAAATAATGGCTAGAGGATATTTGCAGCCTGCAAAGTGCTTAGGTGAGAGCTGAAGACCATCTGTTTTATATCACCATTTGCTACACCGCCAAGAGGGGAAAACAAACAAACAAACAATCTCTCATGTTCAAAGATGAAATCAGTAGCCTTGGGGGAAAGTTAATTGAAAAGACCTAAACTGACTGCCCACTTTCTGGCAATCTGTGTGAAATGCAGGCTCTCAGTGAAGTCGTAGTTCTGGATATTGAGGTCCTTTTCAGTCCTGTGATTATTTCATTAAAAGCATAGATTACGTGATTTAGGTCAAAAAATCAAAAATCCTGAGAGATCATATCCAAAACTATCTAAAATGTTTTCTATGTAGAGAGATGAGAAGACCCAGATATAAGCCAGCCAGCCCCAGAGCAGGAGTTTGGAGATTTCAGGGTTAAGTTGACCATTTCTCCAACTGTACAATAGCCTCGAGCTGATTTTCAGGCAATTTTATACAAACATCCTGTCACTGGAAATAAGAGGGAAAAGAGAAAAAGACTGTGTGGCTCACTTACTTGAGATGCAAGGCCTGAGGGTGAGGAGTGTAGATTTTAAGACATCGATTATAAATATACTCCCCATTCACTGGCAATATCAGAGCTATAAAGGAGCTATAAAACTCTAAAAGTACTAAAAAATGTTTTTATAAAAATGTCATAACCACTGGTTTTTGAATAATTGATTAAAATTTTAAGTTCTTTTTATGTATTTCCTTATGACAAGATAATTACAGAATATATGAAATTACCTGACAATCTTTTCTCAAAATAAAAAGTCTCACACTGAAATATCCAAAGAACAAAAGGACTAGTAGATATGCACTTCTTCTGTAAAAAACAATATAAAGTGAGGTCAGAGTGTCACCACTGCCTCTGCAGCTCAGAAATCTGTGCTTATTGTGGTCAGCAAAAGTGACGGGACTATACCCAGCTGTGTCTTCCTGTGTCGTAGGGTCTGCAAAGCCAAGGGCACTGAATACAGTGATGGCTCCCAGGTAGAGCTACTTGGAGGTTGCTGCCGAAGACACACCACTTGTCTATTGATCTGTTCATCTACTGATTGATCTATCTAGATCTACGTATCAAAACGATGTGGACCCAGCCCATTTGGCACAGGTCATTCATGAGTCCAGTTCCTAAAGCTGTTTCAAGTCATGTATAGTCATCCTTTTCCTGTCTAGTAGTTTAGCAGAAGTTTCCTCTAAGTGGTTGCCAATCAAAATTCTTCCAGTGTGCCAAGGGAAGTTAGGGAAATTTTGAAAAAAGATGTCTTAGCTCATTTCATATTGTTGAAATAAAACACACAGTTTTCTTTTTCTTTTCTCTTTCTAATTGTCCACTTAGAAGCCAACAAGTAGATCAAGGAAAAGTAACAAAACGGCATCTGAAGAACAGGTTATAAACAGACCCTTCCTAGGTATTGTGAAGAAGGTAAAGGTAAAAGGGCCACTGTTTGTACCCTCTCTTGAAGGAAAAATGTGCTGAAATATCCTCAATAAAGCCAAACCGACTTCGGCAGCTACCTATTTAGCTTAAAACAAAACAGAACAAAAAAAGCATATACTCCCAATGAAAAGTATGAAGCAAGGATTGAGTAGTCTGCTGAAACTGAAAGGAAAAAAAAAAATTCATGCAATGATCAAACCAGTTGAAGAGGCTGTTCGATGTTCAATTGAGTAAAATATGAAGGGTTTGCAATTGTCTTCTGGGCTCCCATGAAGAATGGCTTCCATCGCACAGATGAGGACAGTGATGTCTAGAGAAGCAAAAGGAATGCCTCCCAAACTTTAGTGTTTGTATAAATCACCTTCCCAAACTTTAATGTTAATAACAACCAGCTAGAGATCTTGTTAAAATGAGCATTCTGATCTAATAGGTCTAGAGAAGGGCCATGATTTTACATTTCTAATAAGCTACCAGGTGCTACCGATGCTGCTGGTCCATGAATCACACTTGAAGTAGCAAAGAGAAGTTTCCTGCCTTAGTGAATTGAAGAAATAAGACCTGGTCCTACTCAGATATGCTGTTTTATATTAAATAGAATAGGTAGTACTCTTTCCAAATATAAGCAGATAGCAGTTTAATTTTTTTTTTTTTTAATTAATCACAGGCATGTTTCTTTCTCCTCATAGAGAAGTAACACGACATATTATTTGGTGTTAGAGAGCTGGGTTTTAAGACAGACTTTCTGAGCTCAGTTCCACTTTTGCTACTTACTACCTGCATGACCCTGGGCAAGTTTTCTACCATTTTTGTGTCTCATCTGTAAAATAATGATGATAATAATAATATCTACTATATAGGGTTTTTTGAGCCTTAAATGAATTTACACAAGTAAAGCACTTACCACAGTGCCTGGCATAACCTAGCATTCAAAAAATGTTGGAATTATTATCAAAGAATAGTGGAGTCTGACTGATTTCGAGAGATTATCTCATTTTATAGCTAGGGGACCTGAGAGCTAGATGAAAAGCAGAGCAGAATTATTACCGGTTGTGACACTACAAGAGAGAAAGTTCAAAAGGCACATTATCAACTTTTCTCAGAAAGGGAAGGAAAATTGCATGTGCTGAACACTGATTTTGTCCCAGATATCAAACATTATCACCTTTAATTTTCTCAACAGCTCTATAGGATTTATGTAGTCACCCTCACTTTATGGGTGAGGAAGCCAAGGAACATGAGTTAAGTGAGTAGCCAGTAGCCTCATGCTACAAACATGGCAGGTCCAAGATTTGGACTTAGGCTTGGTTGACCTCAATGGCTGTGAGTGAGGCTGGGAGTGAGCCCTTCAATGTGGGGAACAGGGATCCAGGTTAGACTGAGCAAAGCATAGCTCCCAGTTCAGTTCCTTGCATGGTCACTCTCCTAATTGCTCACCAAGCTATGATACATTGATATTAGTCAACACCTCAAGATGGAAGAGCCTAGTAATTCTCTCACAAACACAGAACAAGACTCGACAAATTACAGACACAGATGATAACCAGGTCTTATCTCTCTGGCTGTTGAATTTTTTTCTGTTTTAGGAATTAGAGGAGATAAAGGAGAGAGAGAATGAAAGGAAAGTCCTGGTATCACCCTTTCTCCAAGGCCCCAGACTCTCTCTCTCTCCCCACCTCTATTTTCCTTCTTCCTCTCAAGGGATTGTCACTGTCTTGTCCCCATATAAAAAAAAAAACCATATAGGCATATTAATTTCCATTCTTGACTGAAACAATCTGGCTGCAGAGCTTAGCCCCTCTCTGGATCACCATAAATAATAATGTTGTTGTTGTTAGGTGCCATTGAGTCAGTTCTGACTCATAGAAATCTTATGTACAACAGAGCAAAACATTGCCCAGTCCTGTGCCATCCTCACAACCGTTGCTATGCTTGAACCCATTGTTGCAGCCACTGTTTCAGTCCATTTTGTTGAGGGTCTTCCTCTTTTTTGCGGACTCTAATTTACTAAGCTTGATGTCCTTCTGCAGGGACTGGTCCCTCCTGACAGCATGTCCAAAGTATGTGCGACTTCTGAAGGAGCTTCTAAGGAGTATTCTGGCTGTACTTCTTCCAAGACAGATTTGCTTGTACTTTTGGAAGCCTGAGGTATATTCAATATTCTTCCCCAACAACATAATTCAAAGGCTTCAATTCTTCGGCCTTCCTTATTCATTGCCCAGCTTTTGCGTGCATATGAGGCAATTGAAAACATCATGGCTTGGGTCAGGTGCACCTTAGTCTTCAAGGTGACATCTTTGTTTTTTAACACTTTAAAAAGATCTTTTGCAGCAGATTTACTCCATGCAATGCGTCATTTGAGTTCTGGACTGCAGCTTCCATGGGTGTTGATTGTGGATCCAGGTAAAATGAAATGACTGACAACTTCAGTCTTTTTTCTGTTTACCATGATGTTGCTTTTTGGTCCAGTTGTGAGGATTTTTGTTTTCTTTATGTTGAGGTATAATCCATACTGAAGGTATAATCCATGCCATAAGTAATGGACTCTCTAAAAGGGTAAGTGAGAAATTTAGCAATTTAGAATTTACTGATGATTTCACAGGGGAGATAGTAAAGAGGATTTATGTTGAAAACACCTTTGCAAACTTCGTGAAATCATTTTTCTTTCCTATCATGCTGCAAACAGGGGTTCTTGGTCTCCCATTTCTCACCTCACCATAGTACTCACATTTGCTATTTCCTCTCTTCTTCCCATATGCCCCCCACTTTTCTTACACAAAACCATTTAGCACTATCCAGCTCCTATCTCAGATTTACACTTTCACACCCACTCTAAAGCACACCCTGGTCAATGGTCCTTCAATTACCGGGATCTAAAAAAAAAAAAATTTTTTTTTTTTTTTTTTTTTTTACCTTTCTTAGAAGAGTCTCTGGGTTGTGCAAATGGCTAATGGACTCAGCGGCTAATTAAAGACTGAAGTTTCAAATCCAACCAGAGACTCCTTGAAAGAAAGGCCTGGCTATCTACTTCCAAAAAAATCAACCATTGAAAACCCTATGGAGCACAGTTCTACTCTGACACTCATGGGGTCACCATGAGTTGGAATCAATTCAATGGTGCCTTGTTTTTACCTTTCCTAGAAGGCAGTGAAATGCCTGTAACAGGAAGCTTGTGGTCAATCAGAACTTTTACAACTAGCACCACTACATGTCAGGCAGTACACAAAGGTGGTGGAAGCTAGTCTTTCTCTCAGAGTCTGACAGGAGAGACAGGTCTTCATTCAACAACAGCGCTGCCAGACTTATAAGAGGAAGACCCATAGTGGTCTGAAGGGAGAAGCCTTATCAGGAAAGCCTTCCAGAGAAAGGAACATATCAACTGAAAACTCAAGAATAAGGCAAAACCATCCAAAAGAAGAGATGGAGGAAGGAGAGTTTCAGCACAGAGACCTCTATGGACAACAACCCTCCGGCAGGAGAAAGCATGTTCTAGTTCCTGGACTCTCCATGAGGCAGATGAGCTGTGTCTTAGTTTCCTAGTGCTGCTTAACACAAATATCACAAATGGATGGCTTTAGTCAACAGAAATTTATTTTCTCACAGTTCTGGAGTTTAAAAGTACAAATCAAGGTTTTTGCCATGTCAGTTCCTCTGTGGGCCTCTCTCTAGTTTCTGGTGACACCAGCAATCTTTGGTGTTCACCTGCTGCTTATAGATGATTGGCCTCCATTGTCACATGACCTCTCTCCTGCAGGTCTGTCTATATCTATTCTGCTCTTTTTATAAAACACCACTCAGAATGGATAGAGTTTAGGACCCATGCTGCTCCAGTATGACATCATTAATATAACAAATGAAAAACCCCATTTCCAAACAGGATCATATTTACAGGTACAGGGGTAGCACTTCAGCATAACTTTTGGGGGACATAATTCAATCCATAATATCCTTTCTTCCCATACCCTTGCTCATTAGCTTGCCGGTGATCAGATATCACACATGGTTTTCATAGCTCATTATGGGTCCTTAAGGGACACTTCAGAGAAATATTTATGACCCATCCTAATCCAGATAGAGGTGCTGTGGTTCCTCTCTGTACATCATTACATATCATCTTTCGTCTATTAAAATATTCATATGGACTAATGTACATGTCTTATAGTTTATCCTTGGAGATTATAGGGAGTAAAAACCGTAAGTGCCATTTGATGAAAAACTATATGAATGCTTATGTCTTTTGGTAATACATGTAGTTTACATAAACCAATGAAAAAGGATTATCTTTTGGAACAACTTCTGAGCAATGTTGAGTAATTCTAATTACTCAACAGGATGATACAATCAGAAGTTTTGTTTAGAGCTCTTTCTTCATGATTTCTGAGAGCCCCACACTCATTCAAAATTTAAAGAAGCTTGAAAGCCTGATATTCTTCAAAAACAATTTTCCAGGTACCATCATTTGTTTCAATTCCAGTCTCTGTCACCTTTCTACAGTTCCTGTTACTCCAGTCTCTACATTTGCTTCTTTGTCAGAAAAAGACGGGAAGAACCGATGACTTCTATTTTACTCAAGACCAAAGCCAAAATTCTTACAAGCACTTAACAGGTTGGGCTGGATATTCTCTGTGTACCACTCCAGACCCATCGGACCCATTTGTTACTTTTCTCCTCTCTTCTCTGAAGCCATCTAGTGTTCAAGCTTCAGGAGGGCATGAATTTTTGCCAGTTTTCTTCACTGTGGTATCCTCAGCTGCTATAATAGTGACTGAGACAGTATCTGATAGATTATCACATTGAAAAAGTGTTTTTAGGAACAACTGAGGATTGTTATTGCCTTCTACTGAGTTGTTCGTCAATCTTAATTAATAGTCCCTTCCCTTCATGTTTCATAGTTTAGTTGCCATTGAGTTGGCTCTGACTCACGGTGACATTATGTACCATAGAACAGAGCGTTGCCCAATCCTGGGCCATCTTCCTGATCACTGGTATATTTGAGTGCCTTCCAACCTGAAGCACTCCTTTTCCAGCACTATGCTGGACAATATTCTGTTGTGATCCATAGGGCTTCCATTGGCTAATTTTCAGAAGAAGATATCCAGGTCTTTCTTCCTAGTCTGTCTAGTCTTAAGCTTTGCTGAAACCCACCCACCACGGGTGACTCTATTGGTACTTGAAACATTGGTGGTATAGCTTTCAGCATCATAGCAACATGCAAACCACCACAGTACAAAAACCACAGGGTTTTATTCATTTTCACATGTGTATATAACTATGCAAATAGACATACCTACTTTGTATTGCTTTTACCTTATATCATACTTGTCTTCTTTCCCTTAACCAGATAGTAAACTCCTTGAGAGAAAGGGCTACTTCTGATTCAATTCTCATTTCTTATATTATCTAGAACAATGCCTGGAACATCTCTGACAATGTTTGTTGAATATGCGTAAGAGAACAAAAGTGAGAGAGCATGAGAGACAGAGTTAACATAAAATATAAACTGGGTTCACATTTTCTTATTACACATATAACAAAATCAACCATCTTTCGGAAAGCTGTAATGCTGCAGGCCATTCTATGTATCTGGAGCACTGCCAGGTTATACAAGATGTTTACTCTGATGGCTCAATAGTTGTTGCGTATATTCCCAGGTGGAAGGAGGGCGAGATGGGAGAAGTGACCCAGCTCCCTCTCCATCGATTATGCTCTTCAGCAACATGACTGTTTTCCCCAGGATGGCAGAAAGCACAAATGTTTTGCTGCTCAGTAGGAGGTGTTGGCTTGCTGCTCAAGACCTCTGTGACACTGGCTGGTGCAGCAGAGGGGTAGCTGACGTTCTCTACACAGGTTTAACTGATTAAACGGTGAGTCCCCACAGTGCCGGTGCCAGGGGGCCCCTGGGACTGACTGCAGCCAACTTTCTCATTTATAGGTTTCCCTTTCTGTGATGCCTGCCATTTTTAAGGCTGTGCTGGCAAACGATCTAGGATGACAGCCTCCAGAGGAGAGACTCATATTAAGTAACTATAATAGCTTGAGTTTCTAGAGAATCTTCCTTAGCACTTAACAAGTTATCTCATTTTATCCTCTTGATGTTCCTGTAAAGCACTGAGCAATTCACACCCCTGTTTTTTCAGCAAAGAAACAAGCACATGGAGACCAAATGCGCTCGTAACTAAATCAGGATTAAAGCCTAAGGGTTCCGCCTTCCAGTTTGACTGTTTCACTCTAAGACTCAGAGAGAGATTTTTCAAAACATAATAATAGCAATACAAATAGAAGGGCAATCCGTGAGGTATCATGGCCTCCTTTCCTTAAATTTTATACCTAAACATCGCATTTTTATATCTGATGCACCTTCTTCCTGATTTCTTATTCTCTTCTACTAAACATCTTTGTTTAAAAAGCCACGTTTACCTGGAGTTGGTTCTAGAGCTATTTTCACTTCCACAAAGAAGGGGATTAGTTTGAATTGGCCTACAAAAATTTTTTTTTTTTAACTCTAAGGGTCACAGAAAAAAAAAAAAAAAGAACAGGCTAACTAAAACCATTCATTTACAATGAAATTTTAAAGAACAGTCTTATAGCTCAAAGGCACAGAAAGGGAGAATATTCTTAGATATAAGAGAAAGCTGAACAAAGGGCCTCATCTCCAAACAAACAAACCAGCAAATAATACTAGTTCACCTCTGTAGTTTGTATTGCATTGTTTCATACAGTTAACATTTCATGAATGATTAATTAAAAAATATTCAATAATACTCTGTTATAAACTTTCTTTCACTTTCAAGGTAGGTTGAATGGTTGTTTTTCAATTTCTAACCTATGCAGAATGTAGAAATCAGTAAGAAGTAAGCCAGGATGGAATTGAAAATCTAACTCATATAAAGAATCAGCTACCCATCAAATACACCTCCCTCTTCTACCAGTTTTGCCATCTTCCAAATCGATTATAAGTCCTTCCAGCAGAGAGAGAAAGTAGTAAATTACACAGATACTAAGCATGTTGTTGTGTGCCACGGAGTCAATTTCAACTCACAGCGACCCTACACAGTTTCCTAGGTTGTGATCTTTACTGGTGTAGATCACCAGGCCTTTTTTCCCCACAGATTCCACTGATGTGTTCAAACTGCTGATCTCTTAGCAGCCAAATGCTTAACCCCTTACATTGAGCATAATACAGAATATTTATTAGAAAGGTTAGAACAACAGAAAATCCATACCCCAAACCACGTAAACATTAGTCTTGGCACCTCATTATCTGAGAGCAAAGGTTTTATCCCCTTCATTACTGAGATGAACTGCCCCTTGAATACTGTGGACTTTTTACCCTTTAGAAATTTAAAGGTAACCCTAACTAACCTTCCAAATTGCCAACACTCCCTTGCGTAGCATAAGCATCTCTCCATGGTCCTGAGAATGCAGGCTCAATGGAGAATATGTTCAATCTTTTCAACTGCCACTGATTTTTCACTAACCCCTGAATGCGTTCATCTCCCCAATGCCCTCACTGCCTGTGAACTTGCAGGCATTTTGTTTTATTTAGCCCTTTTTTAAAAACAATATTGTTTTATACCAACATCAATATTCTATGTATCACAACAATATCAGCATTTCATTTCTAAAAGAAACTAAAATAGAAAAAAAAAGAAATGAGACTATAAAAGTTCTTATTTTTCCTCACAGACTGAACTTCAACCTGAAGTTACTAACTCAGAATTTTCTTTAGAAACAGAGCCTCTCTCTACAGAAGTTGATTTTCCTTCTGTAATCATGGTCAAGAAGGAGCTTCTTACATAAGCTTTCTAGAATCCTATAGGACTTTTATAAACAATTGTGGAGAAAATGGAGCCCTGGTGGCTCAGTGATTAAGATCTTGGCTGCTAACCAAAAAGTCAGCAGTTCAAATCCACCAGCCACCCCTTGGAAACCCTATGGGGTGGGGGTGAGGGGCAGTTCTGCCCTGTCCTGTAGGGTTGCTATGAGTTGGAACCAACTCCATGGCAATGCATATAGGTGGAGAAAACATGTACTTAAGAGTTCTGTATTAACTTGGACATTTAGAAATTTGTTGTAATAATTGTACGCTGAATATACTGGAAGAGCTGGATTTGCACAAAACTTCTGTCAAACCCTTAGATACAGTAATGACTGCCAGGGAGCTTTATAAGCTGCAGTGACATCTTCTATAACAATAAATAAACCCCAAGAAAAGAACTAGTGTTATTTGAAAAACAATCATCAAAAATAATGCAAATACTTATTCCTGATGACTAATACAAAACAGCCAGAAGAAGTCACAATTCCAATTGAGTCATACTTCCTAGGAGGCCTAAGGCTATCCTTCATAAATTTCTAAAGATCAATATTTCAGCAGCAGCAAGAAAACAAATATAGGGATTTTTCTTTTCTTTTCTATTTATGAAATCAGCGCAGGCCTTCACAGAACAAAGCAAGAAGTGAAATGAAAAATCATTTCCCAACATGAAGAGAAAATGAGGCAATGGGGTAGGGAAAGAGGAAAGAGATTTTTATAGATCAGACCAGTAAGCTTTACTGAGATCCAAGAGCCAATTACTTTCAGTGCTATTTTCCAAGGGATTTAAAAATACATCTCTTCCTAATATAGTCCCACCACTAACTCTTGAGATGAGAGACTTGAGCCTGTACACAGGTGTTTTGAGCATGGCCCCAGCAACTGACAGAAGGAGCTCTCCAGTGTCTGTGCTGAATAGGTAAGTCTGCGCAGGGAACACTCTCCAAGGTTCATTCTGTGTGGACTTCCACCCACCACAGAACTTATCAAGCCAAATTAGAACCATTGTTGTTGGTTGCCATCGCCTTGGCTCACTGTGGTGACCCCATGTACAACACACCAAAACATTGCCCAGTCCTGCGTCATCTTCACAATCATTGGCCTGCTTGAGTCCATTGTTGTAGCCACTGTGTATTTTGAGTGCCTCCAACCCCAGCACTATATCGGACAATATTCTGTTGTGATCCATAGGGTTTTCACTGACTAATTTTTGGAAATAGGTTGTCAGGCCCTTCTTCCTAGGCTGTCTTGCATCCACTGAAACCTGTCCACCATAAGTCACCTTGCTGGTATTTGAAATACTGGTGGCAAGGTTCTAGTATCATAGCAATATGCAAGCCAACACAGTATGGCAAACTGACAGACTTATTACAATAAGTATCCATAAACTATGAGAAATTCTCTGCTTCAAATGAGAGGACTAAGGGAGAGAGAGAAAGAGAGAGATGGGCATCTTCTACTTTCTGGTTTTTTCTTATCAGTATCCTTTATTGATTTTTTTCTTTTGCTCATCAATTGCAGTGCCGACTTTCCTCATGCCGGGAGCAAGTCAGAATGCCAAGTGGGTTGCAGCATGTACTTTTGAAGTTCCTACAGGTGATTCTCAATCCCACCCCCTCATTCCACCTCTTTGAGTACTGTCCATTCAAATGTTGCCATAAGCCCCAGTGTTCAGGTCTGTTCCTAGCCCTTTTTCCTTTTATGTATCACATCCTAACTAGGTTATTCCATCAATTCCTATGGCCAAACATGTTGATGATTCTCTTAAGACCATCTCCAACTCAGATGTGAATATTTAACTTCAAATTAGGCATCACGTCTTTGATAGACACACAGGCACCTCAAATACAACACATTCAGGAGGGAAATTAAGACCCTCAGCAGAAGAAGAAGAGCCCTGGTTGCTCAGTGGTTAAAGCAATTGACTGCTAACCAGTGGCTCCTTGGGAGAAAGATGTGGCAGTCTGCTTCCACAGAGATTTACAGCCTTGGAAATCCCATGGGGTCGCTATGAGTCAGAATCAACTTGAGAGCAGTGGGTTTTTTTGGGGTGGGTGGAAGGAGTCCTAATGGTGTAATGATTAAGTACTTGGCTGTGAACTGAAAGATTGGCAGTTTGAACCCACCAACAGCTCTGTAGGAGAAGAATGTGGCAGTCTGCTTCCATAAACATTGCAGCCTTAGAAACCCTATGGGGCAGTTCTACTCTGTCCTACAGGGTCACGGTGAGTTGGAATCTACCCAACAGCAACGGGTTTTGGTTCAGTGGTAGGAGTATAAGCCTACTCAAATTAATTCAAGTGAAAAGGGATTTACTAAACAGATACAACAAGCAAACACATGGGCATCCAGGAACAAACACTAAGTAGAGTCCAGCCAGGTGGGGACAGGACTAGAAAGTCTGGAACCAGGCCCCTCCCTGGATGGCTATCATTCTGCATTGCTGTCCAGTCTCATGCCTTCTTTCTGTGTTTACTCTTGGATTCTCAGTTACATTATAACTTTATGCTGCACTTGGTATTGATTTTTTGTGTGCATTTTTAAGATGCTTTTGGCTGTAATAAAAAACATCAACTCAATATGGCTTACACTGTATGAGAAAAATTGTTATTTTATGTTACAAGATGTGACAAAGCAGGGTTGATTAATTCAGCCGCCCAGTGACCTCATTACAAGCCCATGTTATTTCCATCTTCTAGCTCAGCCATCCTTGCCATGTCAACCTTTATCCTTAGGCTAGATCCCTCCTTAGTCACAAGATGCTGCTGCAATTCCAGGCATCCTGTGAAAGAAGAGAGATTAGTTTACCTTATTTCTTTTCAAAATTGAAGAAAACTTCTAGAGAAGACCTCAAGGAAACTTCATGACACATTTGGGCAGATTGGGTTCTATGCTGTTCTGAACTGGATCATGTTACCGCAATATATCTGTTGGGATACCAACCCCTACACCTGTGCATAGGAGCCCTGGTGGCACAGTGATGAAGCACTCAGCTGCTAAATGAAAGGTCAGCAGTTCAAACACACCAACTACTCTGCAGGAGAAAGATGTGGCAGTCTGCTTCCATAAAGGTTGTTGTTGTTAGGTGTGTAAATTTGAATAAAAGTTGTACTAAGTGGTCTTTCATGTAGACATAAATATTATGCTATCACAGAGAGCATTGCACTGCAGGATGGATCTTAAAATATTCTTTTTGACAATGAATATGACACCATTCCTCTTCATTTTTCATCCCTGGCGTAGTAGACCTGTCTGATTCAAAATGGCCAATACCAGTCCATTCAGCTCACAGATGCCTAGAATATCTATCTTCGAACATTCCATTTCATTTTTGACAACATCCAGCCTGAGGGGTTCATCTTCCAGGATTACATCAGACAACGTTCTGCTGCTTTTAATAAGGGTTTCACTGGCCTATTTTTTTAAAGTCAGGAAAGGTGTGCCTCAGGATTGTATCCTTTCACTGTAACTATTCAATCTGTATGCTGAGCATATAATCTGAGAAGCTGGACTATATGAAGAAGAATGGGGCATCAGGATTGGAGGAAGGCTCATTAACAACCTGCGTTATGCAAATGACACAACCTTGCTTGTCGAAAGTAAAGAGGACTTGAAGCACTTACTGATGAAGATCAAAGACCACAGCCTTCAGTATGGATTGCACCTCAACATAAAACAAAAATCCTCACAACTGGACCAATAAGCAAAATCATGATAAAAGCAGAGGAGATTGAGGTTGTCCAGGATTTCATTTTACTTGGATACACGATCAACAGCTATAGAAGCAGCAGTCAAGCAATCAAAAAACACATTGCATTGGGCAAATCAGCTGCAAAAGATCTCTTTAAGGTGTTGAAAAGAAAGGATGTCACCTTGAGGACTGAGGTGCGCCTGACTCAAGCCATGGTGTTTTCAATTGCTTCATATGCATGCAAAAGCTGGACAATGAATAAGGAAGACCAAATTCGCACCTTTGAATTGTGGTGTTGAAGATGAACATTGAATATACCATGGACTGCCAAAAAAAAAGAACAAACCTGTCTTGGAAGAAGTACAACCAGAATGTTCCTTGGAAGCAAGGGTGGCGAAACTACATCTCACATACTTTGGACATGTTACCAGGAGGGATCAGTCCCTGGAGAAGGACATCATGCTTGGTAGAGGGTTAGCAAAAAATAGGAAGACCCTCAACAAGATGGATTGACACAGTGGCTGCAATGATGAGTTCAAGCATAGCAACAATTGTGAGGATGGCGCAGGACCGGGCAGTGTTTCGTTCTGTTGTGCACAGGAGTTGGAGCTGACTCAACAGTGCCTAACAACAACAATTTTTTTAGAACTAGTTTGCCAGGTCCTTCTTCCTAGTCTTTCTTAGACTGGAAACTCCTCTGAAACTTGGCCACCATGGGTGACCCTGCTGGCATTTGAAATACCAATGGCATAGTGTCCAGCATCCCAGCAACACACAAGCTACCACATTACAACAAACTGATAGATGAGAAGTGGTCCATAAGGAATACAGTCTTGGAAACTCTATGGGGCAGTTCTACCTTGTCCTATAGGGTCACTAGGAGTCAGAATGGGCTCAATAGCAAGGGGCTTTTTTTTTTTTTAATTAAATCTGTGCACATAATCTAATCTAATGTAATGCAATCGCATTCCATAATGTTATCTAATGTAACATAATCAATCAGTTGAGGTCATATCAGTATAGGGTGGATCCTAAACTTAATCACTTCTGAGTTATATAAAGATCAACATGGTCACAGCTTTGCAAGCACACACTGAGAAAGACAGAAGCCATGTGAGGATTGTCTGCAAGTTAAGGAACCAAGGAATGCCCCACAGCTATTGACAAGGAAGGAATTTACATGGTTGAAACCCTGATTTGAACTTTTATCCTCCAGGATAAAATGATAAAGCAAATTTTGGTTACTGACTTGTGGTGTTTCTCTTACAGCAGTACTAGGAAACTAAGTCACATTGCCCATAGAGGAACTAGATTTGCCAATATGTCCCCCTGATTGGAGGACAATGGGAAGGCATTAGATGGATGGGTTATTGAGTAGGTAACCAACAGTGACAGTCAATGCATTAGTCCCAGCTCTGAATGACCACCCTGTAGTTACCATCTGGACCCTGACCATCTATGTCTTTGTTTCCCATCATTTGCCTCCTCTTTCACAGTACTTAAGTCATCCTCCTCCTCAAGCACTTCAAACAAATTTCCATCTCTCCCACGGGCCTTTGTGCCTGTTTCTGACTTCATTCAGCTCTCTGTGCCAATGTTGTCTCCTCAGGCACTTATCTATCCTTGATCACCCTATCTAAAGACAGCATTCTGCCATTTTCTATCTCCTTCCTCTGCTTCATTTCTCTTCATAGTGCTTTTCACTTTCTGACATTATATATACATTTGTTTTTTTAATCTGGTTTTCTACCAGAATTTGACTTCAATTAGGCAGGAATTTTCACTGTTTTTTTCATTGCTATATCAACAGTGCTTGGAACATTTTCTGGCACATCACTAATGATAAGTGTGTATTTTCTGACTAAATGAAAGAATTTCTCAATTTCTCAATCCCAAAATCTAGGAAGAAAGGATCTTATTGGCTAAAATGGGTTAGGTGTTTGTCCATCGTCCAATCAACTATGGCCTGGGAGCTCGGTTGGTTTAAAGGTACTGTGTCCATACATCCTACTTTGCTCTGGACAGTACTGTTTAATACCTGTTGTTCTGGAGTCATTATTACAACTCCCTATTTCACTCTCTGAAGTTTTCCGATTTAGAGGATACATTAGATGTTCACCCAAGGCACAAGGCTGCTCCTTGCAGAGGCTGTGGAAAGAGGTGTTACTTTCCAATAAAAGAAGGCGAGTGAGGAGGCAATGATTAGCATATCCAGTACCCTTCTCCAATTCTGCTTTTTCACTGTGATTCCCTAGCCCAGAAACTTTACCTTCATTCATGCAGCTGACCAAACCATAAAAGTATTCTCGGCTATTTTCAGTTCTCTCTAAGGACACCTAAGTCACCTGCATTTATTTGGAAACCTACTCTTCTTTTAGATACAGGTCTTTATTGTATCTCATAACTACCTCCCCTTTTCCATTCTGTGTTAACATTTGAGCTCACATCCTCTCTCCAGGAACTCCATATTATTTATACACCTACTTCTCTCATCAATTACCTCTTTATCTGACATTTTGCATTTATGGCAAGAGTAAACAATCTACTATCTGATTATTTTGCACGTTAACAACTTACGCCAGGCAATAACAAATGCCAGGATGTAAGGTGAGAGTAATGCTGCTGTGATGGTCAAGGTTATGTATCAACTCGATTGAGCCATGATTCTCAGTGGTTTGGCAGTTGCATAGTGATGTAATTTGGCATTTGTGTAATGATGTAGTCATCCTCCATTTTGTGATCTGATGTGGTCATACTCCATTTTTGCATCATGCCAATTTTTGCACAGCAACCTAGTTTATGAAACCTAATCATGTCAATAAGTGAGGAGTGGGTATGTTTCTTTTTATTTAACAAGTAGTTCTTTAGCACTTACTATGTTGCCGGGGAGTGGCTGGGTGGTACAAATGGTTAATGTACTCAGAACTAACTGAAAGATTGGAGGTTTACCCAGAGGTGATTCAGGAGAAAGGCCTGGTGAACAACTTCTGAAAAACCAGCCATTGAAAACCCTGTGGAGCCCAGTTCTTCTACGACACACATGGGATCAATATGAATCAGAGACGACCTAAAGGCAACTTTTTTTTTTTTAATTTTGCAGAACTTGTTCTAAAGGCTCTCCAAATATTAAATACTTTAATTCTCAGAACAACCCTATGAGATAAGCATTATATTTATTATCATTTCTCTCTTATTTAGTAAAGGAACTGAAGCACAGAGAGGCTGAGCAATGCCACACAAGAGGGATAGAGTGAAAAAGCAAGCCCAGACAGCCTGCTTCAGAATTAGAGGCTAAGCTTCCACACTGTGCTGTCCTAACTGGGATCTCTGCAAATAATTTTATTCCTTTCTTCTCCATATCAGTGAACAAAGGATAAGCCAAACCTAATCCTCCTTAGCACGGTATGCAGTGGCTACTGTAATCTAACCTTGTCTCCTATCTTACATTGTAACCTCATTTCACCTTTCAGTAAAGCTACATAGAACAAGTTGCCTTTCCCCAATAGGTCTCGCTTTTCCATGTCTCTTTTCATTTATTCGCAGCCCTCCTTCTGCCTAGAATATCACCCCCATGATGCCTAATCTAGAAAATATCAACTGTACTTTCAAGATTCAGTTCTGTCACCTCCTCTATGAAGTCTTTCCTATCTGTTAGGTAGAATAAACTCTTCCCTCCTCCATATTTCTACTTTGTCCTATAATAACACATATTTCATTCCTGAAAGGTAAGGTTGATAGCTTGGTCTTTGTTCTTTTCTTTTTTTTTTTTTAATTGTGGTAAGTATACACATGTAACAAAGAATTTTCCATTTCAACATTTTCTATATTCAAAATCTAGTGGCATTACTTATATCACAGTGGTGTGCAACCACTACCACTATTCATTTCCAGATTTTTCTGCCACCCTTAACCAAAGCTCAGTACCCCCTAAGCAATGACTCCCTTTTCTCTACTTTATCCCACTCTTGGTAACCACCAATAAATTTTGGTCTCTATATATTTGTTCAGAAACTCTGGTGGCGTAGTGATTAAGTGCTACTGCTGCTAACCAAAGATTTGGTGGTTCAAATCCACCAGGAGCTCCTTGGAAACTCTATGGGGAAGTTCTACTCTGTCCTATAGGGTCACTATGAGTCAGAATTGACTCGGCAGCACTGGGTTTGGGTTTTTTTGGTTTATACATATGTTATTCTGAATATTTCATATAAGCGGGATCATTTTATTTTTGTCCTTTTATGACTGACTTTTTTTTCACTCTTTAGTGTTTATTGCCAAAAGAGAGAGAACAAAAAGAAGTAGAAAGAAGTCAAGATTCTAGTCACTGAAGAAAGTGTTTAGAAAGTGGGGAAAGTAACATATTCCTCACTGGGCCACCGAGGAAAGAAAAGGTTTGGAATATAGATTTATTTCTACCCTCTACACAAGGTTGGAAAATTATCACTCACTGGTCAAATGCCATCTGCCACCTATTTTTGTAAATAAGGATTTTTGTCTGTAGTTGCTTTAATACTACAATGGCAAAGTTGAGTAGTTGAGACAGAGATCATACAGCCTGCAAAGCTGAAAATATTTAATATTTGCACCTTTACAGAAAAATGGTTGTGACCTCAGCTCTACAATATAATATTCATTGACTGTCATACAAATGCTATTTCATGATGTTCATCCATGTGTCTATCTTGACCTGCCACTGTAGAATAAATCTAGAGACAGATATTCTGGCAGGAAGAGGTATACCAGCAAACTTCAAATCATCATTTCTATTTTCTTTGTGGTATGACAGAATTTGTCTTCTATTCTCCAGAATTATGGGGTAGGCCCATGCCCCTTTTAGGGGTAGGGCCCAGACTAAACTAAAACACATGTGAAGACTTAACTACAAACACCTAAGATACGTTCAGTGGTGCTCTAACTTAATGAGGAAAACATCTTGTCTTATACATGCTTCAGAAGGGTAACGTTTCCTCATCCTCTCCTTATAGGTACAACCTCTGATATGATTTTTCCACTCCACGCACCTGAGTTCCACTACAGGGGAAACTGTACACAACCAAAGGAAGGAGCACACATTTTAAAAGCCAAGGGAAGGCAAATGTGGGATAATAACAGAGAGGCAGAGCAGTCTGGAGCTTTAGGAGAGGATGGTGCTGATAGAGAAGAGAGATGGATATCATAAGGAAGGAATTCTTTATGCCCTGAAGTTAATCGAATAAGGATCTACGGGCATTCTGGGGTGGGGGTGGGGAGTGGGAGTAAATGATTCTTCTGCTGTGTTCTCTGAGCTCTTTATGTGGGCTTGGTTGTCTAACAGTAGGGCATTTTCTGTAATGAACTATTCCTCCCATCCTTCCCACTGTTGAGGGCATTGCATTTTTATCTTCAGTGATGTGTCCTTAAAATGGCGGCCAATTTGTATGGGAAAAAGAATCTTCTGAAAACAGAATCAAAAGGAGACTAAATCTCTGTTCCAGTCAATGTTACCATTCCTGTGCCATTTGTCCAGCCACTGAAACAAAACAACACTGGGTCGGTCATCCTGGGGGAGTTTGTTCACTTTCAGTCCTACAGGTATTTGTGGTTGTGTGTGATGAAGTCTGGACATAGGTGGGCAATGCTAACAGGTCTTTACAAAAGGAGCTGTTATGTGAACAATTTTGATCTATTCATCAGTAGAATGGGCAGGCAAGCAGAATGATGCCATTCTTTGCCTGGCATTTGGCAAAAAAGAGAAAACCATACATTTTTGACATCTGTTCCTCTTCTTTTTTAGAGCTTCGCTCTGTCAGCCAGGCAGGCCTGATCAGGCATAACTGATAATTATTAAAGTGATCTTGACAAGAAGGGCAGTGAAAAATAATAAGAAGAAAAAAGAGAAATGAATTGACTCCTGTTTGTCAGGTGTTTTGAAGAAATAGCTAAAGGGGTGAGACTATCTTAAAAAAAAAAAAAAAAAGCATTGTTTTATGAAAACACCAGTGCCATGGTGATTAAAACATAAATAACTCTGTTCTTTCTTTGCCTCCCATGAGCTATTGGGAGCAAGTTGAGAAGTTAAATTCCTCATTTCCTGAAATAATAGCAGCTCACCACACAGGTATTAGATCCTCTGCAAAGCATTCTGTAATCTCTAAATCTGTGACAGACACTATTCCATCTCAGAGATTGGGAAACTAATGTTCAGAAAGTAGAAGGTCACACAACTGATACAGAGTCAGTGGTGGGGGACTAAAGATGTTTAAATGTACATTTTCAGTTGACACCATGCTTCCAGGTACATGTCTATTTAGGGACGTTTTGGTTTGGTGGCAAAAGCTCGCATCTTGAAATTGTAGAGTTTAGAATCCTACCTTTGCTACATTGTAGCCAGTAGATTAGTTATTTAACTTTTGCAGCTTCAGTTTCCTTGGCTATAAAAGGACAATAAAATCTATGTCACTGAGCTTTAGTGAGAATTAAATGAGAAAATATGTAGCAAGTGCCTTATACATAATAGACACTCAGTAACAACTGTCTGTTCTTTTATCTTCTTCATTGACCCACATGTTTTAGACTCAGGATGCTCTTGTTCTTAGAAGCCGTTGAGTTGGCCCCTGACGTATGGGGTTGCCATGCACATCAGACTATTGTGATCCGTAAGGTTTTCACTGGCTGATTTTCGGAAATAGATCATCAGATCTTTCTCCCTCATCTGTCTTAGCCTGAAAACTCCACTGAAAACTGTTTCACATCATGGCAACATGCAAGCTTCCACTGACAGATACATGGTTGCTGTACTTGAGGTGCAGTGGCAGGGAATCAAATCTGGGTGTCCCACATGGAAGGGGTAATTCTACCACTGAATGACCACATAAACTCAGCTCTAAATTAGCATTTAGAGATGACAAATAATGATACTTAATGTTTCATGGTACGTGGTACTTAATAGAAGATGTTGCAAATAAAAGGTTCTTTTTTTTTTTTTTTTTTTTTGCATTGGTTACATTGCCCAATCTTACAAAACAACTTGACAGTATTATCCTAAAGTTGGTCAAACTCTCTAAACACGCGTTTTCAGGCAAAGGTCTGGGGCAATGTAAGATGGCTTCTCAACGTTCCAACAGAGGCACCGCTAGCAACTGAAAGAGAATTTATATTTCGTATTTTAATTTGGTATGACAAGCTTCCATCACTTGCTTTTTGCGTCTGTCTTATTCGTAATCCTATAGGGGCTTTTGATTATACCCTTGTTTTCACTATAATTCTATATACCAAATAAAACCCAAAACCAAACCCGTTGCTGTAGAGTCAATTCTGACTCTTAGCGACCCTATAAGACAGAGTAGAGTTGCCCCATAGGGTTTCCAAGGAGCAGCTGTTGATTTGAACTGCCAGCCTTTTAGTTAGCAGCCCAGCTCCATGTACTAAATAGGTATTAAATAATTATTGGTTGACACATAAGAGGAAATGGAAGAAGATACGCAATAAAGGACTTAAAAAAAATGATTTCTGTGTGTAATGCTTGTGAGCAATCTGGCGGTGGGAGGTTGGAGAGGGTGTGGGGAATGGAATTCTTGCCTTTGTAAGTTCCTAAGATGACATTTACCCTCCATCTTTCTTTAAATCCTGGGGGAAACACTTCAATAGCACTCCCTGCTCTCCTGTGAGAACACCTGAGATGATTAGACAAAGAATGAGGCACAGCTGTAAATGTTCAGGAAGGTTACATTTTGCAATTTGAATAGTATTAGAAAAGAAATCAAATAGAAGTGGAATCAATGTGTATAAGGAGAATGCAAATGAGATGCTAAGTAGTTCCTTTTTTTTTTTTTTTTAATTTGTGTTCCCACTGTTTCCTTCTAACGGCAGCATATTTACTTGATCAGGTGTTCAGTATTTATTTTTGAACTCAGTGCCACCATAATTCAAGCATATTTTCTAGGGAATGAGGGTAACAGATCTGGACCAGATGAATTTGTAAATGGTTTGGAATTAGGAAACAGAAATCGCCTCAGCATCAGGGTGGTCTGAAAGTATTTTCCTTATTCTAAAAGCCACGAAAACATCTGACCCATAAGCTTGTAAATTCCCAATAGAGACATAGTAATTGTAGATCTGTAGGTGAGTATGAGAGACAACAATTACCACTGATGGTCTGCTTTTAGAAACAACCACTTTGTAATATAGAAAGTGGGCGGGCTGTGGAGTCAAGGTCTACAGATTACTAGCTCTGTTTCATTAGTTGAATCCCTTATCCAACATGACTTTAGTTGCCTCATATGCAAAAATGAGTTAAGAATTGTGTTACTTTTTGCTGTGAAAAAATAACCCCAAAATTTATAACTAAAAATAACTATAGGCATTAATTTTGCTTGTTATTGTTGTTGTTAGGTGCCGTCGAGTTGGTTCTGACTCAGAGTGACATACAATAGAACTAAACACTGGCTGGTCCTGTGCCATCCTCACAATCATTGCTATGTTTGAGCTCGTTCTGGCGGCCACGTGTCTAACCATCTCATTGAAGGTCTTCCTCTTTTTTCTCTGACTCTCTGCCTTACCAAGCATGATGTCCTTCTCCAGGGACTCTTCCCTCCTGAGAACATGTCCAAGGTATGTGTGACCAAGTCTTGCCATCCTTGCTTTGAAGGAGCATTCTGTCTGTACTTCCTCCAATACAGTTTTGTTAGTTCTTCTGGCAGTCCTTGATACATTCAATATTCTTCACCAACACCATAATTCAAATGCATCAATTCTTCTTCAGTCTTGTTCCTTGTACAGCTTTCACATGCATATGAGGCGGTTGAACATACACCATGGCTTGAGTCAGGCGCACCTTAGTCCTCAAAGTGACATCTTTGCTTTTTAACAGTTTTGTTTAGAGATCTGTAACTTAGGCAGGATTCAGGGGGGAAAGCTCCATGCAGCATTAGATGGAGTGAATAGGAGGTGAAGGTGACTTGAGAATTGAGGGACTGGAATCATCTGGAGGCTCACCACTCATCTTTGGTGGTTGCTGGAACCTCTGTGGGGCCTATGAACTGTGCACATCTGGATCCTCTCCACATGGGCTTGGTCCCTCTCTCCAAGTATGCTTGAGCTTCCTCATAGCATGGAGGCCATGTTCCAAGAGTAAACGCTTCCAGAAAAATATGCAGAAGATATATACTCTACTATGGCCTGCCTTAAAAAAAAAAAAAAAAAAAGCTCTCACAGTTGAGTTGATTCTGGCTTATAATGACTCCATAATACGATGGAGTATAAGTGCCTCCACAGGCTTTCTGAGGCTGTCATCTGTAAGGAAGCAGGTGCCACATCTTTCTCCCTCAGAGTGGCTAGTGGGTTCACACCACTGACCTTTTGGTAAACAGCCGAGCATTTAACCACTGTGCCACCAGGGCTAATATCATAACCTCTACCATAGTCAGAAGCTATCCAGACAAAGTGGAGGGGGGGGTGTGCACAAAAACCAACCTCTTATTGGGAGGTATGACACTGTCACATTGCAAGGAAAACTTGTCAGATCAGAGATATTATTGTGGCCATTTGGGGAATATAAAATCTGCCAGAATAATAAAATTCTCCACTTAACATACATTTCTATTCCATCTTTTTTTCTTTCAGAAAAACTTTTTACAAGACATCAGGCATATTTTCACAATTTCTGTCAATTTCTCAAAATAACAAAGGAATTAAAACTTAACACTGAATTTAGTTTCTAAGCTCATATATTTGTCCCTCAGGTAATGGCTTAGCTGTTAGTTGCCATCAAGTCTTCTCTGACTCACCGTGTGCAGAGTAGAACTGCTCAGTAGGGTTTTCAAAGCTGTGACCTTTCAGAAGATCACCAGGCCTGTCACCAGTTGCCTCTGAGTGGGTTCGAACTGCCAACCTTTTGGCAAGTAGTCAAGTGCTTAAGTATTTGTGCCACTCAGGAACTCTTGGCCTCTTGGGTAAAGATGCACAATATCTTTATTGCACTATAAGACAGGGAGAAGAGGGACAACTAAAGCATGCCTTTTGTTGTTGTTGTTGCCGTGAATTGTGGCAACACATTTAGAATGAACATTGCTCATGGGAAAAAAAATATAGTACTTTCATCAAGGCTATTTGCTTTATAAAAACATCCTTTACATTTAATATCCATTTGTTAAACATCTCTCCCATTTATGCCCTTTTGCTTTTCACGAAATGAGGACACTAAATAGGGGCTAGAGTACCTACTTCTTGGGTATGATAAAAATGAGTAATATTCGTGATAGTGTTCTAACCATTTAGAGTCCCTAGGTGGTGCACACGGTTAGCACGCTAGGCTGCTAACTGAAAAACTAGAGGTTAGTCCACCCAGGGGAAGCCCTAGTGGCACGGTGGTTAAAGTGCTCAGTTGCTAACCAGAAGGTCTGTGGTTCTAACCCACCAGCCACTTGGAGGGAGAAAATTGTGGCAGTGTGCTTCTGTAAAGATGACAGCCTTGGAAACCCTATGGGGCTGTTCTACTCTGTCCTAGAGGGTTGCTCTGAGTTAGCATTGACTTGACAGCAATGAGTTATTTTTTTAGAGGTGCCTCAGAAGGCCTGCTATTTTACTTCTGACGAATCAGCCCTTAAGGAGCCTAACTCTACTCGGACACACGTGGGGTCACCATGAGTCAGCGCTGACTCAACAGCTTGTTTTAACCATTGGTTGAATAAAAGCTCTTTTGACAAATAACAAATCCCATGCAGTTATCAAAAGAAGCAATTTCATTGATTGGTAAGTTAGCAATGTGTTAGTAATTTTGAGCCACCAAATTCTCAATTTTTATCAAGAAAATCATAGGTAAGTTCCATTAGGAGAAACAAAAGGCACTGGCAGTAGCTTCCCCCAAATCTTCCAAGTTGCAGAAAGTCCATAAGGAAGACTTCTTACATGTTTGTTGTTCCATCAAAAAGCTGTTGTAATACTCAATGAAATGCTCAAACAACAAAAAATAAGACTCTCAAAATTACCTCAATTTCTTCATTTTTTTGTCAAATTCCCAGATACTTAATATCACAAAGACTCAATTAAAATCTCTTTACCTCTAAGTTTTATTTTGGCTTTGATTTACTAAACCAGAAACTGAGAAAGCCATTGAGAATACCAGCAAAATCAACTGCATTATTGAACTGTCAGCAAAACTGCCAGGCATATTTTCTAATTTGTGGGAAAAGGGAAAAAGTAATATAATAGACAGAGTTTTCAATACTCCTGGTAAGCTGTTGCCTTAGCTATTGCACAACCATTCTACCGGGACGCGGCACATTGAAGGCGGAGGAGAGGTCGAGGATCTGACTTAAAGCTGCATACACTTTACCCCAGGTGCTTACCTGGCCTCCCAGCACTCAGTTATTCTTCCTGGCAGTAGCCATCTCTACAGTGCTAAAATCAGTGGTGGATTTTCTATTGCTGTCAACAGAATTAGCCATGGAGGCTTATGCCGGACCCCAGAAATCAATTTTGGCATTGAAAAAAAAAATGCACCTTAGAGGATGTAGAGGGGAAAAAAAACAACTTCAATTACATCCGATGTACAGGCTGTCCAGTTTTAATAGCAGGGCACATTGTACCAGTGCAAGCATAGCCATTGAATTTCACCAGGGATGGCAAGGTAATTAGTTAATTTGTCTTTGTGAGTATCTTTAAATCACTAGGTTAAAGATGCCACTTAAGTGAAAATCCAGAGAGGAAATGAACGTAAAATAAAGTAGCTTTGAGAAGGGCAACATCTGGGCTTTAATGCAATTTCTTTATCCTGTGACCTCATACTTTCAAATTTGTGACTACACTTCTCACGCAAATTAAAAATAAAAGACAATTGCTTAAGTTAACTCTCAGTTCTCCTTGAGAATGGAAGGCTAGGAATAAATGATACCCACAGATAATCCAAAAACACCTTCCATTGTCCTGCCTCTAGGGAGGAAGCTGATAGACAGATTGTTGTAAAGTTATGCTTGTACCTGAACCAGGCTGTGCTAAACTGGTGGGTCAGGCTTCCAGGACTTGATTCACATGCAGGACAGGGATTTAGAAAGTACTCTGTTGGAATGTGTATTATCTATCTATTGCTACACAACAAATTATCACAAATTTGTTGTTGTCAGGTGCCATTGACTCGATTCTGACTCATAGTGACCCCCCATGACACAGCAGAACTTCCTCATAGGATCTTCTTGGCCGTAATCTTTATGGAGGAAGATCACCACGTCTTTCTTCTGCCTGAGTGGGTTCAAAACACCAACCTTTCAGATAGCACCCAAGTGCTTAACCATTTTGTCACCGGGGCTCCTTATTTAGTGGCTTAAAAAACACATGAGTTTATTATCTCATAGTTTCTATGGGCCAGGAATTTGGGTACAGTTTAGCTGGGCCCTCTATTTCAGGGTGTCTCACAAGGCTGAAAACATGATGTCAGTCAGGGTTGAGATTTCATCCCAGGCTCAACAGAGGAAAGAAAAATCTGTTTTCAAGACCACATGGTTGTTGGTAGGATTCTGTTCTTCAAGGTTGTCAGACTGAGGTCTTAGTTCCTCACTGGCTGTTACCCAGAGGTCCAGTTTCCTGCCATGTGGTCCTCTCCAAATGGCAACTTGCTTCATCAGTGCATGCAAGCCAAGAAAACAATAGTCTGCTAACAAGACAGGATTACAATCTTTTGTAGTCTAACCATGGAAGTGATATCATATTATCTTTGCTGTGTTCTGTTCGCTGGAAGCAAGTTGCTATAACTGGCCTATACTCAAGAGGAGGGCATTATACAATGGCATGAGTACCAGGAGGCGGGGATGATTTGGGGCCATCTTAGAATCTACCTGCCTTAAAGTGGTTGAGGACAGCAGGACTGGGATCGTATGAAAGCTGTGTGCCTTACCTGGATAGTGGTCTCTGGACCTGTGCCCAAGTTCTGTGGTGAGAGCCTCCCCAGGCAGAAGTCAGAGGAATTGTTTCCATCTGGAAGGATTCAGAGAAACCTGAGAGGTGTGGCTTTCTCTGCTATGTGCCAGTGTGTGACACTGAGTGGGGGCAAAGTGTGTGTTCTTCTTTTCTGCATGCAACACGGCATGGTTTTGTCCTCACAGAATCTGTGTTCTTCATAGTAAGAACTTAGTGGAACTTTGCTGCTTCAAGAGTTTGAATTTCCGGGTATCCTCAAAGCTTGTGTCCTTGGGCTTCTGCACAACTGTAAAAGGCAGTGTTAGAGGTTAGTTACAGAAATGGATGACCCTCCAGTTCACTTGAGCAGCTTTGGGCATACTAGATAAATAGCCAAATGCTTAATTATTTTAAGAATTTTATATGCATCGTTTAGCAGTTCCTCTATTTTCTCATCTTCCTGTCTTCCTTTGACTCAGTGACCAAGTTCACTGGAACCTTTAAGCATTCCAATTTGTGTGTAAAAATAATAAAGAAAGCCAAATATAAATTAATGCTCCAAGTTTTACAGCAGATGGTGGGGGTGCTAACCTGACCCTCTATCCTACCTCAAAGATACTAGTTAACAGGGCTTGTGATATTCTTACATTATTTTGGAATAGTAAGTAGATATGTCAGCATATAAATTCTAAATTCTGTGAGCAATTTTATGGCCGCCAAAGCGCCCATGCACGTGCTAAATACGCAATGAAGATGTCAGTGTTGCTGTCCGTCATGTAACAATAAGGTAAAAAAAGGTAAAGCAGAACATAAAACAGAGAAAAGGAAGACGTGGAAGCAGAAGGAGGGAAATGTAAAAGAAGCATCTTTTTCTTTAATAATCTTTACCAAATATCTTCTAAAAATTACGTCTCTATTCTTCCAAGGGCCATTACAAATGTTCGTACAGTTTTTGTTGTTTGTTTTTGAGCAATGTACCTCAAACTCTTCACGGGAGAAAAGAGAGGGCAACAGGGGACAGTGATCTCATATTTGCCTACTGAATTGGCCCTATAATTTCTTTTGTAAATAGTTTTATAATGAGCTTTGATGGACCATTTTCTCTGAAAACCTGGAGATTTGGGGATAGTGTTTCAAGTACCACCTTACGTCTGGTATTTATCAAAACAGTAGAGACTAAAGGATTACAATGTCTAAACTTTATCACACATTTGTGTCTGCTGGCAAGACTACAGAAGAGTTGTTAATATTGAAAATGAGATGAAAGATGTTCTAAATTTATCTTATCAGCACTGCCTTTCAACATAATGATAGTTACTTGACACTATCACATTGGTTTTCAGCCAGTGGAAACCAACCCTGAAAAGACACATTCATTCAGAAGTCATAGCTCAGAAATACAGAGAAATACACATGAGACAGGTAAGTATTCATTCACCTGGGAGCCATATTTTGACTGCATTATGGTGCAAGTTGGGGGAAAAAAAAAGGCAATGTTCACATCAATTTAAAAATCGTATGTAAAAGACTTCAGATGGAAACTATATATTTTTCTAGTATCCATATATAAATAAATACATACCATCTGGGTTACATCTGGTGACATAAAAATGTTGTCTTATGAGCAATAAAGGTGTGAGAACCATCAAGCAGATCCAAGTTGATTTGGCACATTAGTTCAGAAAAGAGACAGTCCTTTATGTGGTAAGATTTAGCCTACAAAGTAAATAGAAGTTTAAGGACTCATCCCAGCTTACACAGTTTTATCAAACACATCAAGGGGTGGACTACATTAATATTGATGAGATAACTGGATTGCATCCTACATTAGAATACTATAAAGAATTTATGGAAATGCAATCTGTATTCGGATCTTTTTTATCAAGTATATTTTGCACCCATTTTAGAAATGCAGTATTCAGTATAGAAATTATGATACTTCTAAATAGGAAAGCGAGGATTTAATCCTTAGGCTATCTGTCTTCAGGGCTCTGCTCTATGCTATATGAAAATTATAACGTCACTTACTTTAGTTCACTGTGACAGCACAGACAAGCTCAACATCAATTGTTAGCTTTATATTAAGAACTCATTGCTGTCGAGTCGATTCCAACTCATAGTGACCCTACGGGACAGAGTAGAACAGCCCCAGAGGGTTTCCAAGGAGTGCCTGGTGAATTCAAACTGCTGAGATTTTGGTTAGCAGCTGATCTCTTAACCACTACACCACCAGGGCTCCTTATATTAAGAAAGGTGTCATTATTCTCTATTCCTCATCGTTGTGTGGGAAGCATAATCTTTAAAAATGTTACGAACATGAAAACAAAATTCTTCCAAGTTATTACCATATTGCTCCATGTATTGGGATATCTCCAAGCCAAAAGCTGATATGCTTGATTAAGGGTTTTCATTGAATATGATCAACAAATAAAATAAGAGATGAACAGGTTAATGATTTGATCTACAGTGAATGATGTTAAATAACCCTGATTATTCCACAGGTGCTAAAATCATGAGTGTGAATATTCTAGATGGAAGATAAAAAATAACAACAGATTGAGGATGAAAAAACAACATAGTTAAAAATGGAAACATTTATTCCATATAAGTTGTTGGCAAACTTATGAGAAAAGCAATAGAATCAAGTAATAAAATATACTCAGTTTCTTAGATCTGAGGGCTAGAAGAAAATCTACCTGCTGGTCTATGCCTAGCACAGCTCTGGGGTGTGGTCCTGGGTGTTCGGTTGGAGCTGTGCATTGTGAGTGCTGTGAGTGTGGGGAGAGCAGGAATCAGACAGGCTGCTGGGGAGGACTGGGAAGCTGTGGGTGTGGCTACATGTCTGGACCTCTCTGCAAGGTGTCGAGTCCAGGCCAGGATATCTGGATAGAGTCACAAATCACCCTATGGGCTTCCTTTTCCTGACTACTTCCCCTAGTACTTTTTTTTTTTTTTTTTAAATCAGTTCAAGATGAGATCAAGGGAAAAACTAAGGGGAAAGACGTGACAAAAGGGTATCATGAGAGCTCTATGCCAAAGGGTACAGAAACTGTTCCATCCCATTGCTTTGGTAAGGGTGGTGACAAATCTTTTATGTGTATGTATTTGGGCCTCATGTGTTTTTTTGTTTGTTTTGTTTTTTCAGATCATATGGAAGACTCATTTCCTTAGGCATGCTGTCCGTCAAAGGGAGAGAATGGTCGCCCAGGAGTCTGACATCACTGTGCAAAAATTACCACGTTCCAAAACTCCCGAGAGCCTTGTAGCTTCGAAAGCCTGATTTTGGCAGCACCTTGAGAAGAACTGTTTTCTGGGGTAAATTCCCATTAGTCAAGTTCATGGACCTTGTCCGTATAACCCTAAAGTTCGTTTATTCTCTTCGACGGCCAGCAAAACTCTACCTGATCTGCACTGCTTGCCATTACTTCTCTGAGCTCCCCTGTTCCTACCCTTCCCTTTGTCTGCTCTGCTTGGGTCACCCAGACCTCTTTTCCTTAATTATCTTTATAGCTTGCTCCCCTAACTCTTTTGAGTCATTTTGCAAATGTCAGCTTCTCAGAAAGGCTTTAATTCGAGTCCCTGTTAAAAATCCAACTTCACTGCATTCCCACCCTTCCCTCCCTCTCTCTGCTTCTCTTTTTCCATAGCCCTTATCACCACCTGACCAAATTTAAATTTATTTTTTTTTATTTTGTTAAATTATTAGAATAGATATTCTGCTTATTTATTAGAAGGTAAATTCCACGAGGGCAAGGATTTCTGTCTCTTTTGCTCAGTTCTGCATCCTCAGAATCCAGAACAGCAACTTGCCCTTAGTAGGCACTCAATTAAAAATGTGTTTAATTAGTTAACAAGCTAACACAGAAAAATGTAAATATAATTATTACTACATAAAAATATAAACATAAGTATGTGCCATCAGTACTGTACTCACAAGAGCCTGGAAAGAAAATTAAATTTTAAAATTGCTCGGGGTGTATGCAAACTAAGGGAATTTATTATATATGTGTAAAATAAATAAATAAATAACAGTTGTCAAGCCAATTCCTACTCATGTGTGTTAGAGTAGAACTATGCTCCGCAGGATTTTCAATGGCCAATTTTTCAAAGTCGATTGCCAGGCCTGTCTTCTGAGGTGTCTCTAGGTGTTCTCAAACCACCGACATTTTGGTTAGCAGTCAAGAGCACCACCCAGGGACTTCAGTTATATATGTATTAGAGACTAACACTCAGATCATAATCTCGAGTACGCCTCTCAAAAAAGTAACTTTATTCATTTAATTGCACTTAATTTCCAACTTGAGCCCCATTCAGCCTGGTAGCAGAAACATTTAATTTCTGACAATTAAGAGTTGTTGTTAGGTGCCTTCGAGTCCATTCTGACTCATAACAACCTCATGTACAACAGAACCAAGCACTGTCCAGTCCTACTCCATCCTCACGATCCTTCTTATACTTGAGCCCATTGTTGTAGCCACTGTGTCAATCCCTCTCATTAAGAGTATTCCTCTTTTTTGCTAACCTCTGATTTACCAAGGATGAGCTCCTTTTCCAGGGACTAGTCCCTCCTGATAACGTGTCCAAAGTACATGAGACAAAGTCTTGCTATCCTGGCTTCTAAGGAGCATTCTGGCTGTACTTCTTCCAAGACAGATTTTTTGTTCTTCTGGCAGTCCATGGTATATTCAGCATTCTTTGCCAACACCATGATTTGAAGGCGTCAATTCTCCTTCGGTTGTCCTTAAACACTGTCCGGCTTTAGTGTACATACTGAAAACACCAAGACTTGGGTCAGAAGCACCTTAGTTCTCACAGTGACATCTTTCTTTCTTTCTTCCTTTCTCTCTCTCCGTCTCTCTTCTCTTCTCTCTTTCTCTCCTTCCTCTCTCTCTTTTTTTTTTTTTTTTAACATTTTAAAGAGGTGTTTTGAAGAAAATTTAATGCGTCCTTTTATCTCTTGACTACTGCTTCCATGGGCATTAATTGTAGATCTAGTAAAATGAAATCCTTGACAACTTCAATCTTTCCTCTGTTTATCATGATGTTGCTTACGGGTCCAGTTGTGAAACTTCTATTTTCTTTGTTTAAATGTAATCCATACTGAAGGCTGTGGTCTTTGATCTTCATCGGCAAGTGCTTCAAGTCCTCTTCACTTACAGCAAGCAAGGTTGTGTCATCTGCATATCATAGGTTGTTAACGAGTCTTCCTCCAATCCTGATGCCTCCTGCTTCTTCATACAGTCCAGTTTCTTAGATTATTTGCTCAGCATACAGACTGAATAAGTATGGTGAAAGGATACAGTCCTGACACACATCTTTCCTAACTTTAAGTGATGCAGTATTCCTTTGTTCTGTTTGAAAGACTGCCTTTTGGTCTAAACACATGTTCCTCATGAGCACAAATAAGTATTCTGGAATTCGCATTCTTCGCAATGTTACATACAATGTGTTATGATCCACACAGTCAAATAACCTTTGCATAGTCAATAAAACACAGGTAAACATCTTTCTGGTATTCTCTGCTTTAGCAAGGATCCATCTGACATCAGCAATGATATACCTGCTTCCACATCCTCTTCTGAATCTGGCTTGAATTTCTGGCAGCCCTTGTCCATCTGTACCTCTGTAACTGCTTTTGAATGATCTTCAGCAAAACTTTACTTGTGTGCGAGTTCAACAATATGTGTTCAAAAATTTCCTCATTCTGTTGGATTCCTTTCTTTGGAATGGGCACAAATATGGATCTCTTCCAGTGGGTTGACCAGTCTTCCAGATTTCTTGGCATAGACCAGTGAGCACTTCCAGCACTGCATTCGTTTGTTAAAACATATCAATGGGTATTCTGTCAATTCCTGGAGCTTTGTTTTTTGCCAGTGTCTTCAATGCAGTTAAACCTCTTCCTTCATTGCCATCAGTTTCTGATCATATGCTACCTCCTTAAATGATTGAACATTGACCAATTCTTTTTGATATAGTGATTCTGTATTTTGCTTCCATCTTCTTTTGACGCTTCCTGCGTCATTTAATATTTTCCGTGTAGATCCTTCAATATTGCAACTTGAGCCTTTAATTTTTTCTTCATTTCTTTCAGCTTGAGAAATGCCAAGTGTGTTCTTCCCTTTTGGTTTTCTAACTCTAGGTCTTTGCACATTTCATTATAATACTTTACTTTGTCATCTCGAGCTGCCCTTTGAAATCTTCTGTTCAGTTCAATTCCTGGAGCCTTGTTTTTCGCCAATGCCTTCAGAGCACCTTGGATTTCTTCCTTCAGTACCATCGGTTCCTGATCATATACGACCTCTTGAAATGGTTGGACATCGACTAATTCTTTTTGGTATAATGACTGTGTGTATTCCTCCCATCTTCTTTTGATGCTTCCTGTGTCATTTAATATTTTTGCCATAGAATCCTTCACTATTGCAACTCGAGGTTTGAATTCCTTCTTCAGTTCTTTCAGCTTGAGAAACACCAAGTGTGTTCTTTCCTTTTGGTTTTCCATCTCTAGCTCTTTGCACATGTCATTATAATACTTTACTTTGTCTTCTCGAGCCGCCCTTTGAAATTTCCTGTTCAGTTCTTTTACTTCATCATTTCTTCCTTTTGCTTTAGCTGCTCGACATTTGAGAGCAAGTTTCAGAGTCTCCTCTGACATCCATCTTGGTCTTTTCTTTCTTTCCTGTCTTTTCAATGACCTCTTGCTTTCTTCTTGGATGATACCCTTGATGTCATTCCACAACTCGTCTGGTCTTCGGTCACTAGTATTCAATGCATCAAACCTATTCTTCATATGGTCTCTAAATTCAGTTGGGATGTACTCAAGGTCATATTTTGGCTCTCGTGGACTTGCTCTAGTTTTCTTCAATTTCAGCTTGAGCTTGCATGTGAGCAATTGATGGTCCGTTCCACAGTTGGCCCCTGGCCTTGTTCTGACTGATGATATTGAACTTCTCCATCATCTCTTTCCACAGATGTAGTCAGTTTGACTTCTGTGTGTTCCATCTGGTGAGGTCCATGCGTATAGGCGCTGTTTATGTTGATAAAAGAAGGTATTTGCAATGAAGAAGTCGTTGGTCTTGCAAAACTCTGTCATTCGATCTCCGGTATTGTGTCTATCACCAAGGCTATATTTTCCAACTACTGACCCTTCTTCTTTGTTTCCAACTTCTGCATTCCAATCGTCAGTAATTATCAATGCATGTTGATTGCATGTTCGATCAATTTCAGACTGCAGCAGCTGATAAAAATCTCCTATTTCTTCATCTTTGGCCCTAGTGGTTGGTGTGTAAATTTGAATAATAGTTGTATTAACTGGTCTTCCTTGTAGGCATATGGATATTATCCTATCACGGACAGCATTGTACTTCAGGGTAGATCTTGAAACGTTCTTTTTGACGATGAATACAACACCATTCCTCTTCAAGTTGTCATTCCCAGCACAGTAGACTATTTGATTATCTGATTCAAAATGGCCAATACCAGTCCATTTCAGCTCACTAATGCCTAGGATATCAATGTTTATGCATTCCATTTCATTTTTGACGATTCCCAATTTTCCTAGATTCATACTTTGTACATTCCAGGTTCCAATTATTAATGGGTGTTTGCAGTTGTTTATTCTCATTTTGAGTTGTGCCACATCAGCAAAAGAAGGTCCTGAAAGCTTTACGCCGTCCACATCATTAAGGTTGACTCTACTTTGAGGAGGCAGCTCTTCCCCAGTCATCTTTTGAGTGCCTTCCAACCTGGGGGCTCATCTTCCAGGGCTATATCAGACAATGTTCCGCTGCTATTCATAAGGTTTTGACTGGCTAATGCTTTTCAGAAGTAGACTGCCGGGTCCTTCTTCCTAGTCTGTCTTAGTCTGGAAGCTCAGCTGAAACTTGTTTGCCACAGGCGACCCTGCTGGTATCCAGCATCACAGCAACATGCGAGCCGCCACAGTATGACAAACTGACAGACATATGAAGGATACTGATTGGTTTAAAGTCAGGAAAAGTGTGTGTCAGGGTTGTATTCTGACCCAAGCCACAGTATTTTCATGCATGTGAAAGCTGGACAATGAATAAGGAAGACCGAAGAAGAATTGATGCCTTTGAATTGTGGTGTTGGCAAAGAATATTGAATATACCGTGGGCTGCCAAAAGAATGAACAAACCTGTTTTGGAAGAAATACAACCAGAATGCTCCTTGGGAGCAAGGATGGTGAGACTTACATACTTTGGACATGTTGTCAGGAGGGATCAGTCCCTGGAGAAGGACACCATGCTTGGCAGAGTACAGGGTAAAAGGAAAAGATGAAGCCCTTCAACGAGGTGGATTGACACGGTGGCTGCAACAGTAAGCTCAAGCATAACAACAATTGTAAGGATGGCTCAGGACCAGGCAGTGTTTCGTTCTGTTGTGCATAGTGTCACTATGAGTTAGAACTGACTCGATGGCACCTAGCAACAACAACAACATATCTATACATATTTGCTTCATTAGAAAGAAACTTGGAATACCAATGTATTAAAATGCATGAAACAGCATACTAGTTTTCTCTATTTTTAGAACACTATTTGTTATGGACACACGATCAGAGGCCTTGGAGGTTGAATCACCTTATAAATTCAAAACAGGTAAAAAAAAATGTGGCACCGAATACACACATCAAGCAGTTTGAGTATTCAGGGAAAATGAACTAAATGGTAATAATAGTTGTTAATATGCTAAGGATTTTGGTGCTCATAGAATTCTCGTAACAACCTGATGATGAGTATGAATGCCATTTTAAAAAGGCAGAAAATGAGGCTCAGTGGGGTTAATGAATCTTTTTAAAACCACAGAACAAATAAGTGGCACATAATTTTGTCTCACTCCAAACCCTCCCACACTATACACTGCCTCTTTAACCAACTGAAGATAAACAAGTTCAGCTTTTTTCTAATATACTTTCACCCATTTTGCTCTGAATCTACCTTTTATTATAATGGCATCTTGTCTTTACCGATACACTTGTCCAAATGTTTTTTAGACCCCTTGCATACATTCCAAGGAGTCACTGCCCTCTAGTGTACATAAAAGACTTGTGCTAGTAGGGGATCAGTTGTCCTTGTGGCTAAGAAGCTCAGCACCCCAGGCTAGAATTTTCCATTAGAAAAACTTCAAAGACCAAATAGTCCATACAAACAAATTCTGCCTCAACAACCTCCTTACTCCTCCTCAAAGAACCAGAGTGGGAAGAAGTGTCCATCAGTAAAATGTGGTATAACGTAAAAATGAAAATGATCTTTGGAAATAAACAGATCATACATAATGCTACCGTGGCTGCTATTTCTTTCTCTCACTAATATAACCTTCACGGCTCTGTGAGTGGTGTTGGAATCTGGGGTAGGGATCACAGGGTGAAACCTGGTTGAGCAGATGAAAGCTTCACAAGCTTGCTTTCCTACAATCCTCATTAGGAGTCTTTTCAGACAATGTCCCAAATTCCCAGTTGGCAGCCTGGGATTTTCACAGTAGAAATGGAGAACTACAATGTGTCCTCTCTCATTCAGGCATTCAACACTTGTTTGAATACTTGCTAGGGGCCAGATCCCATGCCAATGTGGGGGAATACAAAGAAGAACTGGGCAAAGTTGTTTCACTCAAGGACCTTACAGGCTGATGGGCATTTATTATTATGACGATGATAAAGTAGCTATAACCAAACATCTACCACTTCAACTGTTCTCACATGTACGTCTCAGTGGCATTAATTATGTTCGCCATGCTGTACAACCATCGCCACTACCCATTCTAAATTTTTCTATCACCCTTAATAGAAACTTGGTGGCCCTAAAGCAATAAATCCCTCTCCCCGCCCCCGCCCCCCACCTGTCCCTGCAGTCTGGTGGTATTTTACGCTCTTTTTCTTATTCACACATTCCACTGGCTGAATTGGCAATTTCAAGGTGGGATCAACATTATGAACTAGGGCCACTAATTCTGTGAAAGAAATGACAGGATTCTAATTCTGATAAGACATGGAAGACTCACAAACTCATGCAAAATAGATTCCTTAGCTCCAGCACATTGTCATATAACGAATCACTCACGAACAGCAGCACATTTCACTACAAACATTAAAGTGCCTTCTAGGTGCTGGTTTACACTGCAGAATAGAATTAAAGGGATAGACTTTTATTATTATTAAGTATTAGTACAAGGGCTATTTTGAACAAGGCAAACATTCCCAACTGTAATTTGGTCTCTGCACTCTGTCAGCTTTAATTAAGTCTCTAGACCTTTGCATGGTCTTTTGTCTGCAAATACCATTAGAAAATGAGGTATCACACCAAGAACTGATCGAGTTTCCTTCCCTGTCCCTAGCCTATGGCTTTCAACTTCAGCCTGAACACTCTCTTCTCCACCCACATGTCACATCCCCCGTCACCATGAAATAGAGTCTCTGAGTGCATGAATGTCAAAACAATGTGTTAATGTGGAATCCAGCCACCAAGTTTGCTTTGAGCACAGCTATTGCAAAATCCAATCTATTTTATCACTCTGTCTTCGCGCTGGGTTTAGCAGCTTCATAATTCCACACCTCTGTCAATGAGACCCTCATTATGCAGGCTTCTAAACATTTTACTTGGGGAAAGAATAAACAACATATTTAGTACTAATGAGGTGAGATATTGCTTTTTTATTTGCATTACTGTTTAATGATTGTGATATCTCCAGCACTTTGAGCCCAGGGAACTCGTTTTGATTGATGCAGTTCTGTGCTCAGCTCTTGCAGACAACCAGTAACTTGCACAGTGCGGTTTGTCACATGTGCTGGATGTGTGGCTTCCAAAGTGCAGCCAAATGGAGGGCTCATTTTCCACTTACTGTGGTTGCTATACAGGTAGTAATGCTACTCATTTTATTTGTGTTTCAACGCAAGCATTTAAAACGGAATGTTCACCAACCAGAGAAATTGAATCATAACTTTTTTTATAGTCTTTTTCTCTTCCTTCTCTTTGCTGTATAATGGGTGTAAAACTCCAACAATTTTAAATGTTTTTTTATGGTCCTAATTCATACTAATTCTTCCTGTTTTAGTGTGTCTTTCAAAGATCATTTACTTAAACAATACTGATTTGGTGTCATCTTGTAAAATGAAGTCATTAACTCCCTAGTCACTCTAACCTAAGCATGGTTGATAGCAGCAACTTTTGACATCTAAATGGTGGGAATTTGGGAGCAATAGAATAACCACAAAATTAACCTCAAGAAAGGTCAAATACAAAGGCAAAATGAAAAGAATAGGGCCTTGGTGGCCACATAGTCCTAGATTTGAATTTTTGCTATGTTACTTAGTAGCTCTGTAGTTATTTGACACTCAGGTCCTTTATCAATAAAATGGAATTAAAAACACTGACCTCAATGATTCCTAAGGATCAATGAGATAATACATGTAAAAAGCCACTTACAGGGGACTGAGAATATTACGTGCTCAATACATTTTCATTCTTATTATTCTTAAAATACAACAGCGGAGTTAGGCAGGTACATGGGTAACCCATAAGCCTAAAAAAGATGTCCTTGTATAATACAAATGGTTAATACATTCAGCTGCTAACTGCAATTTGGAGGTTTAAATCCACCTAAAGATGACTTGGAAGTAAGCCTTGGTGATCTACTCATAAAAAATAGCCACTGAAGACCTTATGGAGCAGAGTTCTACACTGACACACATGGGATTGCCATGAGTCAGAATCAAAGGGACAGCAACCAGTTGGTTTATATGGAAAAAAGTGGTGTTAAAGCCAAGACTTCACAGCGAGACTGAAGAGGAAAAGATCTCTTTCTCTCCATGCTTAATCCCTGAATTTTGAAAGTAAAGGCTACTCTAAACTCATGCCCAAATATTCTGCGAGCCTGAGGGACATTGACAGGTTTCTAAATTATGTCCCTGCCAGTGGGATAAAAGGCCTACTCCATTATATGAAACACAGTCCTCCAATGTCCAAAACAGTCATTGACTTGCAACATGCTGAAGTTTTATGCCTTAAACCCAGTGGAAGTCATACTAGCTTATAAGAGATCCTTACCCAAAGGAAGAAATAATAATGGCCTACAATTAGTCTAGTGAATGTATGGTGAGAACACACAAGACTCTACATTCAACAGATACCCATTCTACCTCTACTTAGAACACCAGATACAGAGTCTGAAGATGTAGATGCAAATCCTGATTCAATCACTTAAGAATCTATAAAAGTGAAATCTACCCTGTTTATGTCAAACAACTTTAGTACTGTGAGGATCAAATAAGATAATGGAAGGGAGAATCCTTAGGAAAATTCTAAAGCACATTATATATGGTGGCTACTATACTCTCTAGCTGTGATGGATAAAATAATATTTAATTAGTGACAATGTCAAATTACTGGGGTTTCACTTAATTAGTGATTAGTGAGTCTTGTTTTTTGTTGCTGTGCCTTAGGAGTGTTAAATTATTTTTTCTCACAAATGCCTGGGGTAAGATGTCAAAAGGAACATCATTGGACCATCTCATGGCAAAATTCAAAGACTCAAGAGCAGGCTACTGCAGATCTCCTTAATTATAATATTTATCTAGAATATTTACATGGCCCACTAGATATTAAAATAGAGAAAGGTGTATATTAGGAATTGAGTAAAATGTAGATATCTTAGTCTTCTAAGGATGCCATAACAAAATACCACAAAGTGAGTGGCTTTAAAGAACAGAAATTTATTTTTTCACAGTTTTGCATGTGACTGTATCGTACCTATCCTTACCTTTTATAAGATACCACTCAAAAGTGATTGGGATTAGGACCCACCCTGCTCAGGTATGACTTCATTTAACTTAACTGATAATATCTGCAAAGAAAAACCCTATTTCCCCAAGCAAGTTCGCACGTGCAGGTACAGGAAAAGAATGCCAACATATGCTTTGGGGGGGGACAATATTTTATCCATAACACTAAGCGTCACAGTGAGTGAACAGAGTTTCTAAAATATTTGAAATTCTTCATTGATAAGTCTTGATAAGTTTGACCTCAACTGGACATCAGAATCCTTCCCTTAGAAAAAAGATTATGCTCATGGGTTCACAATAGGGAATTATACACATTTTCATTTACTGCCTAGAGTCATTCCATTTCTATTTATTTGTGAAAGGTGTATCTTTTACTAGGTAATGATATGAAATAAAAATATGCTCATCAACCTAGCTGGCGTAGAGCTAACACATGATCATTTATTTTATTTACCAGCTCAACCCTTCTACATCATATCTTTTCTTCAATTCTGCCTGTGGAAATGCACGAATCATAGTAAGGCATCATGAAGCATAATCTAATTTTATTTTAAAATCAACATTGGAAACCGTTATTCTGGAGGAGAATAAGAATTTCTCACAAAACAAATGTTTCTTGATTTGGGGCTGGTTCTGAGGAATTTCTAAATTATAGTTTATGTTCTTTCTCTGGTTTAATGTGGCTTCATTTATTCATACGTGTTCACTGAATTTCTTTTATGCTGCAGGTACCATGCTAGGTCCTGGGGACATGGACGTGAATCAGACACAGTGCTGCTTTTTCACTTAGATTGGTCCAATAAGCCATGTGGCCTGGCTTGCACTGTCAGAACCCTGACATGTGTTGTGAATGGGAAGCAGAGAGTGTGAGAATTAAGATTTGAGAATAGGGGGAGTGAGCAAGGATAGAAAGAGTGGGCCTGAGTGAAAAAAAAGAAATAAGAGAGGTCTGAGACCTTCCAAAATTACATCAAAAAAGAACTTCAGATGTCATTTTTCCCATAAATAGCTGTTTGTAGGTGAGCTCTAAATTTTTATAGCTCCAAGGAAATGTCAAGTTTAATGCTTCCTATTATAGGAGACACAGCAAATTGCTGCATGCAAAAAACTAGGATTGACTAGAGATTTGCAATTGTGAGTCTGTTTTCATTTTTTAATTATGTTTTGGTATACGGTAATCATAATCTGCAGTAAAAATACAGTAAAACAAACCTTTCATAAAGGGAGAATTAAATTAAAAGAATCTGTGCTTAAGACTATAATTACAAAGGATTAGGTGAGTATTTGTGCTTGGACACTATGGAGAATTATTTTCATTTATGCTTGATTAAATGCATGCAATGGTGCTACAATTTGTTGTGATTATAACCAATGTGGTTGGCATCCTATAAGCTAGAAATATGGGCTGAAGCATCACTTAACTTGCTTGAAATCTTTTCCAAATTAGTAGCAATGAGTTGCCAATTCTTATTTAAAATAAAGGCAGGAATTGGTTGAAAGAGATTACTCATGATTCATCTGAATGTTATTGTGTTGAAAACACATCTTGGAAACTTACTCATCTTACGGAATTTACTTTGTTTCCTCTACAATATCAATAAATAACAGAGAGAATCTGAGTTCTTTAAAAAAAAAAAAAAATCATGTGTGTATCTACAAAGACATGGAAAAGGTATGGAAATCAACCTCTCTGAGAATTAATTCCTTTCAACCCCTCCTGCTTTTATGCATTGTCCTTTTATGAGCCATCTTTCTGCTCCTGCCTGAGGCAGGGTCACAGGGAGATGGAGACACTGTTATGCAGAGAATAGCAGCATTGCTGCTAGACAGAACATTTTTCATCTCATACATGAATCTTGACAAATGTGACTACTTATTGGTCTAGTGTCTCTTGATTCTCCAGCCTGCTGCCCATATTTCTTCTTCTTTTTTTCTTTTTATAGTTTTTATTGTGCTTTAAGTGAAAGTTTACAAATCAAGTCAGTCTCTCACACAAAAACTTATATACACTTTGCTGCATACTCCCAATTACTCTCCCCTTAATGAGACAGCCCGCTCTGTCCTTCCACTCTCTCTTTTTGTGTCCATTTCACCAGCTTCTAACCCCCTCTACCCTCTCACCTCCCCTCCAGGCAGGAGATGCCAACATAGTCTCAAGTGTCCACCTGATCCAAGAAGCTCATTCCTCACCAGCAGCCCTCTCCAACCCATTGTCCAGTCCAATCCATGTATGAAGAGTTGGCTTCGGAATGGTTGTTGCCCTGGGCCAACAGAAGGTCTGGAGACCATGACCACTGGGGTCCCTCTAGTCTCAGTCAGACCATTAAGCCTAGTCTTTTTATGAGAATATGGGGTCTGCATCTCACGGCTCTCCTGCTCCCTCAAGGGTTCCCTGTTGTGTTCCCTTTCAGGGCAGTCATCGGTTGTAGCCGGGCACCATCTAGTTCTTCTGGTCTCAGGATGATGTAGTCGCTGGTTCATGCGGTCGTTTCTGTCTCTTGGGCTTGTAATTACCTTGTGTCCTTGGTGTTCTTCATTTTCCTTTGATCCAGGTGGGTTGAGACCAATTGATGCATCTTAGATGGCTGCTTGCTAGCATTTAAGACCCCAGATACCACTGTTCAAAGTGGGATGCAGAATGTTTTCTTAATAGAGTTTATCATGACAAATGACCTAGATAGTCCCTGAAACCATGGTCCCCAAACCCCTGCCCCTGCTACACTGACCTTTGAAGCATTCAGTTTATTCAGGAAACTTCTTTGCTTTTGGTTTAGCCCAGTTGTGCTGACCTCCCCTGTATGCCCATATTTCTTGACGCCTACAGATATTCAACCTTTATGCTTATTACCAGCAGTGCTAACTAGGACTTACTGAAACATGCTGAAATTTGGACCCAAATCAGAGATACAAGATTTCATCCACCCTCTTTCTCTGTGATCCTCTGAATACCTAGCCAGGAATTGTTACATTTTGCTTTTAGGAGGAAATAACCAAATGGTGAAAGGCTCATATAGAAATTACAGGCTCTCAAAGAGCTTGACACAATGCCTGTTTTTGTAGGTGAATGGAGCTGCGCACTATAAAGGCTAAGGAATGTAACAGATTTGATGAGAGTAAGCGGCAATCTCACAGATACACTAAATGCACCTTGGATGCATTTCTAAAAGTCAAATGTGACGTATTAAAATTAAATGAGCAGAGTAATGCACACTTCTTTTTCAGTTTAAAAAATCGCTTTGTCCAGGGAACACATGACTCATCACAAATAAATCATAAGAGAAGAGAAGAAAAAGAAGAAAGAACTAAAAGAGAAACAGATGAAAGACCCATTTTGTCCTGGCTATAGTAGGAAGGGTCATTAGAAAGGTGAACCCATAGAAATCCCATCCTCTCAAAACTTCGTTCATCAGATGTCAGTGCAATTCACAGGAGTGTCCCATTTTTAGTCACAGAGGTAAATATCTACAGTGGACATTCATTTCCCGCAGACTTTTGGGGCTCAGGAAATGTGTCTACACAGAAAATGTTCCTAGAGGCTGAATGTGGATTTCTGTTTGGTTTTTATTTTATAAACGTACATCAGTAGACTCAACTCTAGCTTGAAATGTAAGACTTTACATTAAGCTCAGTATGTAATAATTAATATGTAATAATTCTATGATGTCCCCTTATTTCCATTTGCCTGGCTCATCTCTTATGGTATTCTAATCCTTTCCTTGTGTGTGAGTTGTGATGGAGAGGAGGGTTACTAGCTATGGTCTAGAATCTCATTTGAGTGGAGTTGGATCTGAAATTGGCATGGAGGATCCCTATTGTAGATGAGTTGTTAAAAAGTCAGTCATAGATAAAATTCACTGGGCAGTGTCAAGGTTTCAACAGTAACATGACCAAGTCCAAATGCTAACAGACACAGAGTGTAGAGTGGAAAATTCTATTTGTTGTCACTCAATCAAAAATTCATACTGGGTGAAGATGGGCTCGTATCATTAGAAGAATAGGAGTAAATATGAAAGTTTCCAAAATAATTGATCCAGTACATGTGGATATTAATAATTTATTTTTAGGACTCTAAGGGTGAGTGGACCAGGAGGCTAGAATTGTTAAGACAGAATGACCATACATATTAGGCATATACTGATACTCCTGGCATATTTTAGCAGCTTAAACTATAGCTAGTATTTCTCCTAAAGCACCCAAGTGGTACGAATGGTTAACATACTCGGCTGCTAACCAAAAGGTTAGAGGTTCAAGTCCACCCAAATATGCCTCAGAAGAAAGGCCTGTTGATCTACTTTCAAAAATCAGCCATTAAAAATCTGAGTGAGCACAGCTCTACTCTGATGCATATGAGGTCGCCATGACTGGAGTCCACTCACCAGCAACTATTTTTGGTTTCTTTGTTTTATTTCCCTCAAATCATTAGGTTGTTTTTGTATTCATCATGAACATAGTCAGAAATCAAAGCTACAAGAAATCTTAAAGTGAAGTGACCTAGCTTGTGTTAAAATAAATGTGGTATGAAGCCAAGCAGTAAAAACGATTGATAGATTTTAAGCATATCTATGAAGATCCAATTCCTTGGCTACACATTAGATTCACCTGGAGAGGTGTTTTTGTTTGGCTTAGTTTGGTGTTTTTTTTAAATATACCAAAGCATAGACTGTATTCCAAACCAATTTAAAAGAATATCTGGAGGTTGGTTTCAGGCATCATTGTTTGAACAATTTTTAGGTGATTCTTTTTTTTAGATGAAAATTTTTAGGCAAGATTGAGATCCACTGGCCTAATGCTATCAGTCCTATAGGTCAAGTTCAGCCTTTTAGGGAAAATTGGGACATGTCATTGACTGAACTGTCAAGTATAAAATCTGTCATGAAATGAAGGAAAGATAGTTAAGTCCTTACTGTCTGGTGGAAATTATTCTTCTTCATGTTAATGAATACATTCAATAAACATTTGTTGAAAAGCTACTCTGTGCCAAGCACAGGTACCAAGGATATGAGCAAAAGCAAAACCACAAACAGAGAACGCTTGTTCTTTGTCTTTTAAGGCAGCCTCCAAATCACTACTCCTCTCTACCTGCTGGCCAATGAACGGTGTCAGAGACAGCCCAAGGCCATTTCAGAAATTTTCCTGAACCTCTTCACTTGCTCCCATCCTGGTCTTTTACAGACATTCACTACTTGCTGGAGATTCTTCTGCCCTGCAACCTCTATTCTGCTTATAGACACTTGAACCTGGTATTTATATACAATCTCATCATCATTTCACTCTTAGATTCCTTCAATACCTTTGGTCATGACACTGTTAAGACACGCTGTCTTGAATAGGTTTTTGCTCTTCAAAGAACAATCTTTTTGATAGCTCTAATTCCCTAGTTCAGTGATAGAACTTCAGTTCATACATATTTACTCCTATTTTCCAGGGAAAGAGAAGCTAGGGTGAACCTGAACAATTAAACAGTATTTTCTACATCCAGGAGATCACACAATGTACAGCCAAATCTCAACTGATCCTTTCGGTGTAAGTTAAAAACCCAAAAACCAAACCCATCGCTGCAGAGTAGATTATGACTCATAGTGACCCTATAAGACAGAATAGAACTGCCCTGTAGGGTTTCCAGGGAGCAACTGGTGGATTACAACTGCTGACCTTTTGGTTGGCAGCCGAGTTCTTAACCACTGCACCACCAGGGCTCCAAGTATATGTTAAATGCCCGTAAAACCTCAGGGCTCATAAAAAGCGGTTCTCAAATTTGGCTGTGTATCAGAATCAAATGGGGAAAAAGGGATTTAAAAACAGGATTCTTAGGTGCCACTCCAGAGCCACTGAATCAGAATCTGGAGGTGGGATGGAGCAAGAAAGGCCTGTTTTTGTAAAGCTTACGGTTTTTTTTTTTTTTTTACGGTTAAGAAATACAATACTAAAAGGACCTATGCAAATGGAGAGAAACCACATCTACGATAGATTTTAACTCCCCAGGAACCCCAAACTAGTATATGTCTTCTTCTCTTCAGAGCCTAGAGGAAGTTAATAAAATGAATTTCACTGGCCTTCATGGAGAAGAGGAAGGAAGAGACAATTGAGTGAGAGGATGCTGATTTGGCATGGTGGCCACAGACTGCGTGCGTTAAGAGCTCGATGTCTCCTTTTGCTGTGTATTTCGCCTGAACATTTGTATTATTTCATGGCATACTTTGGGTTGAAATCTTTTGAGGAAACTTTATTATAAGACAATACCCATAGCTCTCCCTGCATAAACTGTCACTTTTCCCAAACTTATACAGCTTTAGGAAACAGGAAAAAAGACAAAGAAATATCAAAAATGGGCCTAGTAGACAATCAGTAATGGATCAGCACTTTCAGTTTGCAAAGAAAAATCAGTGTCATCTACCTCTAAAGCTTAACAGGCACCCCATAATTTATTTTGAAAGCCTGGTGACTAGTTGTATAACTCCATCACATCTCCCTAGAAGTATCTGCATCCTCTGTGGACACAGTATGGGGTTTCTCAATCTTCCTAACATCCCTCTTTAATTACACAGCAGGCCACTCTGTACTTCCCTGTCATACACTGGCTCTCCTACTAGTAGTACCATTGTGCTCCACACAGTATGAGGCCTCTCTATATTTCTCCAAAATAGCTTTCTCAGAGAAATTTCATCTGTAGACTAATGGTTTCACTACAGATTGCCCTTCCCCGGTAGAAATACCACATTTTTGCTATTAGACTTTTTTCTTCTTCCCTTTATCTAAGTCACAGTTCTATCCTCTTCAGGGAAATCCATGGGGAAAAAAAGAAAAAACACTGCATTGTTGGAGTAGTGTCCTCTCTTTATAAGAAAAGCCTTGAGATATGTTAATCCTTTATGCATTGGAAATTCCAAATCATTTTTCTTACTTTGTTACAAAAATTTCAGGTTGTATTCCTTTTTAACACTTTTTCACTTAAAAAATAGAAAGTCTGCTAGGATTTTCCTCATTCACACATGGCTTTGTATTTGGATTGGACTTATTCTTGCTTGGAAGCAAAGTTTGAGTCGGTGTATTTATTCTGAAATTATAGAAAGGAAATTTTTTTTGTTTCTTAAGTAATTACAGGCTGGCTTAACTACTAAGTAGAAACCCATTTTCAATTTTTACTCAAATAACCAAGGCATATCGCTTCAATTTATTAGCAGCAAAGATATTATAATATCAGAGCAATATGCACTAATAAAAAGCCCTGGTGGTGCAGTGGTTAAAGCGCTCTGCTGCTAACCTAAAAGCCAGTGGGTTAAACTCACTAGCAGCTCACAGGAGAAAGATGTGGCAGTCTGCTTCCATTGAGATTACAGCCTTGGAAACCCCATGGGGCAGTTCTCTGTCCTATAAGATCACTACAAGTTGGATTCAACTCAAAGGCAGTGGGTTTTTTGTTTTAGTTTTACGCATTAGTAATGTTGTCTGTATTTTGCATTCATTCTTTTTTCCTTCATTAACCATCAACTCCTAGAAGGCATCATGCTACAATTACCTGCAGACAATATAAACATGAGGAGGACATTGTTTCTGTCCTCAGAAATCTTGAGATCTAAATGGAGTTAAAGAGAAAGAGAAACTAAATGAAATAATGCCATCAGAAAGCAGTGAATGCAAGAAGAGACACCTGAAGTGCTATGCAGGTTCAGAGAGGGAGTGACTGCATTGTTCTGGAGTAGGTGGGTTAGGGAAATTGCTACTTTGGTTTTCATTCATTTAAACCATCAGCCCCATTATCCTTCAAGAATGTAGTGCTCAGACTATCTTTAAGATGCAGAAATATTCCTAGGCGTGAGTCATACCTGTTTTATAATGAAAGAAAATTAGCTTTGCCCCACTTCCTCCACCGAAGAACAGGGTACAAATAAATATGGCTGTTCTATTTACCCCCTCTGGTCCTGAGGGTTTGAGATGGGTGATTCAAGGCATCCTGCTTCTACCTGCAAAGGTATACTGCCTTCAGGTAAGCATCCCTGGTCGTGAGCCCACCTAGTATACTGCCCACTATCCTGATGGACTGGGAGGAACAGGCCAGATCATTTTAATCAAAATCAGCTCTTGACCTTATTAAAAGCAGGCAAATTTATTTTCAAAACTTGAGACTATTCTTCCTGGATCTTCTCACTCTTACTTAGCACCCTCTTTCTATCACCTTGTTCAGAAATCCTGGAGTATAACCTATTGAAGTGTACTTTTAGATCCTCAAATTCACATAAAGATATGGATGACTGATACTACATAAATTTATGTTATTAGTAGGAGTCCCTGGGTGGCGTAAATGGTTAAGTGCTTTGACTACTAACTGTACTAACTGAAAGGTTGGCAGATTAAACCCACCCTGAAGTACCTTGCAAAAAAGGCCTGGCAATCTGCTTCAGAAAGATCACAGCCTTGAAAGCCCTATGGAGTGTAGTTCTATCTGCACACAGGGGTCGCCTTAAGTAGGAACTGCTTCAACAATAACTGGTTTGATTTTTTTGGCATGCTATTAGTAATAAAGAGAAGTTATTAACAGTAATAAAAGCAAACCATTATGGCTGTATATAGTTTGAAATACTTTTTTATTTTTATTTTCTAATTTGCTCCTCCCAACAGCTCTGTGAAGTAGTCATGTAGGTGTTTTTGTCCATATTTCACAGGTGGTAAAAGTAAGAGTAAATGAGATTATCTCACTATCAGAACCATATAATGAGCAAGAGCCATAGTCATTTCTCAAATGCCACGTCTTCTAACTCCACGTTTATTGTTATACACACAGGTAATGTTGAAAGCTCAGGTATGCATTTTGTTCTCAGGAAGACATTTGGAAGCTTTTCCAGTTCTTGCAAAATCAGAAAGGCAGACATTTCTTCTGCCTACAGTTGACCAGTCCTGGTAACATAACCTGCTTGTGTTATCAGAGACATATAAACTTTCTGATAATTCCCTCTTTCAACATTAAGTCTACTGTATGCCATTCAGAGAGTATTAAATCAGAAAAACCCACAGGAAATCAACATTTAAAACTCAAGCCTGGAGCATGATTTGGACAAATTAGGGATGCCAAGTGGTATCTGTGGATCCCATAACTGCCACTCAGTAGTTTTCTCAGGATTCTCCTCCAGCAGAAAAAACAAAGTGTCTAAGCTTAGCCAAAGTAGGACCAATGATGACATGGAGTGACAGAACCTTCATTGCACATTCTTGCATTGGACTCTTAAAAGACACATATGGAGCATTCAGTCTATGAATGAAGCATGTGTGATCTTCGGGGAGAGCCGGCCAAAGCACTTAAGTGCATGGATTTTAGATAAGTCGGTGTGAACATGTGGTGTCGTGTGAAGAAAATGTGATAGCGCCTATCAGAATGAGCCTACATCATATTCTTACTTGACACATTAAACAAAGCTTTCAGTTCTGCATCTACTGATGACGAGATTTTGTTCACAGTTGTTTTGTGATAGTTGGTTCTGCACTTTAAAACTGAAGACTCTTCATCTTCCCATCAGGAAAGACTTAAAGGAATCACTGTATACTTAACAGTATACTCTGTACCTCCAAGGTAGAGAACTCATTTGTTCTCATCTTTAAGCTAAAGAGTGTAGCCTGTTGAGCCCCCAGTCAATATTATAATTTTGGAGGTTTTATTTTTCCAATTGTCATCGAGTTGATCCTGACTCATGGTGGCCCCAACTGTCTCAGAGTAGAACTGTGCTTCATAGGGCACATAGCTGATTTTTCAGAAGTAGATTGCCAGACCTTTCTTCCAAGGCAGACTTGAACCTCTGAGTGGACTTCAACCACCAACCTTTCAATTAACAGCCAAGCACATTAACCCTTTGCACCACCCAGGGAATCATAATTTGCACAGAGAACCTTTTCTTTCCACTGTCCAGTCAAGAGCCCTGAGCCTGAGAATTACACACCTCGTCTGTAGCACCGTATGTTTTTTCCCCCGGGAAGTCTTGATTTATTTATTTATTTTTTGTTCGTTGATTGCATTTTTTTTATTGTACTTTAGATGAAGCTTTACAGAACAAACTAGCTTCTCATTAAACAGTTAGTACTCATATTGTTTTATGACATTGGTTAACTACTCCATGACGTGTCAACACTCTCCATTCTCAACCTTGGGTTTCCTTTTACCAGCTCTCTTGTTCCCTCCTGCTTTCTAGTCCTTGCCCCTGGGCTGTTGTACCCTTTTAGTCTCATTTCATTTTATGCACCTGTCTAATCTTTGGCTGAAAGATGAACCTCAAAAGTGACTTCATTACTGAGCTAAAAGGGTGTCCAGGGGCCATACTCTCGGGGTTTCTCCAGGCTCTGTCAGGCCAGTAAATATGGTCTTTTTTTGTTAGTTAGAATTTTGTTCTACATTTTTTCCAGCTCTGTGCTCTATTGTGATCCCTGTCAGAGCAGTCAGTGGTGGTAGCCAGGGATCATCTAGCTGTACTGGACTCAGTCTGGTGGAGGTCATGGTAGATGTGGTCCATTGGTCCTTTGGACTAATCTTTCCCTTGTATGTTTAGGTTTCTTCATTCTTCCTTGCTCCCGAAAGGGTAAGACCAGTAGAGTATCTTAGATGACTGCTCACAGGCTTTAAAGACCCCAGATGCTGCTCACCAAGTAGAATGTAGAACATTTTCTTTATAAGCTATGATATTCCAATTTAGCTAGATGTTCCCTGAGACCATGGTCCCCACAGCCCTCAGCCCAGCAATTTGGTCCCTCAGGGAGTTTGGATGTGTCTATGGAGCTTCCATGACCTTGCCTTGTACAAGTTGTGTTGGCTTTCCCAGTATCGTGTACTGTCTTCCCCTTCACCAAAGTTACCACTTATCCATTGTCTATTTAGTGTTTTTCCATTCTCACTCCTACCCTCCCTCATAACCATCAAAAATTGTTTTTTTTCAATAACACCATATTCTTGAATTTCAATTCTTTCATCAGATGAAAAAAAGGGGTGAATGTTTGTATGTATGTGTGTGCCTTCCAATATATATTTGCTTATACGTACTGAGCTAAACAAATGGGGGCAGAATCTGTTTTTTTTTTTGTTGTTGTTGTTTGCTTGTTTGCATTTTCTAACCTCTAATTTATATCAATATAAGGATCATTTTAAGGGCAGGATATCTTTCCCTGGGTTCCTTAGAAACCAGAGCTTCAAACAAAGCCTTAAGTAGGAGTACTTTATGAGGAGATGTGATTCAAGAATAGAAATGAGAGTTGAGGAGTAAAGCAAGGAAGGAGAGAGAATTAATACAAATATGCCTCCCCAAGTTGGCTGCTGCTATGGTGCAACGTTAGTTCAATCCTGCAAAACCTCTTGTGGAACATTGTGAAGCACATTTTAGAAATGTCTACAGAGTAAGAAGAGGAGGAGGCGTCTATCCACATGCTCTTGCCTCCCATCACTCAAAGGCCTGCCCTTCTGAGGACTTCCAGGTTACACCTGAGTGATCATTTGAAGAGTTGCTCTACCCCAGCAGCTGTGTCAAGAGAGGTCTTCATGGATGGCCTGAGGCTAAGCAGTGTTAGAAAATACTTGCATGAACCTGACTGGAACCAAAACAGAACTGGTTGTCACATGGCTACAATAAGAGAGAATCTATTGTAGTACACAAAAGGTGTTTGATAAATGGAGGCTCCCTGATTTACGAATAAGCTGGTTTCCAAAAGTTCATTTATGAGTCTGTTACATGAATGTTGTGTTCCTCACAGGAACTATCTAAGTTTCTATATCCCTCTCTATATATACAAAATAACAAAAAAACTAAACTCGTTGCCGTTGAGTTCATTCTGACTCATAGTGACCCTATATGACAGAGTGGAACTGCTCCATAGGGCTTCCAAGGAGCACCGGGTGGGTTCAAAATGCTGACCTTTTGGTTAGCAGCGGCAGCACGTAACCATTATGCCACCAGTTGCCCTTTCTATATACAGACATGTATAAAATAAATTCCAGAGGCACCCCACAGTTGTCCATTTAACCCACGTAGATAAAAATATTAAAATTTTGCAATAAATATTGTCTTGGACAATACTGTTATGCCTGTAGAACATTGTTTGGGCTAAACATGCCATTTGGGATCTAGTAGCTCTTAGGCAAAGTCTTCCAGCAGTCCCGCCCAGATCAACCTGAGTCCTGAAACCAATCAGTGGCTGTATCAGATCAGTGTGATTGCTGGGGAAAACAAAGAACAAAAAAACATGAGAGTTAAGGATTGAGGGAGAAGCCTGGCAAAAGCAAAATTATCTTAAACTGCTTTAAATAATCTGGCTACATCACATCTTCCCTCCCTTTCATATCATTCCATCACATGTGTTGCCTATATGTTCTTTCCATCCTGACTACAGACACTGAGGCTGAGTTTGCAGGGCACTTTCGAAAGACACAGATAGAATGTAATTTCTGTATCAGAATATTTGGAATTAACAATAAGTTCTTTATTTTTCATTAATTAGTTTTTTTATTAAATTTTCAGGTTTAATAAAATAGTCTCTTCTTTTTTTCCTGTTCAAAACTTCTACATGTGCAGTTCAAGGACATTGGTTACATACTCCACAATGTGTCACCATTCTCATTATCTGTACCCATATTGTTACATCACCACTAATTTTAGGCTTTCTGAGTCGGAAATGACTAGACAGCACTAGGTTTAGGTCCCTTAAAGATCTCATCTGTACTTTAGATTAACTATTGTCTGTTTCGAAGCCCTGATGGCATAGTGGTTAAGTGTTACAGCTGCTAACCAAAGGGTTGGCAGTTCGAATCTGCCAGGCGCTCCTTGGAAACTCTATGGAGCAGTTCTACTCTGTCCTATAGAGTCACTATGAGTTGGAATCAACTCGACGGCACTAGGTTTGTTTTTTTTATTGTCTGTTTGAACTCATACAGATAATTCTTTAGAAAAGTGCAGTGCTCAAGGCAAACATTTTTTCTGAATTAAGCTAAACTGTTGCTTAGCTTAATGATGGTTCCATGGGATAGTTTTAGTTAAAGGTTTAAGTATTATTTCTGGGCAATAGATTCAGGGGTCCCCCCCTTTCCCCCAGTCTCAATGGATCTGGTAAGTTTGGTTTCCATACAATTTTGAAGCTATGTTCCACAATATTCTTCCTTTTATCAGGACCCATCTATTGGGTCCTTGATCAAGATACTCAGTAATGGTAGCCAGGTATTACCCATTTCTTCTAGTCTTATGGCAGAAGAGGTTGCAGTTCATGGAAGCAATTAAACCTACAGTTCACTTCCTTCTCTGATTCCTGGGTCTCCTTCCACTGCAGTTACAAACAAATTGAGGCCAATTGTTGTATTTTAGGTGGCCACTTACAAGTTTTTAAGACCCCAGGTGCTAGTCACTGAACTAGTGGGTAAAACAGAACTCTAAAAACAACTTTAGGCCAATTGACCACATAGACCCACAAAGCCATGACCCTAAACCTTAGATCCAAGAAAACTAACCCCATGAAGTGTTCAGTTGTGTCTAAGTAGTATCAACAGGGGCAGCCTTTCTTTGGAAGGGTAGGAGGCTGCTGTTGTAGTCATAAAATTATATAAAACACTTTATTTTCCTTTTTTCTCTTTTTTCTGGTGTGCAGTTTAGTGGTAACAGCTACAATAGTCAAGTTGTATATCCATTACCTTTAATCAATGCCAGTTTTCTCATCACTATGGACAAAAAATTACTGCTTCTCATTCATTACTTTTTAAATCATTATTTGAGTGGGAGAAAAAGGGAAAATGGTGGACAGATCTTGGTCATTCTGTGTTTGTATTGCATTTGTAAACCAAGTTGTTTACAAATTGGGGAGTACATCTATTTTGATTATGACCAAATTTAACACTTCAATTCTATGTCACCCTGTTCTTATTTATGGTATGGAAAAACTCTGAAAATAATCCAGTTCACTGCTTGTAAGTCTTTCCCTAAAAGCTATCTTAAATTTTTTTTTTCTTTAGAATTTTCCACATTTATCCTAATACCTATCTCTCTTTGATATTTTAACTCCAAACTTAACTGTTAGATTACAAACAAGCAATAAAGGCTTTAAAAATTTTATTGAAGAATGATGTCAACAAACATGGCAAAGTAAAGAACTGCAAAAGTCCATCACTCCATAAAAGCAACAAAAAAAAATCTGGTGATAACTGCCACAATTAGCTTTTTTTTTTAGAACTCTGGAAACTAACCAAAAACCTGAATCCAGAATAACCAGCTGGAACTTAATAAAATCTACAAGCTTTGTGGTGTTTTAACTTAGCCTGGTCTGATCTTTTACTCTCCAGCTTGGCAGGGGCTGGGAAGCAAACAGCCTGCATATCTAGTAGAAGTATTGCCACAATTTATTCGCAAAGAACTGTGGTGTTTGTTTTTTAGTGACTAGAGGACCAGTTCAGAGGGCTTGACCTTATCTTACATAAATCAGAACTCACCCAGTGCTGAGACAGCTACCCAGGGGGCGTTTGTTGAAATCAGATTGCTGTTACCTGGGACAATGCAGCTGGAGCAAACAATACACTAAACAAAAGTTTGAGAAGAAAGGCTGGGGAATGAGATGGTTTGGGGAGTCAGGGCTTTGAAAATTTCTAACATATTCCTTGGGATCTAGAAGGCCATGTGCTTGTGTAAGGTTAAGTGCATGTTTAGAAAAGACCAGATAAAGTTCTAATCTCTTTGGCTCACTTTCAGTCTTGGTGCAAGTAGGGAGTGAAAGGTAAAGCTAGTGTAAACTGACTAGCTGAGTGTTGAAAGTGTGCCCCAATACATACACACAGAGCCTAACTGCAAAGACTAGAAGATATTTTTGTTGCTTAAGGAAATCTTAGTCTAATCACTAACTGACCAGTAAGTTAATACAACAAAGACTTCGGTGTTCACACATGAAAAGAATATAGACTTTACAAAACTGGTTCAGAAAATTCACTAAACAATCAACAACTCACAAGTCTCAGAAAATGGGGAAAACCTGATTTCCAGGCTTGTCACATTATAATATTAAAAATGTTCAGTTTTTAACAAAAAACTATGAGGTATACACAGAAACAACAATTTACAGCCCATTCAGAGGAAAAAAGGAAATTAACAGAAACTTTCCCTGAGTGAGCCCAGGCATTGGACTTAACAGACAAAAATTGTAAATCAGTTATTTAAAACATGAATAAAGAACTGAAGAAAACCAGGAGAATGTTGCACCAAATATACAATATAATAAAGAGGAAGAAATAATAAAAATGAATCAAATAGAAATTCTGGAGCTGAAATTACAATAAACGCATGAAAATTTTATCAGAGGGCCTCAAAAGCTGACTTGAACAGAGAATCAACAAACTTGAAGCTAGGTCAGTTTAGACTATCCAGTCTGTCTTGGTCATCTAGTTCTACTGTAACAGGAATACCACAAATGGGTGGCTTTAGCAAACAGAATTTTATGTTCTCACAGTTTAGGAGGCTAGAAGTCTGCATTCAGGATACTGGGCCTAGGGGAAAGCTTTCTCTCTCTGTTGGCTCTGAGAAAGATCTTCGTCTCTTCAGATTGTTCCCTGGTTCCCTGGTGATCTCCATGTGGCTTGGCAACTATCTTCCCTTGTCTCAGCTTGCTCACTTGCTTGTTTAATCTCTTTAATATCCCAAAAAAGACTGACTCAAGACACATCCCACACTAACCCTTCCTGATTAACATAACAAAGACAACTCATTCCCAAATGGGATTATAACCACAAACCAGAAGTTAGGATTTACACCACATATTTTTGGGGGACACAATTTAATCCACAACACAATCTGAGAAGCAGAAAGAAAAAGGAATAAAGAAAAATGAACAGAGCCTAAGGGAACTCTGAGACAGCATCAAGCATACCAAAATACACATAATGGGAGTCCTAGAAAGAGAAGAGAGTGAGAGAAAGGGACATAAAGAATGTTTAAAGAAATAATGGCTGAAAATTTCTCAAATTTGGTAAAAAATCAATCTACAGATTCCAGAAGCTCAATGAACTCCAAGCAAGATAAACTCAAAGAAATCCACACTGAAATACATTATAATCAAACAGTCAAAAGCCCAAGAAAGAGACAATCTTGAAAAAAGCTTCCGAGAAGAAATTCATCACATATAAGAATTCTTAATAAAATTAACAGCCAATTTTCCATCATAAACCATGGACACAAGATGGGAGTGGAATGACATACTTAAAATGTTGAAAGGAATACTATCAACCAAGAGTTCTATATTCATCAATGTTATCCTTCAAAAATTAGAAGAAAAACAAAAACTGAGAGAGTGTTGCTAGTAGATCTGCCCTTCCGGTGTGCTGAAAGAAGTCCTTCAGGCTAAAATGAAAGGATGCTATACAGTGACTCAAATCCACATGAAGAAATAAGAACACTGATAAAGTTAATTACATAAATAAATATAAAGTCAGAATTAATGCATGTCTTGTTTGCAAAACCTCTTTTTCTATTTGATTTAAAACACAACTATATGAAACAAAAATTATAAATCTATGTTGATGGGTGCAAAATATATAAAGATGTAATTACCATATTTTTATGTAAATAACATACACTTTCTACATTTTTTTACCAACCATGCCCTCCCCCCATAAGCGTACTATGCCAGAACTATGCTGCCCACGATATTATACAAAATGTGCCTTTAGATTCAAAGGCATAGCTTGAAAGTAAAAGGATCAGAAAAAAATATTCTATATAAGCAATAATCAAAATAGAGTGAAAGTGGTGATACTAACATCAGATAAAACAGACTTTAAGACAAAGATTCTTAAAAGAACCAAAGAAGGACATTATATAATGATAAAAGCTCCAATCCATCAAGAAGTTTAACAATTATAAACATATATACACCCAAGAGAAGAGCCTCAAAATACATGAGGCAAATACTGACAGAGTTGAAGAGAAAATAAACAGTTCTAAAACAATAGTGGAGCCCTGGTGGTGTAGTGGTTAAGAGTTCGGCTGCTAATCAAAATGTCGGTAGTTCAAATCCACAAGTCACTCGTTGGAAAACTTATGGAGCAGTTCTATTCTGACTTACAAGGTTGCTACGAGTCAGAACCGACTTGATGGTACCTAACAACAACTACAAAACAATAGTTGGAGACTTCAATACTCTACTTTCAAAAATGAATAGAATAACTAGACAAAGAACAGTAGGTGTTATGAATTGAATTGTGTCTCCCAAAATATGTATTGTAGATCCTAATCTCTATTCCTATGGTTACAATCCCATTTGGGAATGATTTTTCTTTGTGGGGTGTAGGGTGTGTCTTGAGTCAATCTCTTACAAGATATAAAAGGAACAGATTAAAGAAGCAGAGATGGGGAAGATAGATGTCAAGCTACATGGAGATATCCAAGGAACGAGGGAACAGGAGCTAAAGAGATAAGAGGTTTCCTATAGAACTGGCAGACAGAAAGCCTTTCCCTAGAGCCAGGGCCCTGAATTTGGACTTCCAGTCTGCTAAATTGTGAGAAAATAAATCTGTGTGTGTTAAAGCCATCCACTTGTGGTGTTTCTGCTATAGCAGCACTAGATAACAAAGACAGTAGGGAAATATAAGATTAAAAAAAAGCTATAAACAACTAAACCTAACATATATATAGAACATTCCACCCAACAATTGCAGACTATAAAGTTCTTCCCCAGTGCACATGGAACATTCTTCAGGATAGGATATATATTGCCCACAAAGCAAGTCTCAATAAATTTAAAAATACTAAAGTCAAACAAAGTATGTTCTCCTAGCACAATGGGATAAAATGAGGGATCATTAACAGAATATAATTGGGAAAATTAAAGAGCATATGGAAATTAAACAACTTACTTCAAAATAACAAATGAGTCAAAGAAGAAATCAAAAAAGAGATTATAAAATACTTTGAGATTAACAAAAATGAAAAACAACACACCAAAACTTTTGAGGTGGAGTGAAAGCAGTGCTCAGAGGAAAATATGTAGCTTTAAATGTCTACATTGAGAAAAAGAAAAATCTCAGATAGATAACTTAATCTTTCATCTTAAGAAACTAGAAAGATAAGAGCAAACTAAATCCAAAACAAGAAGAAGAAAAGAATAGAGTAAGATAAACAAAATACAGAATAGGAAAGCAATAAAGGAAATCAACAAACGCAAAAGGTGGTTCTAAAACAACAATAAATATGACAAATCTGCAGCTAGACTAAGTGAAAAAGAGAAAAGAATAAAATTACAAAAATCAGGGATGAAAGAGGGAACATTACTATTAACATTATACAACTAAAAAGGATTATAAGAAAATAGTAATTAAAAAGCATATACCAACAAATCATATAACCAAGGTGAAATGGACAAACTCTTAGAAGCATGCAAACTACTAAAACTGACTCAAGAAGAAATAGAAAATATGAATAGATCTTTAGTAAAGAGATTGAAACAGTAACCAAAAAACTTCCAACAAAGAAAAACTCTGGGCCAGATGACTTCACCAGTGAATTCTATCAAACATTTAAAGAAGCATTTACACCAATCCTTCTCAAACTCTTCCAAAAAAAAAAAAAAGAGGAGGGAATACATCCAAACTCATTCTATGAAGCCCGTGTTACCCTGATAAAGTGAGACAATGACATCCCAAGACAGGAATGCTACCAAACAATATCCTTTATGAATATAGGTGTAAAAATTCAATCCCTAATAAATACTAGCAAACCACATTCAGTATAATATTCAAAAAACACACCATGACTAAGTAGTATTTATTCCAGTAATGTAATGGTGAGTCAACATACAAAAACCAATCAATGTAATATATCATACTACCAGAATCAGGGCGGGAGGACAATTTGGGATCATCTCAATAGATGCAGATAAAACATTTGACAAAACCTAACAGGTTTCATCGTAAAAGACATTAAGTAAATTATGCATAGAAAGGAACTTCCTCAGACTGATAAAGGACACCCATTAAAAAAAAAACCTGACAAAATATCATACTTAATGGTGAGTAATTGAAAGCTTTCCCCCTAAGATCAAGGATAAGACAAGGATGTCTGCACTTGCTCTTGTATTCAGTATTGCACTAGAAGTTCTAGCCGGGGCAGTGTCGCTTGGTCCTGCACCATCCTCATGATCGCTGGTATATTTGAATCCATTGTCGTTGCTATTGTGTCATTTCATCTCACTGAGTGTTTTCTTCGCTCTCATCGGCCCTCTATTTTACTAAACATGAAATCTTTTCAAGCAATAGGTCTTCCCTGCTGATGTGCCCAAAGTAAGTGAGTTGAAGTATCACATTCTTCACTTCTAAAGAGAATTCAGTTCGTATTTCTTCTCAGACATTTGTTCATTCTTTTGGCAGTCCAGGGTATATTCAATATCCTTTACCAACACCACAATTCAAACACATCAATTCTTTTGTCTTCCTTTTTTATTATCTGACTTTTTCATGCATGTGAGGCAACTGAAAAGATCACGACTTGGGCTGGACACATCTTAGTCACACCTACTAGGATGGGTATAATAAAAAAAAAAAATGGAAAACAACAAGTGTTAGCAAGGATGTGGAGAAACCACAACCTTCACATATTCCTGGCAAGAGTGTAAAATGATGAAACCTTCATGGAAAAGAATTTGGCAGTTTTCTTAAGAAGTTAAACCTAGAATTACCAGATGACCCACCAATTCCATGCCTAAGGAGATATCCAAGAGAATTGAAAACATATGTCTACAGAAAAACTTATATATGAGTGTAGCAGTATTATTCATAATTGCCAAAAAGTGCAAACAACCCAAATGCCTATCAACAGATGACTGGATAAACTTAATACGGTATAGCCATATAATGGAATATTATTTAGCCATAAAAAGGAATGAAGAATGATACATGCTACAACATGGATTAACCTTAAAAATATTATGTTAAGTTAAAGAAGCCAGATACAAAAGGCCCTGTATTGTATAACTCCTTTCATATGAAATGTCCCGAATAGGAAAATCCATAGACATAAACTACATTAGTGGGTTTCCAGGAGCGGTAGGCAAGGGGAAGGAGAGTGACTGCTTAATGGGTTTGATATTTCTTTTTGGCGTGATGAAGATGTTCTGGACTTAGACAGTGGTGATGTTGCACAACACTGTGAATAAAGCAAAACCACTAAATTTTATAAATAGTTAAAATGGAATTTTATGTTATGTGAATTTTATCTCAATTTTAAAAATTTACTAAGCAAAGTATATCAAATATTTATATTTAGAAATATTCTAAATTATAAGAATTAGGCTGCTATAGTAAATATTAAATACATTAAGCTTATATATTTAAATTTCCATGACTAAAACAAATGATATAATTCTCAAATGTGCAAAATCTAGGATTTTCCCCATTAAAGGCAAGGAACTGTATCATTAAAAGTATCATTAGGTAACTTGAAAACCCGTCTTTTAGCAGCTGCCTGAAAAGAAAGAAAAAGTGAACTTTGTTGTTTAGTTTGAGAATTGGGTTTACAGTAAACAAATGTAAACATTTTTATCTCAAATCATTGGATTCCCAGGAATAATGGACTTTAACTATAGCTTCCAGTTATATTCATTTAAATTCAAATTTGTGGCTAAAATCAAAACTCTTTCAAGCAAATTAAATAGAAACACAAATTTATGTCTATGTCTCTAGCACTGGAGGTAGAGCTCCTCGATGTAATTAAATCCTTCATCATTTGGAGCCATTCTAAGAGTGCGCTAATTGTACTCACGCTGGAAACTTCCAAGCAATAAATCACAAGCTGGAGCTCCGTTCCTTCAGGAAGATTACAACTCTGCTTCGGCATGAACACGCTGTCTCTCAGGGCTCACCAATGCCTTCGGTTGTTGTAGCATATCAAATTCCTTCTGAACTAAATCATAACGCAATGTGTGGTGCATCCTTCAAGGTGCAGTTGTTTCTAGGTATTTAGGAGAGGCTGGATGAAACGACATCAGTAAAATAAACACACTAAAACTGATAGTGTCCGATATTAACGATTCTTCCTCACCATCCATTCATTCATTCACTTGACAAACATTCATTCAGTGATTACTCACTGTTTAGCTATGCGCTGCTTTTGACAAGCAATTAAAGTTTGATATTCCCGCTCTCAGGGAGACCACAGAATCTTGGGGAATACAGAGACAAAAATAGACAAGATGATAATTTAAGGGGGCAACACAATGATAGAAATGTGCCAGAGACAGAACACAGAGGAGGAGCCGATAGCTTGACCTGAGTGATGAGGAAAGTCTTCCTAGGGAGTAAAATCTGTTTCTGTGCATAAGACTGGTAACTGGAGAAACAGGAAAAGGGGAAGTCTTACTAAGCACAGGATACAGCATTGATAAAGACACACAGGTAAGAAACAATATAGTGTGGTAAATTGCAAGATGTTTTTCCAAGAGCAAATGGGCAGATCGAGAAAGGCTTTATATACCATATTAAGGAGTTTGGATCTTACCATGTTGGTAATGGAAAACCACTGAAGAGTCTTAAGCAGCAGCAACATGCAGATTGATTTACAGTTAGCATAGATCACCTTTAAACGGATATGGAATTTCAGGGAAAATACTAGAACATTTTAGAGTGCATAGTCTGTATGGCAAGTATGTTTCACGAAACATAATGAAAAGCTGACAAATTTTAACGTATCTGTTGAAAACTAAGACTTTTTGGTATGCATGGGTATGAGTTTACAAACTGACAAAAAATGACACTTCTAAATCATAAGCACTATTTCCTCAAAGGAAATTGTTTCTGAGTCAGGAGTAGATATCAAGCTACAGGCTAGTGATTAAGTCCAGGATCAGAGCTTGAGATTGGCCACTGCTACCATAAAAATCCCAATCTTTTGAAAAACAAGAAGGCAAAGAGAACCCTAAACCTCATATATCAAGTCCTGGATATTTGCTTCCAGTGATGTTCATAGATGCTCAATTCCGAAACAATCCACAATCCAATATATGTTATCAGATGGGACATTTTATAGTAAATTCATAGAGTTAAAAAAAAAAAAAAAAGATCACCACAACATCCAATGAACATGGTATTTTTTGTTTCGGTTTGGTTTTAGACAGCTTTTAGTGACTCTATCATATTGACCAACAATGTGGTTATTTCAACAATTGTAAAGACCACAATGCACAGCCATTTGGCAACGTCATCAATGTTTTGCAGTGAATCATGAATATAGATATGGCCAGAGGAATAAGCAGAAAAGAGTTGAGAAAAATCCCAGATAAAGCATAAAAACATAGACTCCTCTTCCTCTGCCCCCTAAAAACTTTCATCTCATAAATTGAAACAGGGTTTTATCATCCTGAACAAAATTCCTCCTTTCTCAGAGGAAAACACCATGAAAATTAACGTCCACCAATATCAATGTTTGTTTGAAGTAAAGAGTCTATTATAACTCCATTAGAGGAGAATTGCTTGTGGCATCAAATTACTGTGGGAAACCAGTCCATGCTCCGCCTTCCCATACACATATTGCTAAGACCCCGTAAAGAATCCATTAGTGGGACCCAGAGTCACACTAGCCTATAATTTTTCTTTGCCTTAGGAAAACAGTAGCCTGTAATTTTTCTTTGCCTGAGGTTTTAAAAGGGCTGTCCTTGGCTGAGTCTTATGCATGCTTCCATAGTCCCAAGTCCAACTCAAATTCTATTTACCATCTGGACACCTTCTCAAGAAAAGACTACTCAATGGAACCCATCTTTCTTGTTCTATAGTTTACCTAGTGAGCAAGGAATTTCTTTTAGCTGGGCCCTTGTTCTTGATTTTCCAATGTAATTTATTTTAATTTTATAAAATAAAGATCCTCAAATATTTGATTTTACTTTAAATTTAAATACATTGTGCCATCAAACTCTTCATTTGATTTCGTAGGCTTTATACCAATGATATGAAAATTGAATTTATGTGTGTCAGATTCTTTGTCATTATGGAAAGTCATATTTAATGATTATGGCATCATGTTCAAATGCATTAAATCAAAGTACCTCAGCCTGATGTTATGTTAAAATATTGCATTCATCTAGTTACAGACACAAAAGGTTAAAATTATTGTTAGAGTAGGGCACATATGAAATATGTTTACCCAAATACATAATAATTTCTTGATTGTTTTATGTTAGTGGAGAAGACAGAGATATAAATCTTAGTTAAGGGGAGCCTATATATTTAAAAGTCACAATTTTAATTTAACACTTAGCCCCCCTAAGCCATGTTAAAGTTCATGATTAGAATGATTTACATCTCCACTAGGTTAATTGGTCTAAGGCCTTGGACTAATGATAAAGCAGCAATGCTCTCCCAAGAGGAACCCTTGCCATATTTCTAGATCCTTTGATACCACACAATGTCGCTTTTTCTTTCCCTGATGATTCTTTCCTTGTTTTGGGGAGATAAGAGTTTGGTGGAACCATGAGGTTCATTGTTTTTGGTGTGGGAGTATTACTCATCATTTTTTATATCTTAGCTTTTATCCCCTGTGACCCTAAAGCCTTGAATAACTGCAGATTTTGACCATTTGGTACTGTCATACAGGATGGAGGTTCCAGTTTTACAGCAATAGGCTGTAAGGGTGAACCAACAAGAAAAAGCAACTTCTGGGTAAATTACAGATTATCATGTATTAGGCCAACGAATGTTGAATAATCAGCAGCATTTGACATACCTGACCACTCCACTCTTCTTAAACTAAATTTTTCATTTAACCCTACTCTGTAGATTCTCTTCCTACCTCATTGTTCTCATCTTTTTATCCTTACTCCGCCTTCTCTTTCGAACCTCTAAACACCAGAATGTCTTAGGGCTGAGTCCTGGGATCACTTCTTTTCCCTATATACTCACAAATTCTTGGTAATCTCATCTCATCCCATGGTTTTAAATATTCTCTTTATCATGTTGACTCACAGGTTTATAATTCTACCTTGATATCTCCTTGAAATATATCCAACTGTATATTCATATCTTATTCTCATTTCAGCATCAACTTTTAGAGGTTTAAAAGGCATCTCAAAATTAACTTTTATAAAACTAAACTCGATTCTTCTCCCCTTAAGTGTTCTCCTCCCTCATTTGCCCTATTTCAATAAATAGCAATCCCATTCTTCCAACTGTTCAGGACAATAATGTTGAAGTCATCCTTGTTCCCTCTTTTTCTTTCATACACCAGATCTGATCCATAAACAAATTCCATTGTTCTAACTTCAAAATATTTCCAGGATCCAACCATTTCTCATCAATACCACCATTAGTCCTCATCCAAGCCACCGTTATATTTTTCCTGGCTATCTCAGTAGCCCACAATTACCCTCGCTTCCCTTCATGCCAAAGCCCTGATTAGAACTCTTCAGCTATAATATTTCCCATGACATTCCATCTTATTTGGAATGAATTTCCAAGTTATTATTGCTTATAAGAGTCTATGGGATCTTGTCCTTATCCATTTCTCTGGCCTTATCTTCTACCACTCCTTCTGATTACTCTCTTTACTCAGCTACATCCCTGTATTCTCCTTCTTGTTGGTCCTAGAATATTCCAAGGATACTCCCACCTCAGGACCTCTACAATTACTAATCCCTTTGCCTGGAGCACTACCTAGGCCTATATGTACAATAAACAAAAAACCAAACCCATTGCCACTGAGTTGATTCTGACTCATAGTGACCCTATAGGACAGAGTAGAACTGCCCTACAGGGTTTCCAAGGAGCAGCCAGTAGATTCAAACTGCCAACCTTTTTTGTTAGCAGCCAAATGCTTAACCACTGTGCCATTTGTTTGTTTTTTTTTTTTTTTTTTTTGGTGCTATAGGCAGGTAAATATCACTGCATCATTTAATTTGTTTATGCTTAAATTTTGTCTTAAAATAGAGGCCTCTGAGCATTCTGAAAAATCACACCCAGCCAGTGTCTGTCCATGTTTCTTTACCTTGCTTATTTTACTAGTAACACTTCATAGCACTGACATGATACGGATTTATTTGTTCTTGCCTGTCTCTTTCCACAAGGATGTACATCTCTTGGGAGCAGAGAAATTGTTTTATTCTCTGAAGAACCTTCAGTGCCTAGGAAAGTATATAGTAGGTCCTTCACCAACATTTCTGAGTCAGTGAGTTTATTATGCCTCATACTGTTGACTTGGGAACATGCTTTACTGACTTCACAGTAAAAAGTAATTTTAAAAGTTTCTCTGTTTTGAAGAGAGAAGTGTCAGCTTCCCAAGCTGTCTTTCAATTTCTCCAAAAACCTTCTTAAAATATAAATGATTATATAAGCTTTAAAAACAAGCCTGCTACTTTGGCAAAGAGACAAGCATGTAATCTCTTGCCATTTATTTGCTAGTGCTGAATTTCTTTTCTTCAAACTATTAACTTCTTTGCTGGTAAAATTATGCTCATAAAACACCTCTCAGTCTTAAAACATTTGTTCAATTTCCTGTCTGTGATTATGGACAGCTATACAACTCAATACTTGTGCTTGAATGCTATTAAATTAAGTCTTACACCTTTGTTAACTTGCCAAATTTTTTAGCAGCAATATGTATGCATCAGGCTTATGGATATGAAGTAAATATATTGTACCTATGATTTTTACACGGTATCTTATTTTGGTGGACATTAAGATTTAACAGAGATTGATTCTACTCCAAAGTTATGGTCCTTGGATAATTCAAGGTTTCAACATACACTTAACACACTTCACTTAAGGCCAATTCTATCATTTATTACTACAATCGAACAAAGCAAATGCACAGACATCTCCTTGTGGAGATACGTGTTCTGTGAAATCCCACCTTCTTTTGGAAGAATTTTCCAAAGCTATCCAGAAGGTCAAGGGGATAAAAACATGTGAAAGAACTTTACACTATTATTAATAAAAAAAAAAAAATTCTATAAAACATGCGTGATTTTCTCATAAGAAAATTCAAGAAAACTTTCTTATTATTCTCCTTCCCCTGGAAATTCTTAGTTACACATACACTCCTTACTTGTTTATGACACCTTCCTGGCATTCATCACACTGATAGAATCCTATTCTCCCCACTTGTGTTAAGTGTGGGAAAATGCAAACTTCGACTTCCTTTTCAGCATTCAAATATTATATTACTATGAGTCAAATGTCCAGATTCAGCAAAAGTTTTTCCCCAGGTGTGTTTCAGTCAAAGCCAGCATATCTGCTTATTGTTATCCATCACAAGCAAGAAGAATAATATACTTATGTTCTTTCCCCCTGCATGCATTTCATAATCAAACTTAATTTGGTGTTTGGCAAATGGCAAACCAAGGTATGATCCAGATTTCCTACAGTGCCTTCTTCTGGAAATACAGGGACTAAGAAAACTTTCAAATAGAATACTTCTAAATCATAATACATTTTTAGATATGCCCATTTAGATGCATTTTTCTAGAATTACTTCTTTGGGATACTGTGGACTCAAGTATAATGTAAGAACATTAAAACAACATACTTCAATTTCAGCCTTCCTGCCTTTTGTGTTCTTCGTGTCATTTGTTTTACTTCCATATATATTATTAATATTGTAAAATATATCCCAATACAATTTTAAGATAAGTAATCTTTCATATTTCCCCACGTTCACTATTTCAGACGCTGTGTCTTCCTTTGTACAGATATGAGTTTCTGTCTGAAATCTTTCTCATCCTGAAGAACTTTACTGAATGTATTTTCAATGCAGGCCTGCAAGTGAAAAATTCACTCAGCTTTTTTTTTTTAATTCTATAAGTATGTATTTTTATCTTCATTTTGAAGGATATTTTTGCTGGCTATAGAATTTTGTTGCCATCAAGCCAATTCCAACTGAAGAAAATTATAGCAAGTTGACAAGAGCCAAAGTACGACCTTGAGTACATCCCACCTGAATTTAGAGACCATCTCAAGAATAGATTTGACACGTTGAACACTAATGATTGAAGACCAGACGAGCTGTGGAATGACATCAAGGACATCATACATGAAGAAAGCAAGAGGTCATTAAAACGACAGGAAAGAAGGAAAATACCAAAATGGATGTCAGAAGAGACTCTGAAACCTGCTCTTGAATGTCAAGTAGCTAAAGCAAAAGGAAGAAATGATGAAGTAAAGAAACTGAACGGAAGATTTCAAAGGGCATCTCAAGAAGACAAAGTATTACAATGACATGTGCAAAGAGCTGGAGATAGAAAACCAAAAGGGAAAAACACACTTTGCATTTCTCAGGCTGAAAGAACTGAAAAAAAAACTCAAGCCTCTAGTTGCAATAGGGAAGGATTCTATGGGGAAAACACAGGAAGCATAAAAAGAAGATGAAACAAATACACAGATTCATTATATCAAAAAGAATTGGTTAACATTCAATCATTTCAAGAGGTAGCATATGATCAGGAACCAATGGTAATGAAGAAAGAAATCCAAGCTGCCCTGAAGGCATCGGCAAAAAACAAGGCTACAGGAATTGACGGGATATCAATGGAGATGTTTCAACAAACGGGTGCAGCACTGGAAGTACTCTTCTATGCCAAGAAATTTGGAAGACCTGACCAACCAACTGGAAGAGATCCATATTTATTCCCAAGAAAAGCGATTCAGTAGAATGTGGAAAGTATCTAACAGTATCATTAATACCACATGCAAGCAAAATTTTGCTGAAGATCATTCAAAAGTGGCTCCATCAGTATATCAACAAGGAACTGCCAAAAATTCGGGCCTGATTCAGAAGAGGACATGGAACCAAGGATGTCATTGCTGATGTAAGATGGATCCTGGCTGAAAGCAGAGAATACCAGAAAGATGTTTACTGTGTTTTATGGACTATCAAAGGCATTCAACTGTGTGAATTATGGATAATATGTTGAAGAATGGGAATTCCAGAACACTTAATTGTGCTCGTGAGGAACCTGTACACAGATCAAGAGGCAGTTGTTGGAACAGAACAAGAGGATACTGCATGGTTTAAAGTCAGGAAAGGTATGTGTCAGGGTTGTATCCTTTCACCATATCTATTCAATCTGTATGCTGAACAAATAATCTGAGAAGCTGTACTATATGAAGAAGAATGGGGCATCAGAATTGGAGGAAGACTCAATAACGTGCACTATGCAGATGAAACAACCTTGCTTGCTGGAAGTGAACAGGTCTTGAAGAATTTACTGATGAAGATCAAAGACCACAGCCTTCCATATGGATTATACCTCAACATGAAGAAAACAAAAATCCTCACAAGTGGACCAATAAGTAACATCACGATAAACGGAGAAAAGATTGAAGTTTGTCAAGGATTTCATTTTGCTTGAATCCACAATCAACACCCATGGAAGCAGCAGTCAGGAAATCAAAAGACACATTGTATTGGGCAAATAAGCTGCAAAAGGCCTCTTTAAAGTGTTGAAAAACAAAAATGTCACCTTGAAGATTAAGGTGCACCTGAGCCAAGCCAGGATATTTTCAATTGCATCACATGCATGCAAAAGCTGAACAATGAATAAGGAAGACCAAAGAAGAAGTGATGCCTTTGAATTGTGATGTTGATGAAGAAAATTGAATATACCACAGACTGCCAAAAGAACGAACAGGCCTATCTTGGAAGAAGTACAACCAGAATGCTCCTTAGAAGCAAGGACGGCAAGACTGCGTCTTACATACTTTGGACATGTTATCAGGAGAGGCCAGTTCCTAGAGAAGGACATCATGCTTGGTAAAGCACAGGGTCAGTGGAAAAGAGGAAGATCCTCAAAAAGATGAGTTGATACAGTGGCTGCAACAATGGGCTCAAGCGAACGATTCTTAGCATGGCGCAGGGCTGGGCAATGTTTCGCTCTATGGTACATAGGGTTGCTATGAGTCAGAACCAGCTCAATAGCACCTAACAACAACAACATAGAATCCCAGGTAATATTTTTTTCTTTCAATCCTCTAAGAATTTACTCTTGTCTTCTGTCTTGCATTATATCTCATGGGAATTTAGTTGTATTTCTTATTTCGGTCCCCTTATATGTAATGTATTATATATTACATTATATATAATGTATTATTTTCCTCTGACTACTTTCAAGAATTGTCTCTTCATCATTGGTTTTTAGTAGTTGGATTAAATGGTCCCTATGAGTCAGAATCAAATCAAAGGCAATGGTTTTGGCTTTAAGTGTGGCTTTATTCATATGTATCCAGTTTTGTTTTCACTGAGATCTTGAGTCTATAAAGTTGTATCTTTCACCTAATTTAGGACATTTTCTATCTTATTTCTTCAAAGAAAACTTTGTATTCCCTGACCTTCTTCCCAATAAGGACTTCGATTATGTGTGTGTTAAAACCAAAAACCAAACTCATTGCCATCAAGTCGATTCCAATTCATAGTGACCCTATAAAACAGAGTAGAACTGCTCTACAGAGTTTCCAAGGAGTGCCTGGTGGATGTGTACTGCCAACCCTTGGGTTAGCAGCCGTAGCTCTTAATCACTACGCATTAAAAAAAAGACTCATTATTGTCAAACAGGTCACTAAATCACTGTTAAGTTTTCAATATTTTTTTTCTCTGTGTGCTTCAGTTTTGTCAATTGCCCTGATTCATAGTCACTGAACATTTTCTATTACTGCTGCCGCTGTATACATTTTCTACATATTAGATATAATATGGAGCCCTGGTTGCACAGTGGTTAAGAGCTTGGCTGCTAACCAAAATATCAGCACTTCAAAGCCACCAGTCACTCTTTGGAAACCCTATGGGGCAAATCTACTTGGTTCTGTAGGTTTGCTATGATTTGGAATAGATTTGGCAGAAATGGCTTTGTTTTTGTCTGTTTTGTTTGAGATATAATATGCTATTAAATGTATCCAGTGACTTTATTACCCGATATATTCTTATTTTTGTCTCAAGAAGTTCCAGTTGATAGTTTCTTGATGGGTTTAATTTTTCTCCCAAATATGTTCATATTTTCTTTTAAATTATATATACATATAAGTATACACACGTGTGTATATGTATATATACATATATATATGTTTTTTTTTTTTATTATTGTTGTTAGGTTCTGACTCATAGTGACCCATGTACAACAGAATGAAACCCTGCCTGATGTTACGCCATCCTCACAATCTTTGTTATGCTTAAGCCCGTTGTTGCAGCCATTGTGTCAATCCATCTCATTGAGGTTTTTTTTCACTGAACCTCCACTTACCAAGCATGCTGTCCTTCTCCAGGGACTGGTCCTTCCTGATAACATGTCCAAGGTAGACTTTGTCTCACCACCCTTGCTTCTAAGAAGCATTCTAGCTGTACTTCTTCCAAGACAGATTTGTTTGTTCTTTTGGCAGTCCATGGTATAGTCGATATTCTTCACCAACACCATAATTCGAAGGCATCAATTCTTTTTCAGTCTTCCTTATTCATTGTCCAGTTTTTGCATGCAGAAGAGGTAATTAAAAACACCATGGCTTGCGTCAGGCACACCTTAGTCCTTTAAGTGACATCTTTGCTTTTTTATACTTTAAAGAGGACTTTTACGGCTGATTTGCCCAATGCAATGCGTCTTTTGATTTCTTGACTGCTGCTTCCATGGGTTGATGTGGATCCAGGTAAAATTAAATCCCTGACAACTTCAATCTTTTCTCAGTTTATCATGATGTTGCTTATTGGTCCAATTGTGAGGGTTTTTTGTTTTCTTTATGTTGAGGTGTAATTTATACTGAAGGCTGTGGTCTTCAATCTTCATCAGTAAGTGCTTCAAGTCCTCTTCACTTTCAGCAAGCAAGATTGTGTCATCTGCATAGTGCAATTTGTTATTGAGTCTTCCTCCAATCCTGATGCCATTCTCTTCTTCCTATACTCAAGCCTCTTGGGATTATTAGAAAACCTGGTGACGTAGTGGTTAAGGGCTAGATCTGCTAACCAAAAGGTTGACAGTTTGAACCCATCAGGTGCTCCTTGGGAACTCTATGGGGCAGTTCTACTCTGTCCTATAGGGTCGCTATGAGTCAGAATCGACTTGACTGCAATGAGTTTGGTTTTTGGTCTCAAATTATTTGTTCAACATACAGATCGAATAAGGATAGTGAAAGGATAAAACCCTAACACACACCTTTCCTGACTTTAAACCATGCAGCATCCCCTTGTTCTGTGCAAATGACTGCCTCTTGGTCTAAGTACGGGTTCAGCAAAAGTACAATTAAGTGCCTGAAATTTCCATTCTTTACAGTGTTATCCAAAATTTGTTGTGATCTACACAGTTCAATGCATTTGCATAGTCAATAAAACACAGGTAAACGTCTTTCTGGTATTCTTTGCTCTTAGCCAGGATACATCTGACATCAGCAATGACATCCTTGGTTCTGCATCCTCTTCTGAATCTAGCTTGAATTTCTGGCAGTTTCCTGTCGATGTAGTGCTGCAACCGTTTTTGAATTATGTTCAGCAAAATTTTATTTGCATGTGATATTAATGATATTGTTAAATAATTTCTGCATTTGGTAGTATCACCTCTCTTTGTAACAGGCATAAGCAGTCATTTGGTCAGGTAGCTGTCTTCCAAATTTCCTGGCATAGATGAGTGAGCACTTATAGCTGCTTCAGTTTATTGAAACATCTCAATTGGTATCCCATCAATTCCTGGAGCCTTGTTTTTTGTCAATGCCTTCAGTGCACCTTGGACTTCTTCCTTAGGTACCATTGATTCTTGATCATATACTACCTCCTGAAATGATTGAATGACGAGCAATTCTTTTTGGTACAGTGATTCTCTGTATTCCTTCCATCTTCTTTTGATGCTTCCTGCGTGGTTCACTGTTTTGCCCATAGAATTCTTCAATATTTCAACTCCAGGCTTGAATTTTTAATTCAGTTCTTTCAGCTTGAGAAATGCTGAACATGTTCTTCCCTTTTGGTTTTCTGTCTCCAGCTCTTTGTCCATGTCATTATAATACTTTGCCTTCCTAGGCCAACCTTTGGAATCTTCTGTTGAGCTCTTTTATTTCATTTCTCCCATTTGCTTCAGCTACTCTATATTCAAGAACAAGTTTCAGAGTCTCTTCTGACATCTATTTTGGTCTTTTCTTTCTTTTTAAAGACCTCTTGCTTTCTTCAAGTATGATGTCCTTGACGTCATTCCAGAACTCATCTGGTCTTTAGTCATAAGTATTCAATGCGTCAAATCTTTTCTTGAAACAGTCTCTAAATTCAGGTAGAATATGCTCAAGCTCATACTTTGGCTCTTATGGACTTGTTTTAATTTTCTTCAGCTTCAGCTTGGAGTTGTTTATGAGCAATTGATGGTCTGTTCTACAGTTGGCCCCTGGCCTTGTTCTGACTGATGATACTGAGCTTCTCCATCGTCTCTTATCACAGATGTAGTTGAGTTGGAATCAACTCAACGGTAGTGGGGTTAGTTGACTTGATTCCTATGTATTCCTTCTGGTTAGATTCACATGTACAGTAGCTGTTTATGTTGTTGAAAAATGGTATTTGCAATGAATAAGTCATTGGTCTTACAAAATTCTATCGCATAATCTCTAGCATCATGTCTATTACCAAGGCCATATTTTCCAACTACTGATCCTTCTTCTTTGTTCACAACTTTCACCTTCCAATAACCAGTAATTATCAGTGTATCTTGATTGCTTGTTTGATCAATTTCAGACTTGAGAAGTTGGTTAAAAAAAAAAAAAACTTCAGTTTCTTCGTCTTTGACCTTAATGGTTGTTGCATAAATTCGAATAATAGTTGTATTAGCTGATCTTCCTTGTAGGTGTATGGATATTTTCCTGTCACTGACAGCATTGTACTTCAGGATAGATCTTGAAATGTACTTTTTGACAATGAATGTGACACCATTCCTTTTTAATTTGTCATTCTTGGCATGGTAGAAGAATACGATTGTCCAAATCAAAATGGCCAATACCAGTCTTTTTTAGCTCAGACTATCCATATATATGCATTACATTCCACTTTTGGCAACTTTCAATTTTCCTAGATTCCTATTTTGTACATTCCACATTTCAAATATTAATGGATGTTTGCAGATTTTTCTTCTAATTTTGAGTCAGCAAATGAAGGTCTCAAAAGCTTTACTCCATCCCTGTCATTAATGTAGACTCTACTTTTAGGAAGAAACTCTTCCTCAGTTGTATTTTGAGTTCCTTCCAACCTGAGGGACTTATCTTCTATCATTATATCCTACAATATTCCCCTGCTATTCATAAGTTTTCACTGGCTACTTTTTCTAGAAGCAGAGTGCCAGGTTCTTCTTCTCAGTTTATCTTAGTCTGGAAGCTCCACTGAAACCTGTCCACCATGGGTTACCCTGCTGGTATTTGAAATAATAGTGGCATAGTTTCCAGCATCAATAAGCCACCACAGTACTACAAACTGACGGGCAAGTGGTGGATATATATATCCACTTATATATATACATCCATATCCATATATATATATATATGGATATACATACACACACATACAAAGATACCTACATCTACATATATATAGATGCCTGGTTGTTACAGTGCTTAAAGCACCTGGTTGCTAACCAAAAGGTCAGCGGTTTGAACTCCTTTCACTTCCACTCCATGAGAGAAAGATTTGGCAGTACATTTCTGTAAAGAGATTTCAGTCTTGAAAACCCTAAGTAAGGGTCAGTTCTACTCTGTTCTACGTGGCTGCTATGAGTCCAAATCAACTCAAAGACAATGGGTTTAGTTTGTGTTATGAATTTAAGTGTGTCCCCCAAAAATGAGTATCAACTTGGCTAGGCCATGATTCCCAGTATTGTGTGATTGCCCACCATTTTCTTATCTGATGTGATTTTCCTATGTGTTGTAAATCCTGCCTGTATGATGTGAATGAGGTAGGATTAGAGGCAGCTATGTTAGTGAGACAGGACTCAATCCAAAATATTAGGTTGTATCTTGAGCCAATCTTTTTTGAGATATAAGAGAGAAGCAAGCACAGATACAGGGAAACTCATACTACCAAGAAACAAGAGCCAGGAGAATAGCACGTCCTTTGGACCTTGGGTCCCTGTGTTGAGAAGCTCCTCATCCAGGGAAGATTAATTACAAGGACTCTTCTCCAGAGCTGGCAGAGAGAGAAAGCCTCCCCCTGGAACCGGAACCTTGAATTTGAATTTATAGCCTCCTAGACTATGAGAGAATAAATTTCTCTTCGTTAAAGCCACCCACTTGTAGTATTTCTGTTATAGCAGCACTAGATAACTAGGACAGTTCGGAATATATATATCTACACATACACATGTATATTTAAATTCCTTATTTGCCAATTTCATAACTCTATATAAGAAGTCAGAAACTACAGCCCATGGGACCATTTTTGTATGGTGCATGAGCTAAGAATGGTTTGCATACTTTTAAAGGGTTGCAAGCAAAACAAAACACAAGTGCACCACCACAAAGGAAAGAGAATTAAGTGGCAGAGATCATATGTGTCCTGCAAACCCTAAAATATTTTTACTCAACATAATATACAAATACATTTTAAATATAAACATATTTAAATGTTTTCATTTTACCATAAACATTATTAAATTTTAAAATAATATTAGATTAAATTTAAAATATGTAAAAAATTTCCCCCAAATTAAAAATTATTCCTGGAAATAAGGCAACCAATTGTACTTCTTGTTTTGTTTCTGTATGAGTGCAAGTCGAACTTTGAAATTACAAAATGATAATTTATTGGATGATACTGAGGTTCTATAGATTATAGCAGGTATAATGGAAAATAGCTAGGAAGAGCACAGTAGAAATACTGAGAATAAATTGAGTTCCTTTCTGAAAATATGCATATTTATGTCCTAAAGCTATAAAGCTATTACCTTAGAAAATTCTAGAGAACACACAAGCATACATTCCATTAACCATTATTATAAAGACATAATTACCCATACTGTAGCACCTATGTTTGTGAAAGAATGAGGGTGAAAATTATTATAAAATATTAATACAGTTTTTAACAGCTTTACTGAGCTATAATTCACATATCATAGAATTTACACATTTAAAGTGCACAATAAAATTGCTCTTAGTGTATTCAAAGAGTTGTATATTCATCATCATGATCAATTTCAAAACATTTTCATTACTCCCAAAAGAAACACTGCACCCCTTAGCCATCACCTCTTCAAACCCCCCAGCCTCTCCAGCCCAAGGAAACCACTAATCTGCTTCCTGTTTCTGTAATATTATTGACATTTCATATAAACGGAATCATACAATATGTGTTTCTTTGTGATTGATTTCTTCCACTAAGCCTAATATTTGCAAGATTATTCCAGTACCTGTGAGTACCTCATTTCTTTTTTTGCCAAATAATATTCCATTGTAATGATATACAGTATTTTATTTATTAATTCATCAGTTTATGGATATTTGGATTGTTTCCACTTCTTGGCTATTATAGATAATGCTGCTATGAACGTTCATAACATGTTTAGAATGTATACCCAATATCCAGTACGAGATGGTGGGGGAAGCATTGGTAATAAAGAATCCTAAACCATTGAGAAGGACCTGGGCTTCAATGTAAGCAAATAATATTGTGTATATGTGCTTGAATTGTTTAAGATGATGATAATAATGAGGGTGAATAAATGCTGACATAAGGGAAAACTATAGTCATTGATATTAAAGGAATGTCACTGAAGAACTAGCAAACTGAAAGGGAAAATTTTAGATTTTATATATAGGGTCGCTATGAGTTGGAATTGACTCGACGGCACTGGGTTTGGTTTTTGGGTTTTGGTTATATATAAATAGGAGCCCTGGTGGCATAGTGGTTAAGAGCTCCCTCGGCTGCTAACCGAAAGACCTGCAGTTCGAGTCTACCAGCTGCTCCTTGGAAACCCTATTGGGCAGTTTTACTGTATCTTACAGAGTTGCTGTGGTGGTGTAGTGGTTAAGAGTCCTGGGTTGCTAACCAAAAGGTCAGCAGTTTGAATCCACCAGGCGTTCCTTGGAAACTCTATGGGGCAGTTCTACTCTGTCCTACAGTGACACTATGAGTTGGAATCGACTTTACCGCACTGGGTTTGGTTTTTCTTTTTTTACAGGACATCCATTAGTCGGAATTGACTCAGTGCAACGGGTTTAGTGTTTTTGGTTTCTATGTAAATAAAGGAGCCCTGGTGGTGCAGTGGTTAAAGCGCCTGACCGCTAGCTGAAAGATCGGCAGTTGGAACCCACCAGCCACTCCGTGGGAGAAAGATGGGACAGTCAGCTTCTGTAAAGATTTACAGTCTTGGAAACCCTTTGGGGCAATTCTACTCTGTCCTGTAGGGTGGCTGAGTCAGAATAAACTTGATGGCAGTGAGTTTGGGTTTTGGTTTGCTATATAAATAAGACTAATTGAAATCATTTATATATGTTTCTTATCATATTTCTACTTGATATTCAATACAATGGTAATATACATATCATTAAATATATCAATTATCTATTCTATAAGTATTATTTGATTAAAGAGTTCATCTACGTGTGTGTAGTTATCATAGTTTATGGCTCATTAAAAAGATCATCTGCTTACAAAATTTTTCAAAAATTAGAAGAAACATTACCTATTGCTAAAATATACTTTAATTATAAAATATTCATAATAATAATAATTCAAGGCTGAGACTGTATTTGCAATCTTAAACTACTTTGTTTAATGAATTAAGTTATTGTTTTTATTTTTAATTTCTCTCAGTTGGATAGACTGTGATTCCCTCACTGAAAGGCATAAAATTTGTACAAATTGGTTGGCATGTCTGAATCACTAAAACCGTTTGAAAAACAATTAAATACTCCGTATACTATAGAGAAAGCCTGTGAATTAGTTTCCATTAATCGCCAATAGGTTAAGGATCACTCCAGCCTATTGGTTAGGTTCATACAACTTACCAGATAGCTTCCAATTTTACACATTGACTTTTTTATGACAAGCTTTTACATTTACCCACATTTTCACCATGTCATGAACCGTTCCTTCCTTTGCATAGTTATGTGTTTCTATCTGAAATCTTTTTCCTGCAGCTTGAAAAATTGTCTTGAACGTATCTTTAGCGCATGTCTGTGTTTGTCATGATATTTTCTTCAGCAAGATTTTTTTCTTTCAGATATTTATTTCTTTAGTATACATTGAGTAAGGGTAACTTGCTTCTTAAAAGCAAAACTGATTCCACTTTGTCCAACAAGAATAACAAATCTCAGAATTTAAATAATTTAAAGATACTTTATTTTCTCCTGTAAATGGTGCACAGATGGTGCTTAGCTGTTCTCTGAATCATTTCCAAAAATATGCAACATCCTCAGTAGGGAGAATTGAAGATGGTTGAGCTTCTATGAAAATCTTTAGAACTTGGAAAGGCTTTTCTAGATTTTAGATTGGAATTTTATTACCTATAAAGTTGTTTGGAGGAAAAACCATTTTTCATAGGAGGTAACTTTGAATGACACTTAGCAATGTCTTTTTAACGACATACTTCAATTTACTTTGTACATTGTTCCATTGAAAGGAAGACTCTAAAAACACAAATACTTCTGACCTCGCTCCCACCCTCTGGCTAGCTTGTACGCTCACAGATGGAGCTTTTAACAATTTTATTTGGATTTCACTCTTCCTTGAAAGATTTATCATTATGTTTCCAGAGCTCTATCCAGCTACATATTTTATTTCTTGCATTTAATTATTTTTTATTCTACTTTGTATTCTTTCTAATATATTATATCTTGCTTTCTTCTTATTCTTATAATAAACCAAACCAAATCCATTGCCATTGAGTCTATTCTAACTCATAGCTGTAGAACTGCCCCATAAGGTTTCCAAGGAGTGCCTGGTGGATTTGAACTGCCAACCTTTTGGTTAGCAGCCGTAGCTCTTAACCACTATGCCACCAGTGTTTCCATTCTTATAATCAAACCAAAAATGCACTGCTGTCAGGCTGATTCCGAATAGGAATGTGATGGAAACAAGGGAGAAGCAGGTGGATAAATGGGAAAGAAAGAGAAGGAAGAAAAATAGGAGGAAGAGCAGTATTTTTAAATCACAAGATTCCTATACATGACTCTCGTGTTCAAACCCATGTCCACGTCTATGAAATCATCTACGTGATATGCTAATATTTTCCATCATGAAGTCAGTGATGACTTGAAACCATTGCTGGAAATTCTTGGGCTAAAGGAAACATAGAAATACAGGCAATCCCCAGATTACAAATAATTCCCGTTCCTAAATCTGTCTTTAAGCCAAATTTGTACGTAAATTAGAACAATTAGATCAGGGGCCTGTCTACAAATAAATAAATAGCATCTGGGACAATTAGAGTTAAATTACTGAATGATCTCTCACAGCTGGTAATGTAAACTGTGATGGCCAATAGAAACTGCTCCTTGGCACACCACAAGCAGCACCTACCTGCTATACCTTAGTTACACCTCTGGGTACAGTTCGTATCTAATGTCGGTTAGTTAGATGTTTTGTTTTAGTGTATAGCGTACCTTTCTATACATAAAAGCCATTAAAGAAACACTTCCAGGTATACTAAAACATCTTTAACATAATAATACAGTAATGATAATAATAGCATTTTGGCGAGTGTCACAAAGTGTACATATTTGTTATTACAAACCATGTAGTATACCTCAAATATTTAATATAATAGGCTTCTGGGGGTTGGTTTGTAATTATGAGTTGTATTTGTCAGTGGTTCATAACCCAGGAATTTCCTGATACTTCATTAAAAATAGAGAAGTGGGTTATGAGAGTGTTCCAATTCTCAAATCAATACGGAAATCCTGAGTGCCAGAATCAAAAAAGGGGCTCAACATTAAAAGGCTCATTGGGATTCTGAGCAAGAACCCAGAATACCCAAGGGATAATATTTCTACTTGAATCAGCTTTCTAAGCTCTCTGAAAGAATGTCCATCTACTGAGCATGTTTCTATTCACTAATTCAATATTGCTATGTGCCAGTCACTCTGCTGGGTACTGTCTTCCAGGCAAGAATGACAAATGGTCCCTGATTCCAAGAACCTCTTCATCCATCAAGGGTAGCAAATACATAGAAACTAAGAATCCATTTAAAAAAAAAACTCATGACGACCCCATGCGTGTCAGAGTAGAACAGTACTCAGGATTTTCAATGGCTGATTTTTCAAAAATAGTTGACCAGGCTTTTCTTCCAAGGTTACTCTAGATGGACTCAAACTTCTAACCTCTCAGCTGCTAACCATTTGCACTACCCAGGGACTCAAGAATCCATAGGATTCAATAAACATGGGCTGCTACGGAAAAGAGAAAGAGTGGATTGGTGGAGATTCAGAATGTTTAACAGAAGGCATAAAGACTGTGGACTTCTCCACTACCAATGACTACAAGCAATAATCACAATGAATCATTTTGACTTGGAGACATTCTTTTATGTACAGAAAGGATCTATTCAAGTCTGAATATTAACTCTTTCTTCTGGCAAGATAAAAATCTACAATCTTAAAGATATCTGAATACATACTGTTGGATTATTTTAAAGAAAAAGAAATACATTTAACGAGCTAGTTTGTGTGGCTGGCATATTCAAATACCTAAAAGGCCCAAACTGAAAGTATAAATGGATGAATGAAACAGGGTACATATTAACACATATGAATAGCCTTCATTTACATAAATAAAAACACAAAGCCTTCTCAGACTATCTTTTATTTATTTCACTTTTGATAAATACATAGGTATAGAGAAATAGTTCTCTGACACTTGGCCTCAGTATTGTGAACAACAGGAATTACTGGGAACGGTGGCAAACTGGAGAGCACTTGAACTTCCCAAAGTCGGTGGTTGCTAATTAGCTCCAACCAATTTTTGCTCTCCCAGAATGTGTGGGCCAAATAGTGTCAGACATTTGAAATTTTTAAGCGCTGGAAATGCAAAATTTTTATGTGAATCATTCCATTTTTTATATGTAATTTGCATACAATAAAATTCACCCATTTAAACTGCTCGATTCAATGAGGTTTGTCTACTATATATAGTCATGTTGTTGTTGTTAGGTACCATCTAGTCGATTTTGACTCAGAGTAGAACTACTCCATTGGGTTTTCTAGGCTGTGGTGCAGTGGTTGAGAGCTTGACTGCTAATCAAAAAGTCAGCATTTCTAACCTATCAGCCACTCCTTGGAAATCCTATGGGGCAGTTCTACCCTGTCCTATAGAGTAGCTATGAATTGGAATCGACTAATGGCAACGGGTTTTGTTTTGTTTTCTGATCTTTACAGGAGTGAATTGCTAGGTCTCCCCTGCAGAGCTCCTGGGTGGGTTCAAACCATTAACCTGTCTGCTTGCAACCAAGCCCTCAACCGTTGTGCCACCAGGGCTCCTTTGTACAGCCAAGTAGCCTTCACCAAAATCAACATATAAAACATTTCTAACGCAAGAGTTCCCCAACGCAGCTTTCAGAAATTCCCTCCCTCTACCTTTGACTCTTGACCATCACTAATATTTCTTTTATCTCTTCAGTTTTGCCTTTTAAAACATTTCATATAAATGGAATCATATAGTATTAAATCTTTCGTGGAGTTGCTTTTTTCATTTAACTTAATGATTTTGATATCCATCATTTTGTTGCATGTGTAAGTATGAACAGCGTGTGTGCATGTGTGCGTGTGTGCGCGTGCACGCATGCACTGAGTAGTATTCAGTTGTATGGATATACCACAACTTGTTTACCATTTATCAGTTGCCAGATATCTGGGTAGTTTCTAGTACTTGGTTATTAGAGATAAAGCTCCTAAGATTTTTCTACAGGTCTTTGTGTATGTTCATTCATCTTGGGTAAATACCAAAAAGTGGAATTGCTGGGTCATATGCATATGCTTAATTTAATAAAAAGACTGCCCGGTTGTTTTCCAAAGTGGCAGTACCATTTTGCATTCCTGCCAGCAGTATATAAGAATTCCAGTTGCCCCACATTCTTGCCAGTGCTTCATATTGTTAGTCTTTTTGTTAATTTTAACAAATTTTAATCATTTTAGTGTGTTTGTATTGGTATCTCCTCATGGTTTTAATTTGTGTTGTCCTGAAAAATAATCATATTGAATTTTTATTAGCTTGTTGGCCACTTGTATATCTTCTTTGGAGAAATGTCTATTCATCTATATTCATAGAAAGTTGTTGATCTATAATTTTCTTGTAATATTTTTGTCTGGCTTTGGTATCAGTGTAATGCAGGCCTTATCAGTGAGTTGGAAATTGTTATGTCTCTTTTATTTTTTTTTTAAGAATGTGTACAAAATTGAAAGCACTTGTGTAAAATCTACAATCTTTTTTTTTTCCTAATATAGGCATTTAATGCCATAAATTTCTCACTAGGCACTATGTTAGCTACATCCCATAAATTTTGATAGGTTGTGAATTTGATTTCATTCAGTTCAAAACGTTTCATTATTTCCTTTGTGGTTTCTTCCGCAAGCCATAAGTGATTTTGAAGTTTTTTTTTTTTTCTTTTAATTTCCAGATATGTAAGGATTTTCCAGATATCTTTTTTGTTATTAGTTTCTTAATTTCATTGTGGTGAGAGAACATATATCTTGTATGATTTCAATATTTTTAAATGTGTTGATGTTCTATGGCCCAAAATACGGCCTTTCTTGTTCCATGTGCCCTTGGGAAAAAAAGATGGTATTCTGTTGTTGTTGGGTGGATTGTTCTGTAGAGTTTAATTAGGTCAACTTGGTTGATAGAGTTGTCAATGTATTCAATAACTTTAAAAATAATTTCTGGGGGATTTTGGGTTATTTGTCTGTATATAGAATTCTTATTTTTTTTTTTTAGAATTCTTAGCTGACAAGTTGTTTTGTTTTCTTCCTTTACCTAGTAAAAATGTCACTTCATTTTCTTCTGGCTTACTTACTTTCTAGTGAGAAGTCTGTCATTTTTAGCTTTGTTCTTCTCTGTATAATCTGGCTGTTTCAAGCTTTTCTCTTTAATTTTTGCTTTCAGCAGTTTATCTATGATGTGCCTAGGTGTATTTATCCCACATGGGGTTCTTTGAAATTCTTGGAACTGTTGTGTTTTGGCTTTCGTCTATTTTGAAGAATTCTTGATTAACATCCCTACTTATTTTATTGTGTCCCTTTCTTCTGGGACTCCATTTCCAGGTATTTTATGTACTGCAATATTGTCCCAAGGTTCTGGATGCTCTATTCTGTTTTCTTCTCTCTCTCTCTTTTTTTTTTCCTCTTTGTATTTCATGTTGGATCATTTCAGTTGACTTATCTTCAAGTTCATTGATGGTTTTCTCTGCTGTGTATAGTCTGTTGATAAGTGCATCAAAAGAATTATTCATTTCTGATATATTTTTCATGCCTGGTATTCTCAATTGCCTCTCTTTCATACTTTTCATCCTTCTACTGAAATTCCCACCTGTTCATGTGTGTTGTCTACATTTTCCACTTGATTATTTAATATACTAATCATAGTTATTTTAAAGTTTCTACGTGATGATTTCAAAATCTGGGACATACCCATTTGTATTTCTGCTGACTACTTTTTCGACAACGGGCCATTTTCTTTTTTTTCTGCATTATATATCTATGTATGTATATATATGTATATATACACACACATACACACACACACATTAAAGTCTTGAAAAAAAGTAGGATTATACATTTGTTTGTATAGGAGGCTGAAATAAACTGCCTTTGGCCTTCTCTGTGAAACAGAATATGTATCCCTTGATATTTGCACAATTTCTGGGTTATAGAGAGTGGTACAAGGAATGTCCAATCTGGGCTACTGCCAAAAAGAAGGAAAACTGAGGGCAGGGTTTCTGACCCAGATGACTCTAATTTGCTTTTAACATTTTCTGTCTTAACAAACACAACGTCCACTAATTCAGGCCTTCTGGGAAGTGCTTGTGTGTTTGAGCCATAAAGTCAAGGATCTTACCGTACTGCTGTTCTTATCTAGATTATTTGTAAAAATTGGGTTCATATATTCAATATTAGGCAAGATAGTCACAAATTATGATTTACTGATTTTGTTAGTAGATCTTCTAAATGGTCTTTACTGACACATGTTAGTTTACATTGGCCTTTCCTTTTTTTCTCATTTGTGCCTTCTGTGAATTCTTGCCAAACCACAGTCCTTACAATCCTCCACAGGAGAGCACTAGTCTTAAACTTCACTAATTCAAATACTACTTTCATGACATTTGTCTTATCCACATGCTCCTTATACTGAAATTTATTTTCATTAAACTTAAATTTTAATGTAAGTAAACTGTATAAACTGTATTTTACTTAATCTTATTCTAAATAATTCATCAAACTGTTATTAGATGAGTCGATTCCAACTCCTGGAGACTCCATTTGTGCAGAGCAGAACTGTTTCATAGGATTTTCAAGGCTGTTACCTTTCAGAAGCAAATAGCCAGACCTTAATTCCAAGGAGTCTTTGGGTAGATTTGAACTGCCAACCTTTTGGTTAGTAGTCCAGTGCTTAACCATTTGTACCACTCAGGGACACTCATCAAATTAGAGGTTCTAAAAAATTAACACATATCAAAATCACCTGGAGGGCTTGTTAAAACACAAATTGCTTGACCTCATCCTCAGAGTTGTGCAGGTCTAAGTGGAGTTTGATAATCTGCATTTTTTAACAATTTCCCAGATGCTGCTGGTACTGCTGGTCTGGGAACCACACGTTAAGACCACAACATTAAATTGTGGTTTTATGCCGTATATGCTTTTTTTTTTTTTTTTTTTCCTAATTCACTAGTGGATAGTCAATACGTAGTTATTGAAATCAAAGTGTTGTTTTGTGAACTACCAAAAACTGTCTCACTTGCCACACTTTAAGAAATACAACATATTCAGGAAGGATTTCCCAGAAGGTCTTACTTGACTCTCCTGAGGAATTATCTCCTTTCTCTGGTCATTTCTACCTCTCCTCTGGTTCTTTCCATAACTGTGAAACTCTGAATGTCTATAATGACATCTGACTTTAGATAAAATACCACTTGGCACATCTCACACATTTCACATAAATATTTAAGGGTTATCAGTTTCCCACTAGGTGTTGGAAAAAAAAACATTTTGTCTTATTTTAAGAAAACTAAGGGAAACTTCAAAAAAAAAAAAAAAAAAAAACGCCCAAGGAACATTAGTACAGGAGCCAGTGATGATAACAGCACTTGACACAGTCTTGCACTCTTGCCCTAGCTCAGGCCCTGCCCTGAAGTCTAGCTGAATGACATCATTATTCCAAATCCCAGAAGGTCATGTTCTCTTCATCATATTCCTTGTAAATTGCCATTTTAATGGTAAATAATGGATTTGGAGAACTGCATATGAGAATGGTTGTTTATTGATATATGTTGAGCTGAACACTATGAGTGCACATAAGAAAAATAAGTGGATTACTGAGATAGTTCCCTTATTATTTGTATTATTGTCTAATAAACATTGCCACTAACACGTCAACAATGACAAAGTCTACAAAATCAGAAAGGAGATGGAAATTCAAGACATTTTCTAGTCTTAGACCTAAGCCATTTACATTAAGACATTCGCATTATTATATTTTCACAAATAAAATGAAAATGTAAACCCTGCTTGCTTTTACCTTTAGGATTTCCCTCAAGTTGCCCTTCTCATCTGGAATGTTTTCCTTTCTCACCTCTATCAATTCAAACTTGACCTTTGCTTTAAGGCTCAGCTGGAGCACCTCCTCTCTAACACGGTCTTCATCAATCTTTTATTCCTTGAAATACCTAAACAATTATCAAATGTACAATTTAGCACTTAAATTTTCTTATACATATTTCAACATTGTTTAATAAATGTTATTTTTCCTTGGCCCAAACAATGTCCCTTCATAGCCTCTGTTAAGTATTTTCTGAGTGATCATCTTTGATTGTGCTTATGCGTTCTAGTGACTCCTAAATAAATACCTAATTATATTACCCTTATTATTATTTAAATCCATTACTGATTTTACTCATAGATAAAATATTCTAAGCCAAAATTCTACTACTAATTCATTATGTGGCATATAAAATTATATGGGTGTGTGTATTATACATATTTTTTCTTATTTCTTTACCATAGCCAATAAAACATGATCTCATTTAGAACTGGTCATTTTAAGTTGAAGTCCTTGAAAGGCAGTTCTATTTTTAGATTCATTGCCTAAACTAATAAATAGGTTCTTAACAATTTTATTTCAAAATCAAGAAAACTACTCCCTGACTTTATATCCATAAGAAAGAATTTATGAAGCATAATATAATTTTACCACTTCAGAAAAAACACAGAATAGTTAATCAAGAAAATTGAAGTTGTAGCTGCATAACATTATGTAACTCATTTGTTTGCATTTTTCTTTCATCAACAAGCTGTTCTGGCGTCATGTAGACAATGCTGATGTCTACGCAATACCAAAAAATTTACCATAACTGCCAGCTGACATGCAGGGGAAAAAAAATAAGATTTCTTTTGTGTATTTGTTAACCAACTGATTCAACTGCTTTTTGGTTTTTTTTTACGGAAACACCCATATCCAATGATATTTTGGAGGTTTATGTCCTAGTCCCTCAGAAATTTAGCCTAGCAAAATATGGGGAAGAACAGGAGTATATATTTTATTTCTACCAAGAGGCAATTTATCCCCTTGTGGTGCAGTTGCTATGCGCTACAGGATCGTATGTGACTAATTTCATAACAAATGAGCCCTGGTGGCACAGTGGTTAAGCACCCGGCTATCAACCAAATGTTTGGTGGTTCAAACCCACCAGCAACTCCTCGGGGGAAAGATATAGCAGTCTGCTTTCATAAAGATTTACAGCCTTGAAAACCCTACTAGGCAGTTGTACTCTGTCCTATAGGATTACTATAGGGCTGCTATGGTTTGGAATCAACCTGACTGCAATGGGTATGGGTTAGAACCTACAGAAGACTCCATGGCTTGACGGAGCCACATTTACAAATATCAGGTCTGGAAGCAGTCCACTGAGGAGAAGAGGAAAAGGCTTTATCAGTCATAAAAAGAAATTGTATCAAGTAGATTCTACTTTTACAAATAAAATCTCAGCTGAAAATTGCTGTGATACTAAACGTGTGGTAATGTAATTCAGAGGAGGAAATAGACTGCTTTTAGATCAGAAAAGGCCACCACTCAGCATTCTTCCTTAACTAAAGGTAGAGAAAATGGAATTAAGTTATGTAATCATAAATTATGTTCTGCCATATTTTAATTGCACCATAATTTTTTTCCTTGCATTTGATAATGTATTCAGATTCTGACAGTCTCCACTGAGGTGTAAGAACATTAAATTGTAAATTCTAAAACCTATTTTCCAGAAAAGTTTCTGAAGTAAAACCAGCCTCTGATGCTAAAGGGAAATAAATCTTGGAGACAGAAGGCTTGGATTCAAGACCCTACTTCATCATTAAGCAGTTCTGTTTTAGCATTTACTAGGTATATTCCCTTGGGCTGGCTGCTTTAAGTCCCTCAATCTCAATTCTCTCATCTATAAAATGAGATTACTAATACCAGCTTTACCCACCTGTGGTGAGATTAAATGAAATAAGGGATAGAAATATTCTTGTAAACCCTAAGCCAAAAAATACCAAACCTATTGCCCTTGAGTCAATTCTGACTCAGTGACCCTAGGAGACAAAGTAGAACTGCCCCACAGGGTTTCCAAAGCTGTAAATCTTTGCAGAAACAGACTGTCACCTCTTTCTCCCACAGAGTGGCTGGTAGGTTCACACCACTGACATTTTGGTTAACAGCCGCGCTCTTAACCACAATGCCACCAGGGCTCCATTGTAAACTATGAAAAGCCAAAGGAAAAAGAAAAAAAAAGAAATAGCAGCCCAGATCACTGATTTCTTTGTTGTAATATGTATCACTAGGCTGGAATGTAAAGCTACCATGTTCTTTCGTATATTCAGCTCAGAAGTAACATTAACAACTCAGTCAGTGTGCCCTAAAAAGATGATGCTTCATATCCCACCCTCTTGTGCATGCTTAGTGTCAAGTTAGATAAAGCATCTACATAATTGATTCAATTTTTCATTTTTTTTTTGAAAATGTTAGTGAGGTGTAGGCAGAATCTGTAGAGATGTATTTGCATTTGGTCAATCAAAAGATAGGCCAAAAGAAAACGCGTAAGAAACAACGGGTACCAAGCAAAAAAAAATAAACAATTTAATTTAATGAATTTATTTAATTTAATAAATTAAATAAATTTAATTAAATAAACCTTTAATTCAAAATGAAATGGTGAACAAGATTGTCAAAATCATAGAATCTTAGAGGTGGAAGGGAGCTTAGAAGTCTAACCTTCCATCTCCCATCTCATGAGAAAATTCCTTCTACAATGTCTCTGACCAGCTAGGTCATTTTCTCATATGTGGTAATGGTAACTGCCTATTTTGTGAAGCAACATGTTTCATTTCTGAACAGCCATTGATAGAAAGCTCATCCTTGGATTATGTCTATCTCTACTTTCCAAAACTTCTATTATTCCAAACTCTGTCATTCTTTTCAAAACATACAAAAAAAAACCCTCATTAATTCTTTGGTAGTCCTTCAAAAATATGAAGACAGGTATTACATCTCTCCACTCAGGAATTTTCTTCTCCATTCTATAGCTATAAAGAAGCCCTGGTGGAGCAACAGTTAATTAAATCTTCAGCTGATAATGGAAAGTTTGTCAGTTCAAACCCGCTAGCTGCTCCTCGGCAGGGGAGGGGGAAGACATGGTGATCTGCTCCCATAAAGATTACAGCCTAGGAAACCCTATGGGGCAGTTCTACTATGTCACATAGGCTCGCTATGAGTCAGCACACAACAGGCATAGCTGTGTGTGTCTGCTGGTCTCAGCCATTCTTAATGGCATAACTTTTTTTTTTTTTTCAGATTCTTTCTTGCTATTTTCTGGGAGGAGTCACAAATTTTATAATGTCAGCTCTTGGCATGACAAATCAGAAAATCTCTTACAGATGGAAGGAGGGTGTGGCATAAAAACAAGCTCTTTTGTCTGCTATTTACTTGACTTAAAATACCAAATATTTTCAAAATCTATCTCAAGCTAACGAATCTTACCAAATCCTAAATCAAATACATTTCATTCTGTTTGCGATTATATCCCTCTACCAAATTTTTAAATGAAATGTAGGGTTTTTTTAAGTAGATATTTTGACAGTTTAAATATACTGGGTATTTTCCAACTGTGTTTACTAAGATTCTGATTAGTAATCATATGTGGAGTTTGGTTTGTTTTACATATAAAGTTAATGCATATATAAATTTATGTTCAGGAATTAACTTATAAAATTAATATATTTTCATTTTAAGTTACTATTTTTTTATTCTTTAAGTGCTCTAACACCACTGTTCTTCCTGTTGTCCTGTAGCCTTTATTTTTTTTAGATGTAATCAAGGCCTTTAAAAGAAAGTTAAAACTGTAAATTCTACCTACAGTTGAGAAGTTTAACATATTTGTTTTGTCCAGAACTGGATAAAGAACAGAAAGAGTAAAAAGTCAAAAAAACTGTTTTAAGGCCTCACAAGAGTGTGACATCAAATTAAGTACTAATTTTTTTTTTTAAATAATTCATATTAGTACGAGTACTCATCCTGTTTAACATAAGGCAGCCTAGTATTTTGTTAGGTTTTAATCTCCCAAGTGCCTCTGAGTATCCTGAGGTCATTTGTTAGATGCTGTCTAAATCTATTCTGGTTCTCACTAGCCACTTCAAACAGCCAAGAAATGATTATGGACCCACCGCACACATACACACACACACATCTATTGCCATCAAGTAAATTCTGACTCACAGCAAGCCTATAAAATGGAGTAGAATTGCCCTATGGGGTTTCCAAGGAGCGGCTGGTAGATTTGAACCGAGAACTTTTTGGTTAGCAGCCTGAGCTCTCAACTACTGGGACACCAGGGCTTCTGGACACTGTCCCCCAATTCTGAGTTGAGCTTCTTTTTATGTTTGTCTAAGGGTGGGGAGAAGGGTCCTTCACCTGCTATTTTTTTTTTAATTGTGCTTTAGGTGAAAGTTTACAGCTTGAGTTAATTTCTCATACAAAAATTTAGACACACATTGTTGTGTGACCCTAGTTCCCATCCCCATAATATGACTGCACGTTCCACCTTTCCATCCTGAATTTCCCTTCTTCATTCAACCAGCTCCTATGCCTTTCTGCCTTCTTGTCTCACCTCCAGACAGGAGCTTCCCATTTAGTCTCATGTATCTACGTAAACTAAGAAGTACACTCTTCAAGAGTACCATTTATAAGTGATACTCTTCAAGAATATCATTTTATGTCTTATAAAAAACCCACTGCCGGCGAGTTGATTCCAACTCATAGCAACCCTATAGACCCTATGGCAGCCCTGTGGCGACCCTATAGTCCAGTTTATTCTTTGTTTGAAGAGTTGGCTTCAGGAATTGTTTTAGTTCTGGGTTAACAGAGAGTCTGGGGGCCTTGTCTTCTGGGGTTCCTCCAGTCTCAGTCAGACCATTAAGTCTGGCCTTTTTACTAGAATTTGAGTTCTGTGCCCCACTTTTCTTCTGCTCCATCAGGGACTCTCTGTTGTGGTCCCCGTCAGGGTGGTCATTGGTGGTAGCTGGGCACCATCTAGTTCTTCTAGTCTCAGGCTGATGGAGTCTCTGGTTTATGTGGCCCCTTTTGTCTCTTGGGCTAATATTTTCCTTGTGTCTTTAGTGTTCTTCATTCTCCTTCACTCCAGGTGGGTTGGGACCAATTGATGCATCTTAGAAGGGACTCCTTATCTTTTAAGACCCTAGACACCACTCACCAAAGTGGGATGCAGAACATTTTCTTAATAAACTTTGTTACGCCAATTGACCTAGATGTCCCCTAAAACCATTGTCCCCAGACTCCTGCCCCTGCTACACTGTCCCTCAAAATATTTGCTTGTGTTCAAGCAACTTCTTGGCTTTTGGTTTAGTCCAGTTGTGTGGTCTTCCCCCGTATCATGTGTTGTCCTTTCCTTCACCTAAGATAATTCTTGTCTGCTGTCTATTTAGTGAATTCCTCTCACCCTCCCTCCCAACCCTCATAACCATCAAAGAATGTTTTCTTCTGTGTTTAAACTTTTCTTGGATTCTTATAATAGTGGTCTCTTACAATGTTTGTAATTTTGCGACTGACTAATTTCACTTAGCGTAACACCTTCCAGATTCATCCATATTATGAGATGTTTTGCAGATTTGTTATTGTTCTTTATCATTGTGTAGTATTCCATTGTGTGAATGTACCATAATTTGTTTCCGTTCTTCTGTTGTTGCAAACCTGGGTTGTTTCTTTTTACTATTATGAAGAAGGCTGCAATGAACATGGGTGTGCATAAATTTACTTGTGTGATGGCTCTTATTTCTCTAGGATATAGTCCAAGGAGTGTGATTGCTGGATACCAATTGTATAGTAGTTCTATTCCTAGCTTTTAAAGGAAGCGCCAAATCAATTTCCAAAGTGGTTGTGCCATTTTACATTCCCACCAGCAGTGTATGAGTGTTCCTGTATCTCCATGACTGCTTAAAACGTTTATTATTTTGTGTTTTTTGGATTAATGCTAGCCTTGTTGGGGTAAGAAGGTATCTCATTGTAGTTTTAATTTGCATTTCTCTAATGGCTAATCATTTCCTCATGTATCTGCTAGCCGCCTGAATGTCTTCTTTGGTGAAGTGCCTGTTCATATCCTTTGCCCATTTTTTAATTGGGTTATTTGTCTTTATGTTTTTGAAGTTTTGCAGTATCTTGTAAATATTAGAGATTAGACCCAAATTGGTCATGTTGTAGCCAAAAATTCTTTCCCAGTCTGTAGGCTGTCTTTTTACTCTTTTGGTGAAGTCTTTTGATGAGCACAAACGTTTGATTTTTAGGAGCTCCCAGTTTTCTAGTATTTTTTCTGGTGTTTGTGCATTGCTAGTCATGTTTTGTATTCTCTCTATTCCATGTATTTGGGCTCCTAGCATTGTCCCTATCTTTTCTTCAATGATCTTTATCATTTTAGATTTTATATTTAGGTCTTTCACCCATTTGAAGTTAGTTTTTGTGCATGGTGTGAGGCAAGGGTCTTGTTTCATTTTTTTGTGTATGAATATCCAGTTATGCCATCATCATTTGTTAAAAAGACTGTCTCCTTCCCATTTAACGGACTTTGGGTCTTTGTCAAATATCAGCTGTTCATTTTTGGATGAATTTACATCTGGATTCTCAATTCTGTTCCACTGGCCTATGTATTTGTTGTTGTACCAGTACCAGGCTGTTTTGACTACCATGGCAGTATAATACATTCTAAAATCAGGTAGTATGAGGCCTCCCTCTTTGTTCTTTTTCTTCAGTAATGCTTTACTTATCTGAGGCCTCTTCCCTTTCCATATGAAGTTGGTGATTTGTTTCTCCATCTCACTGAAAAATGTCATTGGAATTTGGATCAGGATTGCATTGTATCTATAGATCTCTTTGGGTAGAAGTGGCATTTTCACGATGTTGAATCTTCCTATTCATGGGCAAGGTATGTTTTTCCACTTATGTAGGTCTCTTTTGGTTTCTTGCGGTAGCATCTTGTAGTTTACTTTGTATAGGTCTTTTACATCTCTGGTTAGATTTATTCCTAAATATTTTATCTTCTTGGGGGCTATTGTAAATGGTATTGATTTGGTGATTTCCTCTTTGATGTACTCTTTGTTGGTGTAGAGGAATCCAACTGATTTTTGTATGTTTATTTTGTATCCTGATCTTTGCTGAAATATTTTATTAGATTCAGTAGTTTTCTTATGGAGTCTTTGGGGTTTTCTGTGTATAAGATCATATCATCTGCAAATAGGGATACTTTTACTTCTTCCTTCCAATTTGGATGCCCTTTGTTTCTTTTTCTAGCCTAATTGCTTTGGCTAGGACTTCCAGCACAATGCTGAATAAAAGTGGTGATAAAACACATCCTTGTCTTGTTCCTGTTCTTAAGGGGAATGCTTTCAGACTCTCGCCATTTAGGATGATTTTGGCTGTTGGCTTTGTATAAATGCCCTTTCTTATGTTGAGAAATTTCCCTTCTATTCCTATTTTGCTGAGAGTATTTGTCATAAATAAGTGATAGACTTTGTTAAATGCCTTTTTTTGCATTAATTGATAAGTTCATGTGATTCTTGTCTTTTGTTTTATTTATGTGATGGATTACATTGATTTTTTTGTTGAACCATCCCTGCATACCTGGCACTTTGCCTTCTTTAGCTTCACTCCAAACAGAGCGGTAGGCTCATGCCTCGATTCTCTAAAGCACAACTAAAACTGGATTAAGTGTTTAACAAGACTTTACTAAAAGAAGAAAGAGAGATAGCTGGGAACAGTGTGAGCAGCAGGCCTAAGCTCCAAAGCTTTCCACACAAGCACCAAGAAAAGCAACTAGAAATCTGTTATCTCAACTCTATAAAAACTCTGAGACAACAGCAACTAACTACACACTGAAACAAGTAAAAGGCTACTTTTAAGTAGTAAGAAAACTTTTTCTACTGTCCCCATCTCTCTCCTTTTTGGCACGGCAGAACCAATGCATCAAGGAAGAGATCAACAGAGAAATCAGAAAATACTTAGAGTCAAATGAAAATAAAAGCACAGCATACCAAAATATACTGGATACAGGAGAGGAAGTAAACCGCCCCCCCCAAAAAAAAACCCATTTCCATCAAGTCGATTCCAACTCATAGCGACCCTATAGGACAGAGTAGAACTGCCCCATAGGGTTTCTAAGGAGTGGCTGGTGGATTTAAACTGCAAACATTTGGTTATCAGCTGAACCCTTAACCACTGCACCATCAGGGGGCTCATAGAAAAGTTTATAGAGGCAAAATGCTTATATTAAAAAAAGAAGAAAAAGCACAAATCAATAACCTAACTTTACAACTTGAATAACTAGAAAAAGAAGAGCAAACTAAGTCTAAAGCTACCAGAAGAAAAGAAATAACAAAAATCTAGGCACCAGCTCCCTGATCATACAGGAAAACTCACAAACACATACTTTCCCTAAGAACAAATGAAGAACAGATAGTCAACACAGGATATTATAAATCAAAATCATATTACCAATTAGAATATTTACTATCTCAGTCTTAAACATGGGTTACTTTACTGATTTCAAGACTTTCTCAGAAGAAAACATAGGTACCTTTTCTGTATATCTGAATCACTTTTAAAAACTCACAAAGGTAGACCTCTCCAGAGTAAAGATGGGGATTATCACAAAGGCGAGAAGAGAAGTCTCCACCTTGAAAAGCAGAAATACATTTCTAGTAACTTTTTAGATGATAGGTCCTCCAGGTTTAACAACAGCACAACATATATCATGCAATAATTATTATATCTGCCAAATTAATACCAATCTTACATAAACAGAATACTTTGTCCTCATTATTCTTTTAATTACTAGTGTAATGTAAGACTATCTCTCAAAATAGATTATTAACTATCATTTGGTAAAAGTTTTACCTTGTTATAATTTTTCTAAAGTGACATAAATAAGCATGTATGTTATATTATGCTTACTCAAGGTCTATAAAGAATGCAAGGCAATATAATATTTATTTCACCGTCTCATCAAAGTTTTACTAATTTTAAAAAAGTATTATCTAAATTTAAAATCTTTAAAAATGCTGAATTTATGTTATAGCAAACTTTCAAGTAGTCTCCAACTTTATTTTAAAATAATGATCTGTACTTGTCATTTAAAATGAGCAATTTTTCAATAGCTTTTGTCTTTTGTGGTAGGCATAATTCCGTGATGACCCCCAATGAATAATGCCCCTGTATAATATGCTGCCCCTTGAGTTTGGGCAAGACTTATAACTTGCTTCTAACCAATAGAATATGACAAAGATGATGGGACAGTCATTCTCTCGATTAGGTTACATTTTATGGCAAAGGTGGAGGGATTTTTCAGATGTAATTAAGGTTAGTAATCAGTTGGCTGCAAATTAATCAAAAGGGAGATTGTATTGGATAAGCCTAGCCTAATCAACTGAGCTCTTTGAAAGAGGGCCTGTTGCTGTTGTTGTTGTTAGGTGTGCTCAAGTCGGTTCCAACTCATAGCAACTCCATGTACAACAGAACGAAACACTGCCGGTCCTGCACCATCCTCACAATTGTTATGCTTGAGCTCATTGTTGCAGTCACTGTGTCAATCCATCTCGTTGAGGGTCTTCCTGTTTTTCACTGATCCACTGCTTTACCAAGCATGATGCTCTTCTCCAGGGACTAATCCCTTCTAATAACATGTTCAAAGTATGTCAGATGTAGTCTTGCCCTCCTTGTTTCTAAGGAGCATTCTGGTTGTACTTCTTCCAAGACAGATTTGTTCCTTCTTTTGGCAGCCCATGGAATAGTCAATAGTCTTTGCCAAAACCACAATTCAAAGGCATCAATTCTTTTTCAGGCTTCCGTATTCATTGCCCAGCTTTTGCATGCATATGAGGTGATTGAAAACACCATGCTAGGGTCAGGTGCACTTTAGTCTTCAAGGTGGCATCTTTGCTTTTCAACACTTTAGAGGTTTTTCCTGCAGATTTGCCCAGGGCAATGCACCTTTTGATTTCTTGACTGCTGCTTCCATGGCTGTTGATTGTGGATCCAAGTAAAATGAAATCCTTGACAACTTCAATCTTCTCTCCTTTTATCATAATGTTGCTTATTGGTCCAATTGTGAGGATTTTTGTTTTCTTCATGTTGAGGTGTAAGCCATATGGAAGGCTGTGGTCTTTGATCTTCATCAGTAAGTGCTTCAAGTCCTCTTCACTGTCAGCAAGCAAGGTTGTGTGATCTGCATAACACAAGTTGTTAATGAGTCTTTCTCCAATTCTGATGCTCCATGCTTCTTCATATAGTCCAGATTCTCGAATTATTTGCTCAGCCTAGAGATCGAATAAGTACGGTGAAAGTACACAACACCAGACGCACAGCTTTCCTGATGAAACCACACAGTATCCTCTTGTTCTGTTCAAACTACTGCCTCTTGATCTATGTAAAGGTTCATCATGAGCACAATTAACTATTCTGGAATTCCCATTCTTTGCAATGTTATCTGTAATTTGTTATGATCCACATAGTTGAATGCCTTTGCATAGTCAATAAAACACAGGTATTCTCTGCTTTCAGCCCAGGACCTGTCTAACATCAGCAGTGATATCCCTGGTGTCATGTCCAGGACCTAGAGGGCCTAGAGATCAGAACCTCTCTCCTCCTGGTTTTGATAAAACAAACTGATAAGAGTTCTACTGCTGCCCAAAATAATGAATTCTGCCAACAACTGCATCAGTTTGAAAAGGGACCTGGGGTCTCAAATGAGAACCCAGTTTTGGCCAACACCTAGGTGCAGCATTTTGAGTTCCTAAGAAGAAGGGCTGGTTAAGCCATGCCCAGACTCCTGACCCATGAAAACTGGGAGATACTACATGTATGTTATGTAAGCGAGTAGTTCATGATAATTTGTTATGCAGCACAAGACTACAAATACACCCTTAATCAACAAACATTTACTGATCATCTACTACGTGTCAGTACTCATAGTACTATTTGGGATACAGTACTGAACAAGACAGGGGAAAATCCCTGTCCTCAAGGAGTTTTTGTTACGCATTAATGAAGGGAACCAATGTTAGGTCAATTTAATACAATCAATCTTTTTTTTTTTTGGTAATGATGTCAAGTTTGGCTGTTTCCTGTTTAGTTAGGGTAACACTAGCTGCTACAATAGATAAATCCCCAAATTTCAGTGATTTGATGTAATCAAATAGTATTTCTTGCTCACACAACAATTAGTGAGAATGCTTGGCATGTAACCTCATTGTGGTGACTCAGGATCCAGAATTTCTCCATATGGTGGCTCCACCATACTTTAAAGGTTTCAGTCAGGGAAACAGAAAGGAGAGAGAGAAGGCACACCTGCTGCTTAATCAGTTTGGCTTGGAATCGAAACATCTGTCATATTCCTTTTAAAAGAGCTAATCTCATGGCACCACCTAGATGTAAGCAGAGTGGGAAATGTAGTCATCTGGGCATTAGCTTCTTAGCAAATATTCTCTTTTGTGGCAGGGGAGCATGGATATTTACTAGACAGCTGGATGTGTCTGCCAAATTCCCAATCGCTGCACATTTGACTTCAGGTAGACAAAATTATATTACGGTTATTGAATAAATGAATATGTTTACATACAAGTTCACATATTTAGGTCCATATTATGTTAACTGAGCCTATATTTTTTTTATACAGAGTATAGCGAACACCAGTTATTTTGATTTATTCAACATTCCTTCTCACCTCTGTTAACACATTCTTTGTGGTTTGGCTAGAGCTGATGCCACATCCACTCCTTGCCACAAAAACCACTGTTTGCCAGCAACTGGAGAACATGTTTTCCAGGCCTGTTCATTCAGGGTGGAACATTCCTCTGATAGCAATAAATGGCCCAATCTGGGTCAAAGTCCTCCACGAGAGTTAATGAGCTTGAAGGGTGTAAATAGAGGGTTGCCAACAGCTATTATGCCCTTTATAAGAAGAGTATCGTTAGAGAGAAATTGTCAGAGACCATAGCAAGAGACCCAGCCCAATGTTATATTTTATTTTCTCATCTGTATCTATCACACATCAGTCTTACTTTATACTCTCCCTGGTACTAAAGAATAGGCAGCAAAAAGATAAAAAAGCTAATTAACAATGAGGACAAGTGTATGAACAATGGAAGGGAGCACGTGCCAGAACACACTGTACTGTCTAGATGACAGGGAGGACAATGGTCTAAGGGAAAATGCAGTTGGTTACTCAGTAAGGTACAGCCATATCAGAATATGACCAGAGTATGTCTTGAAAGCTGGGAAAGTTAATGTGATATTTCTTTGGTGGGCAATCAGTAGACATTAAGACTTTGGGGAAAAGTACACAGTAATATAGAATCATAGAGCTTAAGTAACAACATGTAGAATTTCAAGTATTGGAAAGATGAATAGAGATCATTTTATCTAACACTTCTTTTTTCTAGATAATTAAATGCAGATTCAGAGATGAAAATCTGATAATTGGGAAATAAATCTGGCACCCTTGTGAGATAATGGGCATAGAAAAATGGAGTAATTTGGGGTGATGGGCTTGAACTAGGAAGGTGGCCCCAAAGAAGAGGGGATGACTATTAAAAGCAATTCATATGGAGTATCGAAGTGAGAAAATGGCACACACGCTGAGATTTCAGGTGAGGAAACAGGGGAAGTGATATCACTGATTAAACCGGGGAAGCTGAGCAGGAGCACAAGTTCTGGAGAAATAGCCTGTCTTCCAATGTCATCCTCTCAACGATGATGTCACCTATTATTCTGATCCCTAGAGATATTTTAGAAGAATAATCAGTACGACTCAATGACTAACTGCATATGAGGCCTGAAAGGAGAGGGAAGAATCAGACACTTCCAAAATAGGTTTGGACATATGGATTTTTTAATCATTCATATAGAGGTGATCACAGGCACTTTAAGAAGGATATGGGGTTGTTCTAAGGTTGTGATCAAGTAATAAAACAATATTGTAGGGAGAAATACAAGGTCTTTAGCACCCACACCCACAAAAGACCCTACCCAGAAGAAAGACTTAATAATGGGGGGAAAAGGAAACTCGGAAAACTAGAAGATTTAGAAATGTCAGGTTTTAAAAGTGTAGAATATTTTAGAAACCAAGGAAGGAGATATTTGAAGAAAATAGATTTGATTACTCAGGTCAAATGCAACATAGAGGTCAAGCTAGAATTGTGATAAAATATATTTTGTCATTGCAATAGCACAGCGTTCTTAAAGGATGCAGTTCTGCTAGTAACGCTGAGCCAGTTTGTAGGACTTAAATAGAGATGGGGCATGAAATAAGGTCAGTGGGTTTAAATCTAACTTTCACATGTATTTTTTTCTTCATTTGCTGCCATATTATACTATCAGAAGGGCATATAATCTATAGCTCTACATTTGACACTCCAGTCGAAATATTCATTTTATGTAAATTTGTATCCCATGCTGTCTGATTTCCCCAGCTATTTTCAGGTCACCCGTTAGTACAGAGGCGTCTATGTGCTCCAAAAAGAACAGACATTGCTGTCTATGTTCTAAATCCCCGTGACTCAGAACAGGCAGAAATCCATTACAGGAGAAGACGGGGAGAGAACTGTGTAGCGATAAAGGAAAGAGGCCAGATTTGATAGAGCTTTTTAAGGAATTTTTTCCTTTCCCCACTGTTACCTGCCTGGCTACAAATTATTCACAGTAAGACCGAGCTTGGCTTGCATGAGCTGGCTTTCTGTAAGAGGCTGCACTCGAGACACTTCTCCAAGGAGGATCAGCAAGTCCTGCTACAAAAGCAGCCCTCCTTCTAAATTTCAACATGGAATTTTTATGCAGTTGTGCTCACTCTTCTGGTGTTATTAACAGTCAAGAAAGATGAATATGGCTAGTAATTTATACTAGAAATGTGCACTGAATTATATTTGGATGACTTATTAAATTAAGGATATTATCAATATTACATCTGTCACAAACAAAAAAAAAAACCCACGTTTGAGTGGATCTAATCCATTCATTGTTTTATGGGTACACCGGCCTCTAGAGAGAGTCACAAATCCAAATGATGTCCCTGAGTGATGAATTTTATGTTCTTTCTCAGGCATGTCCAGGAGTTGTGTAAAATCCTAATGCAGAATGTGGGTTCCTCTTCGGTCAAGCATTGAAAGAGTCTTCCATAAAAAAGTTTCAAGAGACTGCCTGGGACTATTTCTGCCCAACTCTAATGATTGTGAAAGGCAAGGTAGTAAAAGGCAGAGGGGTAAATATAGCTTCGGATAAACAGAACAGAACGAGATAAACAAGAACAGAAGTCTATTGTTTTCTTACTGTTGTTCTTAGCTGCACTGTAGCTGCCCCTCACGAGTGACAGCCCCATATACAATGGGATCGGACTGTTGTGATCCATAGGGTTTTCACTGACTGGTTTTTCTGAAGTAGATCTCCAGGCTTTTCCTCCTCAACTGTGTTAGCCTTGAAACTCTGCTGAAACTTATTCAGCATCATAGCCACACGCAAGCCTCCACTGACAGACGGGTGGTGGCTGCACTTGAAGTACATTGCCAGGAATTGAACCTGTGTCTCCCACAAGGAAGGTGAGATTTCTACCACTGAATCCAATTGCCTCCTGTTTCCTTACTAACAACAACAAAAAAACAAAAACAAAAAAATCTTTGCCATCAAGTGGATTCTGAATCATAGCTACCCTGTAGGACAGAGTAGAACTGCCCCATAGAGTTTCCAAAGAGCAGTTGGTGGATTCGAACTACTGACCTTTTGATTAGCAGCCTAGCTCTTAACCACTGCTCCATTAGTTTCTGAAAAATTATTTGAGAAAAGAGACTGAATTTGAAAGTGTAGGTTTCTCTACTTAGCGAATATTGGTTAATCTCATCCATTGTACTTTGTAATAAAGCCCAGGAAATTAAAAACTGCAATGGCTTCATCATTTCCTTGACCAAATTCCCTATTAAAATTTCTCTTTGATGTTTAATCTTTCTTTAGTGAACAATAATATCTTCCACACAAATCCATTTTGTTCAAACCCAAGTGTAAAATAAAACTGGGTATCAGGCATTGTTCTAAAAGCTTTACATGTTCACTCTTATTTAATCCTCATAGGAACACTAGGGGGTAGGTTAAATTATTATCCCAATTTTTAGATAAGAATACTGAGGGTTATAAGGTTGCTGTGAGTCAAAACTGACACCCCGGCAATGGGGTTTTTTACTGAGGACCAGAGAAAGATTTTTTAAATTGCATAATGTAAAACAATTTGCTTCAGAACTCCAGAACACTCACTCCTAATCATTAAATAAAATTCCTAATAAAAGCACTTCAAGTTGATTCTGACTCATAGCGACCCTATAAGACAGAGTAGAACTGCCCTGTGGGGCTTCTAAGGCTGTAATCTTTCCAGAAGCATACTGACATATCTTTCTTTTGTGGAGTGGCTGGTGATTTCGAACCATTGACCTTTTGGTTAGTAGCCTAGTGCCAAACCACTAAACCATGAAGGCTCCTTATTTCCAAGAGTGAATGTACGTTAATACAGCAAAAGAAAGAGCCCGTCTGGGGCCCAGTACAGCAGGTGAAAAGGAAATCTCATTAATGTGCATCTTTGTGAAATTTCAGAACTGGGTAAGGAGTAGCAACTTCTTTTGAGAAAAAAAAAAAGTGCAGGCTATTTTAAGTCACTAATTTGGGGAATGGAGGAGAAGGGGTGCTTCAGAGAGAAATTAATAGTTTGATGATGAATATGCTGGAGAAGGAATCAAAAATGCAAAAATAAGAAGAAGTTATTTTGAAATAGCAGTAATTTGCAGTTGAGAGAAATTTACCTTGCATTTCTAAGATAATCAGGTTAGAAATTTGTGAAGAAGCTACTTGGAAAGTGTCTTTTTTCTAATAATTTTTTCCTGGGTAGGAAAGGGCTTTCTTGTTAGTGCTGGAGTGTGAAGGAGGGGGATAATGGAAGAATGTTCCTCTCTCTCCCCCACCTCCACCATTGGGCAGTCACCACTGCATCCATCAGCAAGACGAGAAAGAGGCTAGATTCCTGGTCCGGATCTAGAGAAACACTTTTTACAAGTGCCCAAGTCAATATTATGTATTGTGAAGAGACAGTAATTGGAAGGGGAGAGGGAAGAGACATATTTAACAAAGGATAAATACTTAAGCCTGGAGTATGAGTTAGTGGGGCCAAAGTGAACAGTAGAGAAAATTTTCCAGGATGAGGGAACAGCTTGGCAAGGACGGAGGAGACCATATCGCATTTCACAAACTGATAAAAATTCTGTGTGGCATACTGACTCATCTGTCAGTTTGTCTTACTGTGATGGCTTGTGTGTTACTGTGAAGATGGAAGCTATGCCACCGGTATTTCAAATGCCAGCAGGGACATCCATGGTAGACACAGTGCAGTGGAGATTCCCGTCTAAAACAGACTAGGAAGAAGGACTTGGCAGCCTATTTCTGAAAAAATTGCCCAGTGAAAACCTTACAAATAGTAGCTAAACATTGTCTGATACAGTGCCAGCGATGAGCCCCTCAAGTTGGAAGACACTCAAATATGACTGAGGGAGAGCTGCCTCCTCAAAGTAGAGTCAACCTTAATGACATGGATGGAGTCAACCTTCTGTGACCTTCATTTGTTGTTGTGGCATGACTCAAATGAGAAGAGACAGCTGGTAAACATTCATTAATAATCAGAGCATGGAATGTATGAAGTATGAATGTAAGAAAATTGGAAGTCATCAAAAATGGAATGAACTGCATAAAGATTGATAATCCAGGCATTAGTGAGCTGAAATGGACTGGTATGGGCCACTCTGAATCAGACAATCAAATGGTCTACTATGCTGGGAATGACATATCAAAAAGGGATGGAGTCACATTCATTGTCAAAAGAACATTCCAAGATCTATCCTGAAGCATAAGGCTGTCAGTAACAGGATAATATCCATATGCCTACAAGGAAGACCAGTTAATATGACTAATATTCAAATGTGAAAGATGAAGAAATTGAACATTTTTTACCAACTTTTGCAGCCTGAAATTGATCAAACATGCAATCAAACAGCATTGATAATTACTGATGATTGGAATGCTAAAGTTGGAAAAAAATAGAAGGATCAGTAGTTGGAAAACACGGCCTGGGTGACAGAAACAATACCAGAGATCACATGAGAGAATTCTGCAAGACTAATGACTTCATTGCAAATACCTTTTTTCGACAACATAAATGGCGACTATACACGTGGACCTCATCAGACAGAATACACAGGAATCAAATCGACTACATCTATGGAAAGAGACAATGGAAAAGCTCAATATCATTAGTCAGAATGAGGCCGGGGGCCGACTGCAGAACAGACCATCAATTGCTCATGTACAAGTTGAAGTTAGAGAAAATTTTTAAAAAGTCTATAAGAACCAAAATATGGCCTTGAATATAATCCACCCGAATTTGGAGACCATCTCGAGTGGATTTGACATATGGAACACTAATGACCAAACACCAGGTGAGTCTCCAGGGACCAAATCCTCTCCATAACGTGCCCAAAGTATTTGAGACGAAGTCTTGCCATCTTTGCTTCCAAAAAGCACTCCAGCTATACTTCTTCCAAGGTGGACTTTTTTGTTCTTCTGGCAGTCCATGGTGCATTCAATATTCTTAGCCAACACCATAATTCAAAGGCATTGATTTTTCTTTGGTCTTCTTTATTCGTAGTCTAGCTTTTGCATGCATATGGGGCAATTGAAAACATCATGGCTTGAGTCAGGCACACTTTAGCCCTCAAAGTGACATCTTTGCTTTTCAACACTTTTAAAGAGGTTTTTTTTTTTTTTTTTCAGCAGATTGGCCCAATTCAATACGTCGTTTGATTTCTCAGCAGGTATTTCTGTGGGTATTTATTGTGGATCCAAGCAAAACGAATCCTTAACCACATCAATATTTTCTCTGTTTATCATGAAGTTGTTTATTGGTCCAGTTGTGAGGATTTTTGTTTTCTTTATGTTGAGGTGTAATCTATACTGAAGGTTACAGTCTTTGATCTTCATTGGTAAATGCTTCAAGTCTTCTTCCCTTTCAGCAAGCAAGGTTGTGTCATCTGAGTATCACAGGTTGTTGATAAGTTTTCCTCCAAACCTGATTCCATGTTCTTCTTCATATAGTTCAATTTCTCAGATTATGTGCTTGGCATACAGATTGAATAAGTATGGTGAAAGAACACAACCCTGATGCACACCTTTCCTAATTTTAAACCACGCAGCATCCCCTTGTTCTGTTCAAACAATTGACTCTTGGTCTAAGTACAGCTTCCTCATGAGCACAATTAAGTTTTCTGGAATTCCCATTCTTGGCAAAGTTATCCATAGTTTTTATAATCCACACAGTCGAATGCCCTTGCATAGTCAGTAAAACACAGGTGAACATCTTCCTGGTATTCTCTATTTTCAGCCCAAATCCATCTGACATCAGCGATGATATCCCTCATTGCATGTCCTCTTCTGAATCCGGCATGAATTTCTGGCAGTTCCCTGTCAAAGTACTGCTGCAACAGCTTTAGAATGATCTTCAGCAAAATTTTATTTGTGATATTAATGATATTGTTTGATAACTTCCTCATTCTGTTTGATCGCCTATCTTTGTAGTGAGCACAAATATCCATCTGTTCAGTAGGTTGGCAAGGTAGCTGTCTTTCAAATTTCTTGACATAGACAAGTGAGCACTTCTAACATTGCACCAGTTTGCTGAAACATCTCAATTGGTATTCCTTCAGTTCTGGAACCTTGTTTTCTTGAATGCCTTCAGTGAAGTTTGAATTTCTTCCTTCAGTGCTGTTGGTTCTTTATCATGTTACCTCCTGAAATAGTTGAACATCAGCCAATTCTTTTTACAGTGACTGTGTGTGTTTCTTTCATCTTCTTTTAATGCTTCCTGCACTGTTCAGTATTTTGCCAATAGAATTCGTCAGTGTTGCAACTGGAGGACTGAATTCTTTCTTCAGTTCTTTCAGCTTGAGAAACACTGAGCGTGTTGTGTCCTCTTGGTTTTCTAACTCCAGGTCTTTTCACATTTCATTATAATACTTTACTTTGTCTTTTCAAGCCACCCTTTGAAATCTTCTGTTCATCTCTTTTACTTCATCATTTCCTCCATTCACTTTAGCTACTCTACTTTCAAGATCAAGTTTCAGAGTCTCTTCTGACATCCATTTTGGTCTATTCTTTCTTTCCTATCTTTTTAATGACATTTTACTTTCTTCATTCACAATGTTCTCCCACAGCTCTCTAGTCTTTGGTCATTAGTGTTTCATGTGTTAAATCTATTCTTGAAATAGTCTCTAAATTCAGGTGGAATGTAGTCAAGGTCATACTTTGCCCCTTTTTGACTTTTTAAAATTTTCTTCAGCTTCATCTTGAACTTGCACAAGAACAATTGAAGGTGTATTCCATAGTCTGCCCCTGGCCTTGTTCTTGACTGATACTGTTGAACTTGTACATTGTCTCTTTCAATGGATGTAGTCGATTTGATTCCTGTGTATTCCATCTGGTGAGGGCCATGTGTGTAGTCGCCATTTATGTTGTTGAAAAAAAGATATTTGCAGTGAATAAGTTGTTGGTCTTGCAAAATCCTATCACGTAGTCTCTGAGGTCATTTCTATCACCAAGGCCATGTTTTCCAACCACTGATGCTTTTTCTCTGTTTCCAACTTTCGCGTCCTAATCACCAGTAAATATCAGTGCATCTTGATTGCACTTTTGATTATTTCAGACTGCAGAAGCTGGCAAAAATGTTCAATTTCTTCATCTTTGGCCTTAGTGGTTGGTGCATAAGTATGAATACTAGTCATATTAACTGGCCCTCCTTGGAGGGGTATGAATATTATCCTATCACTGACAGTGTTATACTTCAGGAGATATTTTGAAATGTTCTTTTTGAAGATGAATGCGATGCCGTTCCTCTTCAATTTGTCATTCCTGACATAGTAGACCATATAATTGTCTGAGTCAAAATGGCCAGTACCAGTCCATTTCAGCTCGCTAATGCCTACAATATCCATCTTTATGTGTTCCATTTCATTTTTCCGGTTTTCCTAGATTCATACTTTGTACATTCCATTTTCTGATTATTAATTGATGTTTGCAGCAGTTTCTTCTCATTTTGAGTAGTGCCACATCAGCAAATGAAGGCCCTGAAAGTTTGACTCCATCTATGTCATTGAGGTTGACTCTACTTTGAGGAGGCAGCTCTTCCCCAATTGTATTTTGAGCGCCTTCTAACCTGAGGGGCTCAAATTCTGGTATTATATCAGATAACGTTCCACAGCTATTCACGGTGTTTCCACTGGTAATTTTTTTTTTTTTTAGAAGTAGATTGCCAGGTCCTTCTCCCTAATCTGTCTTAATCTGGAAGCTCTGCTGATACCTGTTCACTATAGGTGATCCTGCTGTTATTTGAAATATTGGTGACATAGCTTCAAGCATCACAGCAGCATGCAAGCCACCATAGTATGACAAACTCACAGAGGAGTGGTGGTTAATGAAGATAATGTGTACCATCATCAAGTCAGGAAATGAATGGTACGATCACATTCCACATCAAATTAGCCAGACCAGCCAACAGAGATCTGAGCTGAGGTTCACTAAGCTAGAGAAGACAATCTGAGCTCTAGTCAAATAATAGAATCATAAAAGTCATTTGAAGACAATAATAATTGTCCTCTGAAATTTGAACAGTGAAAGCCAGGAAACAAAACAAGGATTTATTTAGGATATTTTCCAATCCACTTCTATATTGTATCAGATGAACTGCTTTTCTTAGTAGTGGTGTGTGTGTGTGTGTGTGTGTTTCACATGGAGGTTGTATTGCTGCTTATGTTTTTCTTATTAATCATGTCCTATGTGCTGTCTGCCTTTGTAGTCTTCTAAGAGCCCTACTGGTGCAGTGGTTAAGCTTTCAGCTGCTAACTGAAAGTTCAATGATTTGAACCACCAACCACTTCATGGGAGGAAGATGTGGCAACCTGCTTTCTCAAAGATTTACAGTGTTGTAAACCTTGTGGAATAGTTTTACTCTGTCCTATAAGGTCACTATGAATTGGCTTCGACCCGACAGCAATGGATTTTTTTTTTTTGTAGCCTTCTACCATTCCATAACCATGAGATATGAGATTAGAGAAAGTTAGCCAGGGAAGCTAATCAGCCATCCCTGTTGACCTTGTACAATCAAACCTTGTAGGAGAGCTCAAACCTCCACCCTCCAGAAGGATACACAATGAACTTTAACATCAAAGTCATTACAGTGAAAGTATAGCTCTTAGTGAAAGTAAAGGCTTTACAAATGGAGTTGCACGAGCGAGAATAATCTATGCTTATTCTGTTCCACGAGGTGGAGACTTGGATTACTTTATTTTTATTTTTTGAGACTTTCAATCTCATGCTGCCTGTTATGGATAAAGTTGTATTTTCTCAAAGCATATGTAACCCTGTTTGGATATAGGGTTTTCTTTGTTTATTAATTAGCTCATTCTCACATAGAGTGGGTTCTAAAGATAGTCAATTCTCAGTTATGAAAAGATCAGATTAGACACAGAGACACTCACACTGGGGAAAACTGATGCCATGTGAGGATTGCCTACAAGCCAGGAAATCAAGGAACACCTGAGACTACCACCAAGGAGAAATTGCAGAGGCCCTGATTTGGAGTTTTAGCCTCCAGAACTGTGAGAAAATAAATTTCTGTTCTTTAAGGACACTCACTGGTGGTTTTTATGTTACAGCAGCACTAGGTAACTAAGACATGGCCCCAGTAGGTGAGCTGACCAGGAAACTTCTCCCACCTGTGAGGAGAAATCTCTGCCTTTAGAAGTCCAAGTAGTAACCCAGCTAAGGCCTAGGGAGAAGAATGCCAGGAGGAGGTAATTTAGTGTTTAAAGAGCACTAAATTATGAGCCTTTGGGAAGCAGATAAGGCCCAAGGAATTTCACTTGGTTGGAGATTTGGGGCCAAACATTAAGATGAACAATGTACTTTTATATGTAATGTAGTCTTTGCATATATTCCCTGGAAATCCAAGTAATTGTAAATGCTATAACTTGAGGCCTCAGTCATTTCTTTCCTGCAAAGACATACTCAACAATTATTATCACTTAAACAAACAAAAAAAAAACTAATAAATACCTTAAAAGTACTTACTAGATATCTACGTACAAATTTATGGGATAGTTTGTATCCATTCGAAATAACAGCAGAATAAAAAAATAAGACTGAAGAGCAGTTTTTTTTCTTAAAAATCAAAAAAAGAAGACACATATACACAACCTCTATTGCTTTTTTAAAATTCTTTTTTACAAATGGATTATAAATTCCTTTTGTAAAATTAAGTACACACCAGCAAAACAGTACAGTTTTTTAAATACGAATTTGAGTTATACCGTACCAAGTTTTGTAATATGCTTTCTCATTTAAAACATATCATGAATGTATTTATTTACCATTAACTATTCTCCTACAGAACTATTTTTAATGATAGCATAGTATTCCATTCTATGTATATCCCGTAACTTTTATTAGCAAGAATCAATTGCTGGATATTTGGCTTTCTCTCTCTTCCCCATTCATACACTTTTGTAACCAACCCAGAAGTTTTCTGATATTTTCTATTGGTTTTTAAAAATACCAAAACTTCAAAGGGGAACAAGAGAAAACACTAATCTACATATATCAACTATGAAAAACAAGAATAAAAAATGTCCTCTCTTTGGCCAAGAATTAAAACAATACTATTCTGTGAAGAAAAATAACTGTTTATTTTGGTTAAAATGCTACCAATCTATGCAATTATCTCCCAGATCAATAGCTCAATGATATAACCAATAATTCCCACTCTATTTTATGTTAAGACCTATTGGGCTTCTACAATGAAAAAGAAGCCTTGACATAATCTCTTTTCCCACAATGTGTTTTTCCAGTGAAACATTCAGATTTCTGTTATTGAAATAAACAGATTACTTAGTATAGAGAACATAAAAGCTTGTGTTTCCAAACTCAATCTGACAGGATCATTTTAAGCCTAAGATTCTATTAGGGAATATTTAAAAATAAATTTATTTTCATTCTTGCTTGAATAAAACATTATTTTGAAAATAAACATCTTGCATGTGCTAATCTAGAAAAAGCAGGCCTGATGCTTTGTTTCTTTACTTCAGATGTACCCTGAATTGGGTGTTTTTTTCATGGTCTAACGTTGGGTGGATGGTCTCAAGTAAAACTGCTGACTTAATGGGCTGCTACGGTTTCTGGAACATGAGCTGCAGGCTCCCCTATTTTGAACATTAGGTGGATGGTCTCAAGTAAAACTGCTGACTTAATGGGCTACTACGGTTTCTGGAACATGAGCTGCAGGCTCCCCTATTTTGAACATTAGGTGGATGGTCTCAAGTAAAACTGCTGACTTATTGGGCTGCTACGGTTTCTGGAACATGAGCTGCAGGCTCCCCTATTTTAATCTGTCAGACTATGGTGCTTACCTCCTATGAGTACAGCTGCCACTGCCCTAAGAGTGTATTACACCTCCTGGCTTGTCTATCTTCCTCATTAGACTGGAAGTTGATTGAGGACTAGAACCTTATCTTTCATGTCTGTGCCGTCACCACCACGTCAAAACAATAGAAACACAGCAAAAGCTCAATAAATGTTTGCTGAATGAATTCATCTATATTGTCCATTCCCACCAAGTCATCAAACTGCTTTTTTGTTGAGTTGGCAGGTAGATTTCTTAAAATGTGCATAATAGAAACAAGATAATACAGGCTATAAAAAATCAAAAGCTGTTGTCAATGTTTTATCTGGGCTTCCTCACCAATCTGTTTATCTGTTCTCAAAGACTCATGGCTAAGACATTTTAGACAGGAAAATAAAACATGGCATGAGTTACAAAAATAATGTGAGTTAAAAATGGCCTTTACACTTATTCCATGCAAAATCAAATTGAGCCCTCTGTATTTGATCTGGTTATTGAAATGGATTGCATATTGTACCTCAGGAAAACAATACTAATAAATAAATCTAAAGCTCCCAACGACAGGACATAGACCCTTTGTGTATTTCTCTCATTCTGTTTTCTAGTGTTTTTAGAACTTAATCTTCTATAATCTTCTATACTGAGTCAATAAAATTGGAAAGGTTCAATAACTCCCAAGAAGAGAGGAGCAAGTATACGGTGGCTGTGAAGTTTTGTAGACTATAATTGAAACTCTTGCTTTTTAAGAAGAAATTTTTTTACCCACATTTTTCTTTAGAGCTAACCAGACCATTGAACTGGACTTGAATCCTTCTCTTTAAAATATGTCAGTACTATACTGATCAGGCTCCTTGCTAAGAAGGCTGTACTGTGCCCAGCTCAAAGGTAGCTTATAGTGCTGGGTTGGTTGAATATCAAAAGGTGTCCCTTTATAAACAGTATGTTGTGTTGGTTGACTCTTCCGTGCAAAAAGAAATTATTTACTTCATTTTATTAATTTAAAATATCTTAGAAACAATCTGATGGCAAACTATTTCCACTAAAAGGGAAATAGTGACATCTTGTGGAATAACCCAATTTTATCTCTAAGACATAGTTATTATAATTCCCACTTTCTCAAAATAATTGTTTAAAAAACACTGGAGAACAAATGTGCCTTTACGATAGAACTAGTACCTGCTATATATCATGATGTTACTTTATGGTGCTAATAACAGTTAATGATTCCTTTTTTTTTTTAAGTAAAAATATGGAGATCTCTCAGATGTCCAGAACAATACATCTAGAAAAGCAATAATGATTACAAAGAATTTGAGTCTTCCACCACTCTGCAATTGCTTAAATAGTGCAACCTTAAGATAGTAAGCAATGTGCTATATACAGAGGTATATGAACAAACTCATGTATATATAGAAACATAACTTATGAGAATAGTCAACATGCAAGAAAGTGCAACTTGGTCTCATAATGGTCAAAAGGGATTACCCCAGGCTTTCATGAATTTCCAAATCTTGAAAGGCTTGTGTGGCATAGAATTTTAAAAGTGAAATTATGTATGAATATGAATAGTGAGCTGCAAAGTGACGAGAAATTACAAGTATTGAAGTGCAGGATGGCCTGGCAGCCCCCCAGCAACCACAAAGTGTTGATGCTTCCATGATTACTAACTGTACTACATGTCCTGGACTATGTGACACTTGCAACGATAGTGAACTTCAAACACTAAGTCAAATAAAGCCTAGAGCCTCCTCTAAATTACATGGATGGCAGTCTTGAGAGGTTGTTCCGATATTAGACTTGTATTCCCAAAGACCTGGCTTAGAATCCTGGTTCCACCACTTATTAGCTGTGTAAAACTAGGAAGGTTACTTAACTGCTCTGTGTCTTAGTATTCCATCACTAAAACAGGAACAAAAAAACACAGAGTTGTTGTAAATATTAAGTGAATAATATAGGTAAGACATTTTAACAGAGTGCCTAGAAAATAGTGTTCATTAGTCATAGATAATGGTTATTCTGTTATTCACTTTCTGTGTCACTTATTGTAAAGTTTATTGTTGCATACAGATCACTTGGAGGATATTATCTTACATTAATAAGAAAGATCAGAGCCACACGGCATTTGAGAGCTTAGAGTCTAGAGCCAGATCAGAATCTGTTTAAATCCTGGCTCTGCCACTTGCTGTGTTATCTTGGGCTAGGTACTTAATTTTTCTGTGATCCAGTTTCATCATTTATAAAATGGAGATAAAACATTACCTTATTTCATAGGGTTTTATTATGAGGATTAAATGTGTTAATTCATGTAAAGCTCTTAGAACACTGCCCGCCATAAGGTAAGATTTCTATTAATGCAAGATCTTAGTATTGCAATATCTTAAATGTAATAACATAGAAGACAAATGAATGTTCTGCCTTCTCATCCAAATAATTTTGGGGAATAAATGTGGGGAAGTTGACCTAAGTTTGACCCCCAAAGTGCAGACAGGACAGAAGAGATAATCAGAGTATTTACTTGCTCCGTGGGCACTGATCCTTTGTCTTGCTTATCCATTCGTGAATCCATACACTCAGCTAGAATATGTAATTCATTGTGTTCTTCTTCTAGAGGTGGTCTCAGCTTGAGCCTAAAATATGTTCATTGCTGGAATCCAGACATGATTGAGCATTTCCAGCAGACTGGAAGAGCAGGCCCAGCTTGAGCTTATTTGGGTGAGGAATTGAAAAGTTTTGAGGGAAATAGCTTATACTAAGGGAAGAGAAATTTGCACAGGACAGATTTGCCCAATGACAAAGCCTGAGGTCTTGGACAGGGCAGTTAAGTCACCATCACTTGAATTTGCCCCTGGTTTACTCCTTATGGGCTTGTATGATTTATGTTTAAATCCTAGGAAGGAGGATGGGTGGCCAGTAATATTTATAAACTTTGTAAGACAATTGGATTCAAGGAACTCTGTGTTAGAGCCAGCGGGATGACATGTAACACAAAGAAAGGAGAAGCATCCGTAGATACTTCTAACAGACATCAGAATTCTCCTGCGAGCCTGGAGCATCAGCAATAGTAAGTGATGGAATGGCTTTAAAAGCAATGGAGACTCAGCAAGGAACCCCCCTGAAGGGATAGACAGCAGAGAGGATAAAAATGGAAATAAACAGTAATAATCAAAAGGCCTTGATCTGAGTAAATGTGAGATAACCTCAGGGGTTTCTAGGAACGTTAGGTGTAGCTTTGAGAAAGACTGAACATATGTAACAGAAAAATGGAATTAGAGTTGATGAACAGAATTCATATTTGTATTTTCCAAACTTAACAAAAGGAGGTCACTTAATCACTGTTGAATGGAATAGAGAATAAAAAAAAAAAGAAGGAAATGGGAAAGAAAGAAAGACTGGTCATCTTACAACAGAATAGCGTGAAAATATGCAAGTAGGAAAACATAAGTTTGTGTGGCAGAAAAATTTACTGGAAATTTAAAAACGCTTTTATGTTCCCAGCTAACTCTGCCATTGATCTCCCATGTGTCCTTGGTCAGTTACTTGAGCCTTTTCAGATGGCGTCCTTATTCATTTATAAATCTAATCAACAGAGATTTATGGAGCTCTTACCATTCACTAAGTACTGTGCTGGGCACAAAACTGCAAAAGATGTTATCCCTGCCTCCAAGGAATGTACGGTTTAGTGGGAGAAACAGAAAGGAAGCAACTGAATAAGACTGAGGCAGGCACTGAGGGAAGGTTTTAGGAAGGAAGAAATCTTGGGCTAAGTTTTTGGAGGAAGAATAGGTGTAGGCTGGACAAAAAAGTGGGACGAGCACCCCAAGTGTGAGCAGTATGCTTGAAGACGTTGGAACTTGAACTAGCATGATGCATATGAGAAACTGCCAGGAATTCTGTTCACAGAATGTTGTACAAAGGAATTCAAGGGTGTGTTGGGGAGTAGTGTGAATTGAGACTTGAGTAGTAGAAGAATGTCAGATCAAAAAAGGACCCAAAATTACATACATTCATCAGATGAGGAGGTTGCGGTAGATGGGCTCCAGTTCTCTGATTTTCATGTAGCATTTCCTTTCATGGACACAAAGCCCTTTCTTCCATATCATATAAAGCTATCGAATCTCAGGACTGGATGAAGCTAGCTCTTAGCTTCAATCTGAGGCAGGAATCCTGTCAACATGCCCCTTGAGTGATTGTCCATTCTTTGCTTGAACACCTTCAGTGACTGAGAATTCATCACCTCTTGAGACAGCATATTCTGCCTTTTAGAAAGTAATTACTGGAATTTAAAGTCAAACATGGAAGACTGAACAACACATTTATCTCTTATCTTCATCTCCAAAATCCAAGTGAAACAAGAAAATAACTTAAAGTTCCCACAAGAACAAAGAGCCAGGAATATCCACACAATTTTAGAAGCTTATTGGACAGAATAGAGGAACTTTAAACTCAAGCCTGCAAAGAAGAAGATAAGGCCGATGAAAGGCTCCAGAACTTGGTGTATCAGGTATATCTGAGATGGGATATGGAGCTAAAAATGGGAGAATTTGCTGAAAGGATATATAAGAAGAGTCAGGCACCCAGATCCTCCCCTCATCCCATAAAGCCAGGAAATTATCCTCTCTCCTACCCAGACAGATGCATATTGGTTTGCTTTCTAAAGATGTTGAGCCATAAGGATAATCGACACTTGGACACCGGACACAGTAAATTAAAAAAAAAAAAAACGTTGCCATCGAGTCGATTCCAACTCATAGTGACCCTATAGGAAAGAGTAGAACTCCCCAATAGGGTTTCCAAGGAGCATCTGGTAGATTTGAACTGCTGACCTTTTGGTTAGCAGCCAAACTCTTAACCACTACGCCATCAGGGTTTCTGACACATTAAATGCTGAAGGCTAAATGCTTCCTAAAAATAATGGGATTAGATGTAATCCCATTGAATGCTGAGTTCTTTGTCTAGCTTTTGAGATCACTGGCTACCACCCAAAACTTTCCCCAATTTCCTCTCTGTAGAAATTTACAAGCTCAAGAGAAATACCACTGATACTAACATTTGAGACTTTCCCTAAAAAATGGACAAAAAGATTACCTTGTTGTAAGGTTTACCATTTGCCTAACTTCATCCACATCACAGCATTTTAGTACTTTGCTGTAGTGAATGCTGAAGCAGGTTACCCAAATATTTCCCTCAGGATCAAGGTGGTACTCCCAACTGCTGGAAGTGTTACTTGCTTATGACTCAGAGCAGATTCCCACTCAGCAAATTGCTCTCAAATGTAGAAAGCTGTCTTGCCCCAAATCACACCCATTTCTTGGGGAACAGCCCACATCCAATGACTTATAGATGTGGGGTAAATAGGCCCAGCCCTCTTGCTTCAATTTGGTACCTCTCTGAAGAGATAGTTGAGGGCATTTGTGGTTCAGTGGTGGAATCTCACCTTCCCTGAGGGGACCTTGGTTCAATTCCCAGTCTATGTAACTCATGTCCAGCCACCACCCATTTATCAGTGGAGGCTTGCATGTTGTTATGATGCTAAACAGGTTTAAGTGGAACTTCCAGACTAAGATGGGCTAGGAGAAAAGGCCTGGCAATCTACTTCAAAAATCAGCCAATGAAAAACCTTATGGATCACAACAGTCAGATCTATAACCGATCATGGGGATAGCACAGAACCAGGCAGTGTTTTCTTCTACTGTGCATGGAATCTCCATGAGCTGAGGACCAACTGGACTGCAGCTAACAGCAACAACTGAACAGTCATCTCAATCTCGAAGCTTCCTATATGGATTGCCTGAGGACAGATTGTAACAATATTCTCATTCAGTTCCCCCCTCTCCCTCTCAGGTATTGATCCTAAGGGAATTCACAGTAAACTTGCCTCACAGGGTTTATTTCCCAGGGAACCCAATCTAACATGTTTCCTCTAGAATATGACTGGCTATCCCAACATTTATTTTTTAGGAAAGCCCTTAATATGAAAGGCTGAGGCCAAACCATTGCACAGAAAAAATAAGGGGAAGAGAGGCTTGGAGGAGACAGATAATGCAGAAAAAATTAATACTAAAATATTCTCAAAGAGATAAGATACTGCATTCATAAAATTAAAACAGGATTCTATAAGAACAGAACTTTCAGAGAACAAGTAGGAACTACCCGGGAATTCAAAATAATGCAATGAAAACAAAAAGTTGATACACTTATTGAAAGATAAAATAGTGGAATTCTCCAGAATATAAAGTTAAATAAAAAGAGATGGAGAAACAGAGAGACAACACGAGAAAATTAGAAACTTCAGAATATACAACAGTTGACTAATAGAAGTTCCAGAAAGAAAACAAAAAGTGAAGGGACAAAATTTGTTTAAAAAAAAAGAGAAAGAACATGAGAAAATTTTTCAGAACTAAAAGCGAAGAGTTTCCAAAGCACAATGAATATAAAAATTTCCACACTGTTATGGATTGAATTGTGTCCTCTCAAAATATGTGTTGTTAAGTCCTAACTCCTATACTTGTGGTTGGAGCCCTGGTGGTGCAGAGGTTAAGAACTCGGCTTGGCAGTTCAAATCCATCAGCCACTTCTTGGAAACCCTATGGGGCAGTTCTACTCTATCCTATAGGGTTGCTATGCGTCAGAATTGACTCCACAGTGATGGGTTTTGGTATGCTTATGGTTATAATCCCTTCTGGGAATGGGTTTTCTTTATTATGTTAATAAGGAAATATTAGTAAAAGAAGTGTTTTAAGTCACTCTCTTTTGAGATATAAAAGAGCAGATTAAGCAAGCAAGTAAGTGGAGATGGGGGAAGATAGATGCCATGCCACGTGTAGATTACCAAGGAACCAAGGAACAGAGGCTGAAAAGAGACAAGGACCTTCTCCCAGAGCTGACAGAGAGAGAAAGCCTCCCCCTAGAGCTGGCATCCTAAATTTGGAATTCTAACCTCTTAAAGTGTGAGAAAATAAATTGCTTTGTTAAAGCCACCAACTTGTGGTATTTCTGTTATAGCAGCACTAGAAGACTAAGACAGGGATGAATCGATGAATAGTACCTCATGGAGAAGATGGACCAAGCAAACAAAAAATAAGACAAACATTAATTCTGAGGAAAACGTAACCATAATACATTAAGTGGCTCAGACATACCTGTCTTCGTAACGTGCCATCTAAATATTGATTTAACTGGAAACAGTTATTTAATTATATTGAGAGAATGGGGAAGGGGAAGGTAGGGTGATAGAGAACCAAAGTCAGGAGCCCTGGTTGTGCTACGGTTAAGTGCTTGGATGCTCACTGAAATATTGGCAGTTCAAACCTATCAGCAGCTCTGAAGGAGAAAAGACCTGGCAATCTGTTCCTGTAAAGTTTACGGCCTAGGAAACCCTACGGGGCAGTTTTACTCTGTCATATAGGGTCACTAGGAGTCCGGATCAAATGGAGAGCACACAACAATGACGACATAGTAGAAGTTATTAAATTTTATTTTTAAAGTAGAACATATATTGTATTTAGAAAGAAGAGGGAATGCCAGAAGAATAAGTGAAAATAGTTCTTAGAGGTTGCCTCTGGGGACAAAGATGAGGGCGGGAAGGTGAAGATAACTGTGGTTTTTAATTATTTGCTTTGTAGCATCCTTTGCTTCTGTAAACTGTGTACACTATTACTTTGATAATTTTTTTTTTTAAGAAATGTCTTTCTTATGCTGACCTAACATCTACCTCCCTAAATCCTGATTCTAATTATAGTCCCAAGGCTTTAAATAAAATATTAATTATAACTTCTCTTCACATTGCTATCCTTCAAGAACTTTAAATCAGAGCTTATGTTCTTCCTTTATTTTTCATTTATTTGGGCTAAAATCTCCCCAGTTCATTCAACCACACCTCATATGAAGTTACTCCCTTCACTTATCTGACTGCTTTTCTCTGCAATCAATACAGTGGTGATACTGGACGTAGTCTGGCTAATTTTGTGCAATACAGTCATTTATCTCATTCTGAATACTAGAATCCATTCAAGGCAACAAAAATTACATTAACTTCCTTAGACTCCACACTGATGCCTCATATTGAAACCTAAAGGTGCTTTCCACACATATGATTTTAAGTTTTATCCCCTAGGTAAGGAGCCCTGCCTGGTGGTACAACAGTCAAGTGTTCTATTGCAAACCAGAAGGTTGGCTGTTCAAACCTACCACCCAGTGGCTCCATGGAAGAAAAGGCTTGGTGATTTGCTTCCATAAAGATTACAACCAAGAAAACCCTATAAGGCAGTTCTACTCTGTTCATTTAAAGAAAAAAAAATTAATCTTGTTGGAACATTTACTTTTATGTTTATTAAATGGTGACATTATAATCACCCTATAGTCAAACTGGAAAAAAAATATTTGGCTTGATTTATTCACAGATGATATTAGCTACCACTTCCAAATTTGTGACACTCATGAAATTCACAACTGACTTTTATTCGGGTCTTAAGTAAAAATGGAGAACACCACCAAGCCTTTCAGCAAGGCAAGCCCCTCGGCACATCACCAGAATATGCATTTACAGGTAACAACCATCTGTTTAAGTTGCAAGCTGTTCAGCCAGTTATAAATGTGCCAAATCTGCCCGAGAGCCAAATTCACCAAGTTGATGACAGTCCTCTGTTTTAAACATTTTTAGCACAATCATTGAAAAGATAAATTAACGTAATTAAATATCTTACTCTCTTTTCTTATATGCGTTATTGTGAAACAAAGTCAGCTACTATCTAACCAGTTGCCATCAAGTCAAAGCCACCTCATAGCAACCCTATAGGATAGAGTACAACTCCCCTATCAGGTTTCCAAGGCTATAATCTTTATGGAAGCAAACTGCCACATCTTTCTCCCACCGAGCAGCTGGTGGGTTCGAACCACTGACCTTCCGGTTAGCAGCAGAGCACTTAACCCCTCTGCCACCGGGGCTCCTTTCTAGCATTCCTACTTAACAAGATATTCAGAAAAAGAGATGTCATTTGACCTGTCTAAGATCTTAGAGTGACAGACCTGGGATGCAGGCTTTCATTTTTTGTTTGTTTGTTTTTTATTGTGCTTTAGGTGAAGGTTTACAGAACAAATTAATTTCCTATTCAACAGTTTATACACAAATTGTTCCATGACATTGGTTGCAATCCCTGCAATTGTGTCAGCACTCTTCCCGTTACCACCCCGAGTCCCCCATTTCCATTTTTACAGTTGTCTTAGATGTAGAGTCTTGCTATAACAGAAATACCACAAGTGGATGGCTTTAGCAAACAAATTTATTCTCTCACAGTCTAGAATTCCGAATTCAGGGCACCGGCTCTGGGGGAAAGCTTTCTCTCTCTGTTGGTTCTGGGGGAAGGTCCTTATCATCAATCTTCCCCGGGTCTAGGAGTTTCTCAGTGCAGAGATCCCGGGCCCCTTGGTGGTAGGAAGTCCCCATCTCTCTGCTCACTCACTTCCTTCTCCTTTTATGTCTTGTAAGTTAAAAGGTGAGGCAGGCCACACCCCAAGGAAACTCCCCGTACATTGAATCAGGGATGTGACCTGAGTAAGGGTGCTGCATCACACCCTAGTCCTCTTTAACATAACCTAATCTTGCCTCTTAACCACGGGTAGAGTTAGGATTTACAAAACATAGTAAAATTACATCAGATTACAAAATGGAGGACAACCACACAATACTGGGAATCATGGTCTAGCCAAGGTGACACACATTTTGAGGGGACACATTTCAATCCGTAACGTGCTTTTCTGCCGCTTCCTGTCTTTTCTTCTTTTGACCAGATGTTGCTCTTTTGTTCTTATATAGATAATTGTTCTAAGAAGCACTTTCTTCACAGCTGTTATTGTTTATTTTATAGGCTTGTCTATTATTTGGCTGAAAGGTGGTCTCCAGGAATGGCTTCATTTCCAAGTTAGGAGGGTATCTATGGGCCGTAGTCTCGGGGGCTCCTCCAGTCTCTCTTGGGCCAGTAAATCTGGTTTTTTTTTTATGAATTTGAATGTTGTTCTATATTTTTTTCTCACTCTAACTGGGACCTTTTATCGTGATCCTGGTCAGAGTGGTCAGTAGTGGCTGCCAGGCACCATCTAGTTCTTCGGTCTCAGAGTAGTGGAGATTGCGGTTCCTGTCGTCCACTAGTCCTTTGGACTAATCGTTTCCTTGCATCTTGGTTTTCTTCACTTTCTTTTGATCTCTTTTGCAGAAAGAGATCAATAGTTGTACCTTAGATGGCCGCTTGCAGACTTTTAAGACCCCAAATACTACTCACTGAAGTAGGATGTAGAACGTTGGTTGTTGACTCCTGACTTCTAGCTCGACTCGCTAGAAGCAGGCAAGCGTTTTGGGATACGTTATTAATAATAATAATAATATCATCATCAATGTGATGTTGTACACCAAAGATTTTTAGCCTTATTTTCAGAGCCTCAGATCTTACCTGAATGTAGAATATCTCAGTCCTAGAGGTCACACCACAGCTTTATTAAATTGCAGTGGGCAAACCCCATCCTCCCCAGGCCCAGCTATTCCCATTCCTTTCTAGCAACTGAGGATACAGCTTTAAGCCCTCAGATATTCCTAGGCAAAGAGTCTGTGCTTTGACATTTGCATTTATCTCATTATGTTTGATTGGCATATTGAGAACCATAAGCTTGTGGTTAATATATTGCCACAGATTCTTAATTAAGCTGGTTGTGCAAAAAAGGCAGCAGAGTCTCCCGAGAAATGTTTAATCTTTGCCAGTCGTTCACTTTGAATTTGCCTTGCTGCCCTGGTGGCTACAAGGAAGTTTTGAGGCTTGACGTCACAACCAAATGTTATAAGCTGGTACTGCTTTTTAAGTCAGGAGGAAAAGGCGACAAGCAGAATAGCTACATCCATATTCCCCATGGATGAATGAAACAGAAAAACAAAATACATGACACACAATACTCCCAGTTGTCACACTCCAAGGAATTATTAAACATTAACATGTTTACTTTCTACTTTTTCCTATTAGCTCTGAAATTGATAGTTTGGGAAACTAAGGCAACAAACCACATCTCTCCTGAATCAGAACCACCAAGAACCAGAACCACCTATAAAGACGTCCCAGGCCATTGCATACTGCAAAGCAATTGTTCTCAAACTTTGTAGCCCGGACCAGCAGCAACAGCATCACCTGGGAACTTGTTAGAAATGCAGGTCTTACATCCCATCCCCCACCTATTTAATCAAAAACTTTAGGAACGGGGCCCAGAAGTGTGTGTATGAACAAGCCCTCCAGGAGATTCTGGGACATGCTTAATTTTTAAGAACCAAACCCATTGTTGCTGAGTTGATTCTAACTCATGGTGACCCCACGGGTGATATTTCAGATGTAGATCACCAGAACTGTCTCCCAAGGAGCCTCTGGAAGGACTCCAACTGCCGAACTTTCAGTTAGCCACCAAGCGAGTTGACTGGACCACCCAAAAACTCCTGACTTTTAAGAACCACTGCTATTAAGGACCACTCAGATTTTCCAAGGTGGGCATCTCTCAAACAAGATAACTGGTTCAGAGCCAAGCAAGGACAACTCACAGGCAACACTGGGCTGAGTGCACTTGCTGGTTCACTTTCCCCATTCTGCCTGCTTGGCTGTCATTGTTCAAGTATCTCTTCAGTGGCAAATGCTACAGGGGTCCCAGTGTGTACCACATGTCCTCAGGGATCCTTTCAGGTTTCAGCATTCCTGTAGGAGAGGCATGACACTTTATTTCCCCATCTGACTCATGACCTGCAAAGTAACTTCCACCTTTGTCTTCAGCCTTCTTCCCTCTGCCCCATAATTGTAAACCTTGGGAGAAAATAAATTTTGTGGACTCCAGATATTATGCATTCATCTTCCCTGTCTTCCCTCCCCTCCTGATCAGGACTCCTCCAGGCATCCCCTTTATGGCCTGACTTCAGCAGGCTGCTGCTGTTTAAATGTGGGTCACGCAATGAGCAGTGTGCCACCGGGAGCTATGGTGCTCTGCTTTCCTCGAACCCCGTGGATTTCAAATGATTCCACTCTCGGTTACGATCCAAACCTCTAGGTGATGCTTTGCTGGCACACAATGGCTGAGACATCTCAACTCGCCTGTGCCGACTGAGAATCTGTTAAATACAGAGAATGTGTTTTGGACTTCAGCCCAAGCAGGTTTTGGTGACATTTCCCTTATTTGTCAGAGACACAAAATATCCCTATGGCACTCACCTCATGCACTGTAATGGCTCTACCAGGAGGCATGTGGCTACATGCTGTAACAAATGCGTTTCAACCTTTTCAGTCTGTGGATTCCCAAGTTGTTTTCCTTTTGCTCTTCACTCAGTGTGCCTAGCGTTTGCCAAACCACTGCAAAGCTATATCCTGGCCACAGGTTTTATTTGCTGCCTTTCGGCATTTTCAATTTCTTAGCAGAAGCAAATACAAGGGTAAAAGTCAATGGAAAACAGGTTTAGGTGAGCTCCATTCAGTCTATGTCTATTGCCAAGAATCCCTGCGTGTCAGGCAAGGAATGAGTTTCTGTTCCGATTTGGAACACCATAAATCAAATAACCCAGGTTTAACCACCCTCAAGACTGCCGACAGAGCCCCCTCCCAATATTTACCGCCAAATGTAAGAACTTACAAATGCCAGCAGCAGTATGCACCTGCAGATTATCCCTGGTTTGTCAGAAAATCCAGAGGCTGCTTTTGTTTGATGTTTCTGTTGTTCAGTGATTGTTCCAGGGTCATTTGCATGACAATCACCACAGAGCACATCCTGTCAGAGAGGGCAGGAATCACCTGGAGTTCATCCAGGCCACACATTGCTTGATTCCTTTCTCCATAAATGCCAACTGACAAGCCTTTCTTCATCCCTGCCAAAGCTGAAACATTTCAAAGATGGAGGTGGTGAGTGAGGAGATGCTGTCATAGCTCTCTGATAGAGTTAGTTGAGTTGTTATATTAGTGGATGAGAAAACGATATATTTGATCAATATTTAGTGAGCATCTACTATGTGCCAGACACCCTGCAGGGCACAGCTGATGCTGAGGAAGTGGCCTTAGGAAGCTGACATCCTCTAACACCACTTAGGAATAACAGAGACTATCTCTTTAATCTTTTGATTGCCTATTAACTCACTCCAGCCTTCACAGTGGCTTTCTTCCCTTTGGTTACAAACACCCTGATGTAGTAAGAGATCTCTGAACTGAGTTCTTAGCTGCCCTGTTTTACATTGGGCTCTGTGGAAATGCATTAGTTATATTGTCATTGCCGCGCAACTATTGACAAGACACCTGAAACCCCAAATTGATAATGTCTAATAATACTACTGGAAATCCTCATGGTGTAGTGGTTAAGAGCTATGGCTGCCAACCAAAAGGTCAGCAGCTTGAACCCATCAAGCTTTCCTTGGAACCTCTATGGGGCAATTCTACCCTGTCCCGTAGGGTCACTGTGAGTTGGAATTGACTCAATGGCAACAGGTTTTTTTTTTTTTTTTTTAAATAATACCATTAAGGTAATATCATCAAGAAACCCTGGTGGCTCACTGGTTAAGCACTGGGCTGCTAACCAAATGGTGAGCAGTTCAAAGACCTGGTGATCTGCTACCATAAAGATTACAGGTTAGGAAACCCTATGGAACAGTTCTAGGGAGCCCTGGTGGTGCAGTGGTTAAAAGTTTGGCTGCTAACCAAGAGTTGACAGTTCAAATCCACCAGCCACTCCTTGCAAACCCTACAGGGCAGTTCTATTCTGTCATATAGGGTTGCTGTGAGTCAGAATCAACTCAACAGCATAACAATAATATTATTCAAGTTAACTAGGATACACTTTTCAGGAGACAAAGATTTTCTAATGATTGTATGGTTACAATAGATATCTATTTAGATTAAAAAAAATTAATGTAAAATCACATGTAATCCTACTCCCCAGGAAAAAAAAAAAAAAGCTATTGATGTTTTTGTGTGACTCTGAATAACTATAACTATTTACCAGAATAAAGTATGAATCATAATACATACATAATTTTTAAAGTTATTTCTTTACCTGAGCACTTTTCACGTTGTTAAAGTTTTAACGGATGCATAATATTTCATTCTTTAGATATGCCATAATTGTTAAATCATTCTTCTATTGTAGCACATTTAATCTGTTTCTAATTTTTGTCAATTCTAATACCCATACGGCTGACATTCTTATACATGTTCTTTTTCTTCATCTCTGATTATTTCCTCAGGATAAATTCCTAGAGGCAGAGCTATTAAGTCAAATTGTATTAGTTCGTTAAATCTCTTGGTTACACAATGACAAAATGTTTTCCAAAAATACCAATTTAAATTTCCATCAGAAATTTCTAAGAGTACCTTAGGAGGCCAAGATTTTTCCAGAACATTGTATACAACATTAAACATCTTAGAAATCAAAGAGTATACAATTTTTCTAGTCAGTTTTTAACAATATTTTTTGTACATTTCTTTACATGATATCCAGCAACACTATGATAAGACAAATGTTTTTTTAATATAGTAACCTTGATCCCCCCACATGTCTGTCATTTTATCATACTGTGGGGGCTTGTGTGTTGCTGTGAGGCTGGAAGCTATAGTATTCAAATACCAGCAGAGTCATCTATGGCAGACAGGTTTCAGCTGAGCTTCCAGACTAAGAAAGACTAGGAAGAAGGACCCAGCAATCTACTTCTGAAAAGAATTAGCCAGTGAAAACCTTATGAATAGCAGCAGAACATTGTCTGTTATAGTGCCGGAAGATGAACCCCTCAGGTTCAAAGGCACTCAAAATACAACTGGGGAAGAGCTGCCTCTTCGAAGTAGTGTTGACCTTGATGTTGTGGATGGAGTCAAGCTTTCGGGACCTTCATGTGCTGATGTGGCATGACTCAAAGTGAGAAGAAACAGCTGCAAATATCCATTAATAATCAGAACCTGGAATGTACGAAGTATGAATCTAGGAAAATTGGAAATCGTCAAAAAATGAAATGGAATGAATAAACAATGATATCCTGGGCATTAGTGAGCTGAAATGGACTGGTATTGGTCAGTTTGAATGGGACCATCATGTGGTCTACTATGCCAGGAATGACAACTTGTAGAGGAATGTGTTGCATTCATTGTCAAAAAGAACATTTCAAAATCTATTCTGAAGTACAACTCTATCAGTAATAGGATAATATCCATATGGTTACAAGGAAGACCAGTTAATACAAATATTATTCAAATTTACACACCAATCACTTAGGTGAAAGATGAAGAAATGGAAGATTTTTGCCAACTTCTGCAGTCTGAAATTGATTGAGCATGTAATCAGGATGCACTGATAATCACTGGTGTTTTGAATGTGAACATCAAGAAATCAAAAGATGCATTGCATTGGGCAAATCAGTTGCAAGACAGCTCTTTAGAGGGTTAAAAAGCAAAGATGTCACCATGAGGACTAAGATAAACCTGACCCAAGCCATGGTATTTTCAATCGCTTCATATGCATGAGAAAGCTGGACAATGAATAAGGAAGACCATAGGAGAATTGATGCCTTTGAATTGCGTTTGTGAAAAATATTGAATATACCGTGGACTGCCAAAAGAACGAACAAATCTGTCTTAGAAGAAGTACAACCAGAATGCTCCTTGGAAGCAAGGATGGCAAGACTGCATCTCACATACTTTGGACATGTTGTCAGGAGGGATCAGTCCCTGGAGAAGGATATCATACTTGGTAAAGTAGAGGGTCGGCAAAAAATAGGAAGACCCTCAATGAGATGGATTGACGCAGTGGCTGTAGTAATAGGCTCAAGCTTAGCACAATTGTGAGAATGGTGCAGGACCAGGCAGTAGTTCCTTCTGTTCTGCATAGGATCGCTGTGAGTCGGAACCAACTAGACAGCACCTAACAACATAACAACAACAACCTTGATCCCATAAAAGGCCCCTCGTGGTGTAATGATTAAGTGCTCAGCTGCTAACCGAAAGTTGGTGGTTGGAACCCATCCAGAGGCTCTGCAGGAGAAAGACCTGGTGATCTGTTCCTGTAAAGAATACAACCAAGAAAACCCTATAGGGCAGTTCTACTGTGTCACATGGCATCTCTATAAGTCAAAATCAAGGGTACCCAACAACAACAATCTTGATCTCATAATGGATTATTAGAGCTATGGTTTCTGTCTTCACTTGTCTCCTAATTCCCCTCCTTTGCTTTATAGATTTGTTTTTCCTTTGGAGAATAACCTGTCTCTCATTCCTCGTGTCTTGGTGGGCTTTCATTCAAACTACAATACCTTCCCCTAAAGAAAGACAGTAGGGAATATGACTCATATAGATGCCTGGCCATCTCAATGTGGTCCCATGATTCCAGAGTATCCAATAAGGCTTTCCACTGGAGATAGCATTAACTCTAAGAGGATGTGTGTTTGTAGCTGCAGGAAGCCATCTTGACTATCTCGTAGAGAGGATCTGCCTTAAGAATGAAGCCAAGTGGAGACAAGAAGAACAGTAAAATAAAACAATAGGGAATCCTAATGATATCTGATTTCCAGGATGCAGTTATATCTGAAATTCGCAACATTTCTAGAGTTCCAAGTTTCATGAGGTAAAAATTACAGCTCAACTGACTGTAGATGGTTTTTGACACTTTCCAGCAAAATGAATTACCAAAACCACTGGGTATCTCTTACAGATCACAACCGTTTCTCTCCGCACTTGAGACACTACAGTGACTTTATGGCCATCATGTTCTTGCTATACTTTATAAATTTACCACTGTTATTTTCAACTTTGTGTATAATAGAATCACAGTTTACACATTTTTCCGGGTTTTGCTTCTTTAAGATCACATTATATTTGAAAGATGTTGCAGGTAACTACAACTGTTTACTTTTGTTATACAATATTCTCTTTTGTACCAGTTATCAATATATTGTCTCTCTCACCCTTCCTCCTTCTAGCTTTGTGATACTGGAGCTGGACCTTGTAAATATTTCTCCTTTTCCTGCTAGCGCCATGTTAACTTTGTCAGTAGAGAGAGCTGGAGGGACACTGCAGGAAGAAGAGGCTTTTCTTCCTGGTTCCAGCGTGTTTTCTTTTTCTTGCTCCCGAGTTATACAGCTGCCAGCAACACAAAGGACATTCAGTGGCACTCACCCTCCAATGAGTCTCAGCAGCACCTCAGTGGATGACTTTCCAGAGAGAATCATCCACAAACCAAAGAGCGGGTTCTTCTTTGCCAGCACCTCTAAGGGCAGATTCTCAGAAAGTTTCAAGCACTCCAGATGGCTGTTTCCAAGCAAATCTTATAGCATTCTGTCATGTGGCTTTCTAGTGAGTTTCACTGGCACTGCTGAGGGTAGTTTCCTGTTTGCCAGTCCTGGGCTATATCACCTTAGCAAATTTCTCAGACATCCAGAGGGCCACAGCTATACCTTTTCCAATGAGGTCTGAATCCCATCCTTATAGTTGTTAAAACAAAAATTATATTAAGCTATTAATAGAAATTGATTGAAGTTTATTTAATAATATGATTTGCAAATTGGGGTAACATTTTGACTAGAGAGTCAAAAATGTTCTGACGATGAGAACTTCTAAAATTCTTACACCAAATCCTAAAGGCTTTACCTTAGAAAAAGATCCAGAACAGGACTGATAAACAACTTGTGGTTAGGAAGAATTTCATCCGGCATTGTCTTGAAGAACAGTTAAAATAATTACCAGTTTACCCTTAAAACATAATTGCCAGCCTGACCTTTAGAGTCTATTTCCCGAAACTAATTGAATTCTTCAAAAAACCATAATGCCCAAGGCAAAATGGTCTTACAAGTTTATCTAGACCATTGAGTCAAAAGTGAGCTTCAAGGCTCAAGGTGCAAAAGAACACTTAAGGGCAAATGGCCCAGGTAGATCACCCAACTCCCTGGACTCAGAAATCTGGATTCCGGGAGAGTTAAGACGTTTTCTCATAGTGAACACTGGTCTAAGTTTTTTCTTCCTTGAATGCTCTCTCTCCCAGCTGTTGTTACTGTTGTTAGCTGCCTTCAAATCAGCCCCCCACTCATGGTGACCCCACGCACAAGGGAAGGAAACATGCCCAGTCCTGCACCATCCTCATGACGGGTTGCAAACAGGATGCTTTCTTAGCTCTAGGTTGCCCCTATATCTATTATTTATATGTTTTTTAGAGTTCTCCTTCACCTCTTCTAGTAGGTTATCCCTTGTTACCATTTAATCATATTTAATGCTAAATATTTAAATTAGTAGCTTACTCCTCTAGGTTTGAGCTTTTCTGAAATATTTAATATTTGGTCTGGAAGTTTCCCATTATGATATAAAGATATAGACATAGTTATGCATTTTTTCCACTATTTCTTATTGTTTTCAGCAAGAAAAGGTAATCCAAATAATCTAGCCCACCATTTCCAGGGACAAAATTCTTTCAAACCAATTTCTTAAAAAGTTGAAATTATAGTGGAAAGGAGTATTTTTCTCTTCTTCCTTCTCTGTTCTGAGCCAACATGAAACAGTAACTCTGGGTGAGTGTGACTACTATGAAGACCAAACTCTCCCTCGGATGGACTATTTTAAAATCTAGGTTTAGAAGGAGAGATAGTATTATAAGGTCTGTTTGACTCCAAATCTAGAGTCATGCTCTTCAATCAGATTTATCTGTAATAAAGTTTACGTTTGACCTGCAGCTCTGTTTCTGAGTCTTATTTCTCAATTTGCTTCCTAAACTGATAAAAGAACAGAATTACCTATCCTACCCAACCTGCCCCCCAAAAAGAAAACTCTCACAGCATGCACTGAAAAATACTATTCTATTTAATTCCTGGTTAAATTTATATGAAGAATTATGAAAAGAGAGAGACAACAATGCAGGAAAACATAAATCCTGCCTGCTAGTTATGTAATTTAGATGGAAAGGAGGACGAGTTATACCCATTTACTCCTCTGCTGTTCAGAGACTATCCTGATGATCACTACTAGTAAGTCAAATGGTACCCAAAAGATGCCTCGATACAGCTAGTGGGCCCTTCAGATAAGTGTCTTCCATTGTGTTATTTCCCCAGACAACTAGGGTCATTACAGAGCAGCATCTCCTTCTAGCACTTCCACTGAATGATGGCTCTAAACCTCACCAGTCAAGCACCCACCTGAAAGGACTTGGCATTCTTTAACTTCTTCGGCCAGAAGATAAGAAAAACAATTAAGAAATAACTAAAGATAACTCATTGAGGGAAGGTAAGTATTAAGGAAAATTGCTTATTCCTTAAATATATCTAAAGCTGTTAGCCACAAAGCTGCCCTCAATGCGCTCTCCAGAGCATTCTGGTCTGGTGCCTGGGACAGGCTGAGAGCAGCCTGCACTCTAACTCAATTACTAGCCCACTTGTATCGGTTATGCACTATGAGACGACATCACATTGGATGACTAAAGAGTCTGTGTTGGAGTGTAAAAAAGTAAAAAGGTCAGAAAAGTAAACAGAATCAGGGCCATGGAGAGCTTTATAGGTCATTAAAAGGATTTTAAAAGCCATATGCTGTCTAAGAGTCAGCTAAGATAGAGATTGTAAGATGGGAGAAATATGATCTATAGATCAAGTACTAGTAACAACGCTGGCAGCAGCAGCATTCAAAACCATCTGCAGCCAGTTTAGCAAACAATCTGGAATGCCACCAGGAACAAATTAAAATAGTCAATCCTGGAAGAAATGAAAGCCTAGCGTGGATGAGTGAAATGTTGAATGCAGAGCCTGTAAACTTACAGCATTTCTAGAAACCAAAAAAAGAATTTCTCACCAACGCTATATTGTGGAGATTGAAAGCTAAATTGATGGCCATAAAAGGAGAAGCATACATAATAGAAGTGCCACTCCCAGGCAAGGAACATGAATCTCAATCCCAGGGCTCCTGCCGGGGAAACGTGTAGCTCAACCAGGAAGGAAAAAGTCTAACTGCACATGGATTTAAGAGGCACTGCTCAACCAGTCGGAGTCCTGGTGACGCAGTGGTTGAGAGGTTGGCTGATATGCGAAACGTTGGCAGTTCAGATTCACTAGTTGCTCTTTGGAAACCCTGTGGGGTAGACCTTCTCTGTTCAATAGGGTTGCTATGAGTTGGAATCAACTCAACAGCAATGGGCTTGGTTTTGGTCTTTTGCTCACCGAGTCAGTCCCGGAAGCACAATAATGTTGAGGACAATCACCAGCTTGGAACCAGCAATTTGACTATCGTCTCTTGCTAATATCTGAAGTGGAGATTTAGGTCAGAACTTTATAAAAACATGATTTGCTGAGATTCGTTAGGAATAAACCCCCATCATTCAATAAACTTTATTAAGTTTCCTAAATAGTAATCAAATACAGAACCAAACAAATATGATCACTATCATTTATTAATTACTGTATGCTAGCTTTGTTCTATGTGCTTTAAACAAAATCTAATGTAATTTTGACACCGTGATGTATTGTCATTATTATTTTGCTTCCTTTTGTCTATGTGCCAGGACGTCTTATAACTCTTCTTCCTAATCTGTCACTGACACTGCCCAGAAAGAAAAGGTCAGGTCTGACTCTGCAAGCCACTAGAGTAAATAATTTCTAAGAATAAGCATGGGAGTTCTAGCATTGCAGAGATACGTGTAGAAACTGATGGGACCAAAGAGTTCCTGATGACATAACATTACTGATGAAGTAATGTTATCGTCTCCATTTTACTGAAACCCAAGGCACTACAACACTTAGTTTCTTGCTCATATTAGTATGTTTTAGAGCCAGAATTTGAACTTGTGTTCTTCACTACTACTCTCTGCTGTTTTAAAATCATTTACAGACCTAACTACAGTCTGGTTAATTCAGTCCCGTCTGGCTAGGGCAAGGATGAAACCCTCAGGCAGGAGTGACTGAGAGAATGAATCTATCCAGAGTCTCACCTGAGTCTCCTCCTGAATTCGTCAAGCACTGTAAAAACAAAAAACCAAGCCACTTGCTGTTAAGACGATTCTGACTCATAACAATCAAATACTATACTAGTCACTAAGTGCCCCTTGGGCCAACTCCAGTCCAAGCCTCCATCTGTTTCTGTTCCCCATCGTTCATTATATCAGGATAAATTTAGAAACTAGGAATACACTTCAATATCTACCTGAAATTGTTAAAGTAAGAACTCTTAATGGCACATCTTCCACAGCAGAATTTAAACTGCTCCAGCTGTTTGTTTCCGTAAGTTTCTGCAGTGCTAGAACTTCCATGCTTGTACTGAGAATTTGCCTGTCTCTGTGGCTTACAGAAAGTGTGGCATTATCCCTCTGAGCAATGTCACTGGGGAGTTAGGGAGAGGAGTTACAGAATAAAATTGCCAAAAGGAAATAACTTTCTATTTACGCTCTGCCTCCAAAGTCATGCTCTATTACATTAATTTCTTAAAAATTCTATGGGTACTTTCTATGTTATCCTCATAAAGTCTATCCCCCTTTAGTGAAAGAAAGAGAGGTATAAGTGTTGGCCATTGACATGGCCCTGCTGCTTAACGTATGTCGACTATGTGTTGGCTTTATTGCAGGCCCCCATAGAATACCAACTATGAATCATGGATGATTTGGAAGTACAATTAAGCCTTTTCAGAAATAACACCTGCCCAAGCATGGATGGGCAGAGACTCATTAAGTACAAAATGGTGGTAGTTGGCTAAACCACACAGCAACAAATGGAAGCATTAGGTGAATATTTAAAGGCTTTTTTATTTGTTTTATCAGGATTATCAGAAGAGAAAAAGTAATAGCCCATTTGCAAGCAAGCCAGGTTTTATATATAAATTTTGAGGGAGAATGATTCAAAGATATTCAGTTAACATTTAGATCTGACTTTGATATTTTTAAGTAGGACTTTTTTAAATTTTGCTTTAAAATATGATATAAAAGATTGTTCTAACTTTGAAAAGCACAATAAAAACTGCATTTTGAGGGGTAGCCTAATTTATGAACATGAAAGGACATTTTGATATTCTCAAAAATATAAAGAATCAAATTTACATATCAACACTATTAACTGGCATTGATTGCAATTGATACTTGGAATGAAGTTTACAATAGACATCAGGTTATTTTTGTCTTTATTGCCTCTTTGCACATCACATAATACGGATTAGAATTAGCTGCTTTAATAGCTGATTGAATGGAATGCCTTTGATAATTATGCCATTTAAACTGAATACCAACTGCTAGATGTCTAATTTATACAAAATTTCACTACAAAAGAAGAAAATAAGGAATGAGACTTAAATATATGAAAACATAGAGTAGATGCCATGTAATCAAAGCTTAAAAATTTTCAGGCACACTGAAGTTCTTTACAGTCAGTATTTCATTTAATTGAACCCATCTTAATCGTTGCCTTTTAGAGATGACGACTCCAACTATGGTAGCCAATGGGCAACATCAAGTTATCATAAATGTCCAAGTTAATTCTCCATATTCAGGCTTTTAGCATATTCTATAGATGGCATTGTTGTTGTCCCAATGGGATATCTAAATACTTATTTCAGTAATTTTTTCAGGTGATATTTTTATACCCTTTTTTTTTTCTCTTTTATTGTATTTTAGATGAAGGTTCATAGAACAAACTAGTTCTCATCAAACTGTTAGTACAAACATTTTTCTATGACATTGGTTAACAACCCTGTGACGTGTCAAAACTCTCCCTTCTCAACCCTGGGTTCCCTATCACTAGCTTTCCTGTTCCCTCCTACCTTCCAGTCCCTGCCCCAGGGCTGGTGTGCCCGTTTAGTCTTGTTTTGTTCTGTGGACCTGTTCAGTCTTTAGCTAAAGTGTGAACCTCAGGAGTGACCACATTACTGAGCTGAAATGGTGCCTGGGGGCCATACTCTCAGGGTTTCTCCGGTGCCTGTCACGCCAGCAAGTCTGGTCTTCCCTTTTGAGTTAGAATTTTGTTCAACATTTTTCTCCAGCTCTGTCCAGGACCCTCTATCGTGATCCCTGTCAGAGCAGTCAGTGGTGGTAGCCAAAGTTTCCACTAATCTATTGTTTATTAAGTGTTTTTCCATCCCCACCCTTCCCCTCCCTTGTAACCATCAAAGATTCATACCCTTTCAAAAGCTGAAATTTTCATAAATAAATGTTTTTATTGATTGGAGCCCTGTTGGCACAGTCGTTAAGGGTTTGGCTGCTAACTAAAAGGTCTGCAGTTCAAATCCACCAGCTGCTCCTTGGAAACCCTATAAGGCAGTTCTACTCTGTCTTATAGGGTTGCTGTGAGTCAAAATAGACTCAACGGCAAAGAGTTTGATTTTTGTTTTTTTGTTGTTAGGTGCCCTTAGGAAACCCTGATGGTGTAGTGGTTAAGTGCTATGGCTGCTAACCAAAGGGTTGGCAGTTCAAATCTGCCAGGCGCTTCTTGGAAACTCTATGGGGCAGTTCTACTCTGTCCCATAGGGTCGGTATGAGTCGGAATCGACTCGACGGCACTGGGTTTATTTTATTTTCGTTTTAGGTGCTCCTAAGTTGATTTCAACTTACAGGGACCCCATGTGATACAGTAGAACTTCCCTGTAGGGTTTTATAGGCTGTTTTTTTTTTTTTTTTTTAATCTTTACAGGAGCACATTGCCAGGTCCTTTTCCTGCAGAGCCACTGGATGGGTTCTATACTCCAACCTTGTTAACAGCCAAGCTCTTAACCCTTGCACCACCAGGGCTCATTTCATTTATTAAGAAATACATAGACAGATAGATAAACATATACACATATAAATGTAAAGGCACACATACATACACACTGAAAAAATCCCCAACATTTATATTAACTATGCAGAAAGTAAGGATCCCTGGTGGTGCGGTGGTGAAGTGCTCAGCTGCTAACTGAAAGGACAATGGTTTGCACCCACCAGCCACCCCTCAAAAGAGAGGTGTGGCAGTCTGATTCCATAAAGATTACAGCCTTGGAAACCCTATGAGGCAGTTGTATTTGGAACCAACTCAATGGCAACGGGTTTGGGTTTTGTATGCAGAAAGTTAGTTAAGTTGGGCAAGTTTGAAAACACATGTCTGCTGCCTGATCTAGGATTTCTGTGCCTAAGTGTATATGTAAGAGAAATGAAAACATATATCCACACAGAAACTTGTACATACATGTTCATAGCAACATTATTCATAGTAGCCAAGAAGCGGAAATAACCCAAATGTCCATCAACTGATAAATGGATGAACAAAATGTGGTGCATCTATACAGTGGAATATTATTTGGCAATAAAAAGTAATGAAGTATTGATACATGCTACAACATACATGAACCTTGAAAACATTATGCAAAGCAAAAGAAGCCAGTCAAAAAAGACAACATATCATCTGTTGCCATTTATATGAAATATCTAGAATAAGCAAATCTATAGAGACAGAAAGTAGATTAGTGGTTGCTAGGGTCTAGGGAGAAAAGGAAAGGGAAATGATTGCTAATGGTTATTGGGGCTTCTTTCTTTTTAAAGTGATAAAAATATTCTGGAAATAAGGTACTGCTGATGGTTGCACAACTCTGTGAAGATAAAGCCTCTGAACTGTATACTTTAAAAGGGCAAACTTTATAGTATATGAATTATGTCTCAATGAGGATGTCATAAAGCTACATAATTATGGTCACATTTAGAATAATATTATAAATAGGAAAATTTATGAAAGCAGTACACATCATCAAAAGAAAACCATTGGCTAGAGACGTGTAACAAATGAAATTAAGGCAGTTGTGCTGCAATTCTAGCTATTAACTTTTAAGGGTAGGTAACTGGTCGCCAAAAGAGAAAATACACTATCAAATCAACTTTCACAGGTAAATGATTAGAAATCTAGCCCTGAGATTTGAGAGTCACTTCAGTAAGGAAACCCTGGTGGCTTAATGGTTAAGAGTTTGGCTGCAAACCAAAAGGTCAGCAGTTTGAATCCACCAGGTGCTCCTTGGAAACCCCACTGGGCAATTCTACTCTGTCCTAGAGGGTGGCTATGAGTCAGAATTGACTTGACGGTAAAGGGTTTCAGTAAGCGATTTTAATGTACTGTTTATTATCTTTAGAAAGCATGACCAGCCTCTCTCATGGCAAAAGAGAGAAACCCAGTCTATCCAAAGAGTAAGCTAAATATGTATGCCGTCTTTTATGCAAAGATGTCATTATTTTTGCCCCATAGGTAGGTTTATTTATGTGTAACTTTTTCAAGTAGGACATAATACACTAAGAAGGTTACTGATATTTAGCTGATACCATTAGTATGATTTTACTAGTTATTAAAATGTTGAAACACTTTATAAAAAAAAAAAAAAACCAGTTGCCATCAAGTCAATTCCAACTCTTGGCAACCCCATTTGTTTTAGAGTAGAACTGAGCTCCAGAAGGCTTTCGATGGCTGTGATCATTTGGAAGTAGATGGCCAGGCCTTTCCTCCGAGGCATCTTTTGGTGGATTCAAACCACCAACCTTTTGGTTAGTAGCCAAACTTTTAACCACTTGCTCCACCCAGGGACTTCTGAAATACTCTATAATAATACTGACTCATAAATAGCTTCTTCTAGCCTGTTAGTATCTCCCTGGTTTCCAACTGACCTGGACCCTACCCTGAAACCCCAGCCCCACACCTCTGTATGGATCAAAGTAACCAAAGGGTTGAAAAACTGACTTCCATACAATGACATTTATAAGTATTCAGAATGTAACCCCTATATAGAAATGATAACCTGGGAAAGGTAATAACTAATAGCAAAATAGCGTTTATAGTTTACAAAATCTTCCCCACAAAATATTTTACTTGAATCTTAAAACCCAGCAAGAGAAATATCATTATTATCTCCATTTTGCTCTTAAGTAAGCTGAGGTTCAGAGGAAGTTTTTTCTGAGTTGCAGAAGAGTGACTGAAATCACATATTGACAAAACCGATCTTAAACCCAGGTCTTCGGACTTCAAATCTCATTCCTTTTTTGCCCTACAATACTCTGCCTGAGAAAGATCAAACAGAAAGCAAAAAGATATGGGAGTTAAGGGGTTTTTTTCCTTCTTCTTCTTTGCCATACATTGTTTTTGTTTTGTTTTTAAGAAAAAGCACTTAACCCTTTCCATGACTTAGTTTACAACTCTGTAATACAAAATTCAACTAAGTGATCTTCAAAATTAGTTCCTCTCAGTTTTGATGTTCTCCCTGTATAAAGCCCATAAAACCATAGACATTTAATACTATAACTAGGGCCACCACTGGAGGTGGAGAGAGGAAAATTTAAGGTGGAAAAAAAAGGTAATTTTGTTTTAAAAGTGGGTAGCAAAAATGGAACTTGCTAACTCAAAGATAGTACCATCAGAAAATAAAGATCAAGAAGTACCTAGATAAATATCTTTTTGAGGGGTCCACAACAAGTCACGTAGGGAAATTCAGAAGAGCTGAAGCTGTAACCAACACTCTGAAGCTGATATCCTGTTAGACCCTATGTATCTTCACAAACCACTCCATAGCACCATTATCATAAACAAATTGATAACCTAATTATATCCAACAATTTTTATGTTCTCAATCTTGCAAAATTACTTCTCACTTGATAAAATAAAGATCAAGACTGTATTTCTCACTGAATAGAAATTTTAAAGCTTAGTTGAAAATGCAGCATAAAGTAGTTCTGTGGGAAAAAGTGTAAGCTCAATTATTCAATAAGGAAGCACAGAGCATTGCACCTTTGCACAGGACCACATCCATCAGACACGATAACTGCGTCTCCATCCGTCATTTGATGCAGTCGGAATAAAATTGTTATAACAGAAGATCAATATAGACTGCTTTGAAACAAAATACCTCATTTAAATTAATGTCTTGACTGCTCCTATGATTCCACCTTAAAATGCATTAACGTTATCTGTGGACCACATCCTATCCCTCTCATAAAAAAAAAAACAACAAAAACCCCACTGAGTTTGAGTTGATTCCAACTCAAAATGACCCTACAGGACAGAGCAGAACTGCCCCATAGGGTTTCCAAGGCTGTAAATATTTATGGAAGCAGACTGCCACATCTTTCTCCTAAGCAGCGGTTGGTGGGTTTGAGCCTCTGACACTCCAGTTAGCGGTCAACCACTTTAACCACTGTGGCACCAGGACTCCTCCCATCCCTCTCACTGTCTCTCTTTCACTAAAGTTTAAGAACATTTGATTAGATAAACAAAAATTTCTTTCAATCCATAGACTATTTACTTCAAGCACATTTTCAGTGTTTGCCAATTTGGTATTGTCCAGCTTTCAAAAAGTGGTAGGTTGTTATTTTGTTGTCATGAATCAGTGCTACATGGTGGGCTTCATCTGAGCCATGTAGACCTGCGATCCATTGGCAATGACTCACTCTTGTCACTTAGGGTCGGTCCAGTTTTTGTTGTTGTTGTTAGTTGTCGAGTTGGCCCTGACTCATGGTGACCCCATGTGCAACAGAACAAAACGTTACCCAATCCTATGCCATCATCATGATTATTGCCATACTTGAGTCCACTGGTTACTGTATATATATATATGTACACACACACACATATATAAACACTTTTTTTTCCTGTTTACAGATTTTTTGAAGACCTGATTGCCCTTATACACTGTAAATCCAATTTGCATGACTGACAAGCGTAGTATTTGTGTGATTTTTTTTCCTGCCGTGTGTCATGACCACCACTGACAGCAAATTATTATTAATATCTATGCTTCTCTCATGTGGTCCCACCACTGCTGGAAGATATTAAGGGCGGGAAGAGACCTGGTCTCAGTTTCTTTTTGAGGGCTCTTAAACTTGGCTCGCTGAAAAAGAATAGAAGTGGTTGGCTAAAGGCAAGGATATCAAGTTAGAAAGAAGTTGTGCTTACATTTTTTTGCTTACTTAACTCTTTTTAGCTCACTGACATTTGACATGCATTTTAAAAAAGGAAAGACAGAAAAGAAACGAGAGAAAGAAAGGAAAAGAAAAAAGCCACCTCTGAGTAGTGGTAGCACAGTTAAAAAGTAAAAGAACAGTTATGTTAAAGTTCTTTTTTGAGAAATTTCAGTTGGAGATAAGGAAGATTAAGAAGGAAAAAGTCTTTCTTCATATATAAAACAGTCACATATAGATATAGCTATATGTCAGTTTAGGATTCTTGGGTGGCACAAACAGTTGGCGATTTGAATCTACCCAGAGGTATCTTGGAATAAAGTTCTGGCACACTACTTCTGAAAAATCAGTCATTGAAAACTCAGCGGAGCACAGTTCTACCTTGACATAGGTGGCATCACCATGAATCCGAATCAATTTTACAGCAGCTATTTTTTTGTTTGTTTTATTTATCAATTAGGAGATTAATTAATTTCAAGTAAAATAAAATAGCATTAAATGACTAAAATTATTTCCTTGGGTTGATAGTGAACAATATAACAGAATTTGAAAATGAAACACAACAATTGTCTCTCATGTAATTTTACAGACTAATTTTGACAGTCTTTGTTTTGAATATTAGGAGAGACTGATCTAACTTGGGACTCTGTAGAGCTTTCTCTGAACAATTAAACATAAGTAAATTAATTATTGTTAATCTGTAAAAAATGAACATGGAGCTTAACTCTTAGACAATAACACAGACTAAATTTGAAGCTGATAATCACAAGAGTATTTATGCTGAAAACTGTGTCACAAGATTTCTCTCAGTCTCCCCTGGATTAATAAAAAAAAAAAAAACCTACTGTTGTCGAGTCAATTCCAACTCATATCGACCCTATAGATTACTTCATGTTACTATCTACCTCTCTTCGTAATGCCCATAAATCTAAGTCCTGAAGGAGCTTCCCTTCCCAGTTCTATTCCCATATATTTTATTAAATTATATGTTTGATGGATGCAATAAACTGTCTTATTTATATCTTCCGTCAAAAGAAACAATAACATTTGTTTCTTCAATAATGAAGTAATTATATGGAGAGTTCCACCAAGTATTTCCAAAAACTAATAAACAAGGCTTCCCTCCAAGCACAAAAATAACCCTCTCCAAAAAAGTAAGCATGAACTGCAAGATCATTTATTGTTTAGCAAGAATTAATAGAACACTTTCTCTATGTGAGACACTGTGATAGATGACTTATAGGAAATGCATAAGGCAAGGCCCCTTTTCTAAAAAATTTTACCACGTAGTAAGAAAAATAGATAAATAAATACAAAGTGGTTAATGCTGCAGCTATGGTGTGGCCTCCAAAACCCAATGGCCATCTTAATCTGAAGGCATCAAGAAAGACTGTGGTAAGAAATGATGCTTAAATTGAGTCTTGAAGCATGAGCTCACCAGCTCATCAATCAAAATATGAGGAGGGACGCTGTGTGCAGAGGCACAGTGACACAACACAGCGCATGGAGGGCTCTGAACGGGGTGTGGGGTGGCTAAACGTTGAATGCATGTGTGGGGACTCTACAAGTCAGTGCTCCTTCAGTTGCAAATTAGCAGAAAATGCAGCTCAGGTGAGCATAAACATAAAAGGGAAATCTGTTGGTTTAAATACTCGTTGCCGTCGAGTCAAATCTGACTCCTAGCGACCCTATTAGACAGAGTAGAACTGCCCCATAGGGTTTCCAAGGACTGCCTGGCGGATTCAGACTGCTGACCTTTTGATTAACAGCTGTAGCTCTTAACCACTAAAGCCGCTGGAGTTTCCTTGGTTTAAACAATCAAACTATAAAAAAGGGACAATGGAATCCAGAGACAGAACATTTATTAGGACTCTGTTTCTCCATCTTTCTCTCCATTTGACTCTTACCTCTGCTTTCATTTGCATCTATGGCTTTTTCATTTTCCTGCTCATAGGCTTTCTCCACAGGGTGGAGAAGGCAACTTAGTAAAGGACAATATACTGCCTTGTTTATACCTTCCGTGAAATAGAAACAATAACATTCATTAGTTCTTTCTTCACATAGGGACTCCCATCCTAACCAGTCTAGCACTAGAGAAGAAACAGTTCTTTTCCTCTAGATACACAATGAGAACTTTTAGAGAAGGACTAATACTAAAATAGGCCCAGCTTGTAAAAAGGAGAAAATATACTCATTACACAGGATAACAGGTAACATAGTTGCAAAAGTAGGTTAAGGTCAAAATCACTGAGAATCATACATGATACACAAAGGAGTTTGGATTTCACACCATTCGGGCCAGTGGAGGGTTTAAACAGGAAGTATTATGATCAGATTTTTATACTTAGAGCACAGAGGACAATGGGGCAAGGGGAGAGGGGGCAGAGTGACAGTTAGGGGGCAATTACAGTGACCTATATGTGAGATGATAATGCCCTGAACTAGGATAATAGCAGTGGTAAGAGTGGGTTTGAGATATAGACTAGAAACAAACTCAGTAGGAATTAGTATTCACTGGTTATAAGTTGGAGCCCTGGTGGTGCAATGGTTAAGAGCTCAGCTGCTAACCAAAAGGTCGCAGTTCGAATAGACAGGCTGCTCTTTGGAAACCTTACCAGGCAGTTCTGCTCTGTCCTATAGGATCACTATGAGTTGGAATCAATGCGATAGCAGTAGGTTTGGTTTAGGGTTTTTTTTTTTTTTTTTTGGTTATAGGTGTGATAGGGAAAATTACATAGAATGACTCCAAGGTTTCTGGTGTAGGCAACTAAAGTAAATAAAGGTACCATTAACCAGAATGAGAAATATACAAAGAACACAGAGATGAGAACTCATACCTTTTGGACAAGTTGAAAGTCATGTGAAATATCAAGATGTTGTCCAGCAGGTCATTAGATATCTATGTCTATAGCTCAGGAGAGAAGTTAGTTGAGCTGGGTATATAGAGTTGGGGATCATCTGCAGAAAGATAGTAATTGAAGTCATGGAAAGGGTTCAAGTGGCCAGAAAATGTGTGTGGAGTCCCAGGGTGGTACCAACAGTTAGTGAGCTTGCCTGCTAACCAAAAGTTTAGAGGTTTGAGTCCACTCAGAGGCTCCTCAGAAGAAAGGCCAAGAGACTTGCTTCTAAAAAATCAGCCATTGAAAATCCTATGGGATATAGTTCTACGCTGACGCACATGGGATTGCCACGAATCAGAATTGACTCTGCAGCAGCTGGTCTGGATGGCCTTGTAATGTGCCAACTTGGTTAGACTGAACTATATTTCCCAGAGTTCCCTTTTCTTGTGTGCTTTCAGGTAGGGTGTGCTGGAGATTTTCTTGCTAGAGTTAGAGGTTGAAAGGGAGGACACAGCTACAGTATTTTTAACAAATACTTGTGATTACTGATCTTCTAGCTCACCTCAGTGGCAGGAAGAAGCAGCTAGGCCTACAATTGCTCGCCCTTCTCCCTGGATTTTCCTTTAGTTTCTCTCACCAGATCCGTGTGTGTGTGTGTGTGTGTGTGTGTGTGTGTGTGTGTGTGTGTTCAGCTCTGTGATAAAGGGTCCCAGTTTCTGCAGGATACCTTCATCACTAAGGTCAGAGGCAACAAGAATAGATACCAATTTCAGCATGTCCTAGTGGGATTCCTGTTCATGTTCATGGTTCCAATCTGTTTATAATCTTCCTTTCCTGACTGCCTGCCTGTGAACTTTGCATTTCAGCATTAAATGTAGAGACTCTTCAGCCAGCCCCCTATGGTTGCATAAGCCATTTCCCTGTAGTAAATAAATCTCTTACTATGTATATCTCATTGCTGTGGTTGAACCCTGACTAGTACAGTGGAAAAGGAAGAGAAGACACAAGGCAGACCTTGAAGGAGTGATGGTCAGTGATGGAGGAGAAGCATAGGATCCTAAAATCCAAAGGAGACCATCCAAGAAATTTAACAGTCAAATACTCCGGGGAACTTCTCTAAGAGATAATATTAAGACTGTCCATGGAATTTAGCAATTATGATTATGGGTAGCATTTGTTCAAATGATGTCAGAGAAGCAATAGGGAAGGAATTCTGACAGAAGTGGCTTAAATGGGAAATGAGGAGAAGGAAGATGAATATACACCAATCTTTCAAAGAGTTTGATTTTGAAGACAGGCTGGAATAAGAAGTGGTTTCATGGTTGTCCTAGGATACTTTTGTTTATTTCTCATTATTCAAGTACAATGCAAACAGAAAGGTTAAAAAAAAAATGAGAGAAAGTTGAGCATGTTTTAAAGCAATCAGAAAGGAGACAAGAGTGGGAATGAAATTGAAGACATGCAAATAGAATGACTAGTGGCTAAAATTCCTGGGAAAATGGCATGGGATGGGACCAGGGGGACAGGCAAGACAAGGGAAAAACATCTTTACCTTTTCCAATGGAAGAAAATTTTAGACAGTGAACGGAAGCCAGGTGGCCCAGTATTTTTTTTTCTTCTTCTTCTTTCAAGTAACATGCAAGAATATCAAATGAAAAAGAGTTGGTAGGGATGTGGTAGAAGAATTGAAGAAAGTGATGAGGGTGTGGGATAGCCATTTAGAAAGATTACTTCTTTCTTTAAGGGAGAAAATACATTCCTTTAGAGCCCTTATATGAGACAGTCATTGGAAGGAGCTGACCAGGGAAAATGAAGGATTTTGTGAATGGCTCTGAGACTAGGCTGGATTTGGTGAATCCACCCCATAATAACACCAATATACAAGACTGTGATTTTTCTCTGCTAACTCATATCGATAAGACAGAGAAGACAAAAGGTTAAACCAAGACAAGGCTGGAGGCACAGTGAAAGCAGGAGAATCTTTGAGACTGGGATATTAGATGGACTGTTCATCAGGATGTTGGAATGTCCTAGAAATCATAATTTCATGGAAATAATAAGCCATCCAAAGAAAATCTGTAAATGAGGAGGTGGGGGGTTTCAGGTGCAGCAAAATTCCATGGATCTACCATATGACCCATTCCCAATCCTAGGTATATACACAGAAGAACTGAAGGCAGGAACACAAGCAGAAACCTATACACCAATGTTCATTTCCACTTTTGCAATAGTCAAAAGGTGGAAACAGCTGAAATGTCCATCAACAGATGTATGGATAAATAAAACGTGCAACATACATACAATTAAATATTCAGCCATAAAGAAAAATAAAGTTCTGATGCACGCCATGACATAGATGAGCCTTGAAAACATTATGCTGAACAAAATAAGTCATTGGCTAAAGAACAAATACTATATGACCTCACTTACATGAAAAAAGCAAATATATAGAAACCGAAGACTATTACTGTTACGAGGGTCAAAGTAGGGGGAAAAGGGAGTTTTTGTCTGGAGGGCACTGAGTTTATGTTAGTGGTGTGGAATATTTGGGGAAAGGATAACGATAATGGTGGCACAACATGAAGAATGTGGAGATGAATGTTTGGTATGCATATTTTTACCACATTAATAAAAAAAGAATACTTTGCCTGGACCTTCAAAACATTTTGAAAGTAGATTGCCAGACCTTTCTTCCTAGTCTATCTTAGTCTGGAAGTTCCACTGAAACCTGTCCACCATGGTTGAGCCTGCTGATTCGAAATACCAGTAGCAAGGGAATTACCTACTAGTTCAAAAAGCAGACAGTATGTTTTAATTGCCATAAATTAGTATTCTTAGATGAAAGAATTATTTAACTCAATGAAATAGTTGTTGACAACTGTTGCATAGATTGGGAGCTCAGTAGTGTTTCGCTTGAATTCCTTTTGGCTGATCCTGGGAAGCCTTGTGTCCCGCACAAGTGACATTTTTGAGTATATAAAATGATGTCTCATTTACTGTGTGAGCTTTCCTAGGTATCACGATCATAGACAAGAGAGGTTCTTAAAAATAACAATAGAAAACAATGGTTTCATAGTGGCCTCATCTATTTAATATCTTCCATCTTAATGTAAAAGCAGTATTTAAATAGGATTATGGGTGGGTTTTCCAACTATTTAGGGAAAAAATCAAGTGCACACTTATTTTGGAAATCATGGTCAATTGGAATGAAATGAAATATACGGACCAGGCTATCTAGATTTCTCTGGTTTAGTGGCATTTGAAGCAATCACAGGCGGAAGCTAATCTTTTAGCATCCTTATTAATCAGGTTAGCGTTTCAGTTCCATGAACGTAACATAGAAAGGTCAACTATTTTGCTAGGGGCGTGTTTCAGGGCATGGGAATTAAGTAAAAAGCCATCCTTCATTCCCTTCTTGGACTGAAAACAACCTCAACCTCCCAGGCTGAGTTTTAGATAATGTGGAATGTGCTGTACTCACATAGCGTATAGTTTCTGAGCAACAATGAAAGCCATTTAGTACAGGATCGTCAGCCAAATTCGCAATGATTCTTTGATTATCGAAAAGTGGTTTTGCATGTTATGCCTCGGGATGTTTCCGTTTTTGTTTTGTTTTTTCCCTCCAAGAGGATTTTATGGGCTCTACTACTGCGACGTATGCAGATTTTTAGCATGAGATTTGCCACGTGATGTGCCAAAGCTGATAGCTTATATTAATTTAGAAAGATTACTTCTTTCTCTAAGGGAGAAGATATATTCCTTTAGAGCCCTTATATGAGACAATCATGAAGTTGCACAGAGCAAAGCTTCTCTTCACTCTTAAAGTTTCAAAATGCAACCATTTTGAAAAAGCTGCAAAACCGTGAGCAAAGTTTTGCATTTTAAACTTCTGCCACCCCCACCCCTGTATGCCATCCACCCTTTCTGCTCTCATTTATGCACCAACACACCAGCTACCGCTTCTTCATTGTGCGGGACACAAGGCTTCCCAGGATCAGCCAAAAGAAACTCAAGCGAAACACTACTGAGCTCCCAATCTATGCAACAGTTGTCGACAACTATTTCATTGAGTTAAATGATTCTTTCATCTAAGAATACTAATTTATGGCAATTAAAACATACTTTTTTTTTTTTGTCTGCTTTTTGAACTAGTAGGTAATTCCCTTGCTACTGGTATTTCAAATCAGCAGGCTCAACCATGGTGGACAGGTTTCAGTGGAACTTCCAGACTAAGACAGACTAGGAAGAAAGGTCTGGCAATCTACTTCCAGAAATTAACCAATAAAAACCTTATGGATCATAACAGAATATTGTTTGATATAGTGATGGAAGATAAGCCTCCTAGATTAGAAGCCATTACACAATAGCTGCAAAATGGACTCAAGCATACCAATGATCATGAAGACGACAGAGGACCAGGCAACATTTTGTTCTGTTATACATAAGGTTGCTATGAGTCGAAGCTGACTCAACGGCAACTAACAACAACAACAACAACAACATCATTATTCGATTGTTGCTCACCCAATTGCCCTACCAGATTCCAGAATAGCTCCTGCAGCTGAACAAAAAACATTTCCCTTTTCTAAACAAATTTATAGAGTACTGAATATTTACTGTACTTGATTATCCCATGAAGCCAACAATCTAACCAACAAAAGTGGAACCTTCTCCTTTTCCCAGCTTCTAAAAGATATTTGCCAACCTTCCACTTTACACCACCACCACCAGCAACAGAGACTATTGCTCTCTTTTGATGGACCTGCCATTATTGTGATAAAAAGAGAAATCAAAACTTCTGCCCTTGAGATAGTTGCAGCCTGTGGCTCAGCCCCTGCTGTGTTACCTACCACTGCCCTTGCTCCTTTCCCCTCTCATATACCTTGGGGTTGGAGCTTCCATTTAGATCTTCTAGCTCAACTGATCACTGCTTTATCCCAGTGTTCTGCTTTGGGGGAAAATCCCAGACACTTTGGCATCCAGAATAGCAATACAAAACAAATGAGCCCACATAAATTGACTAAGGGATATCCCTCTACGACATGGCACTAAAGCACCTGGGTAATTGGTTTACTTGTCCCTGGGCTCCAGGAATGCCCCACGATCTCTAAGCTTTACTAGGCTGATATTGGTCCTCAATAATATACATGACAGCCACCATTTTTGAAATGCTGATGGGTATCAGACTCTGTACTAGAATCTTGACATTCGGTGGGTCATTTACGCCTCACAAAAGGTCTATAATACAGGCATTATCACCTCAAATTTACAAGTGAGGAAAATGAGACTCAGCCTAAGCCATTTACCCAAGATCTGTTATTAGTGATTAGATTCAAACTCAACTTAGCTTGCTCCAAAGCCCATGTTATGACCTCTAGGAAACATTGTGATATTGGATTACATTTAGGGGATCAAGCTTTCTGATTTAGGGTGACAAACTATCCAGGTTCACCTGGGGCTCTCCCAGTTTTAGTCTGAGAACCACATTCTAGGAAAACCCTCAGTCTTGGGCAAATGAGAGCTGTTGATCATCCCAGCCTGTGTTAAAGCCTTCTTCTCTGTGGTGCTACTTGACTAGGCCTGCCACAGATTTGGTGTACCAGCAGACCTTGGAGAACTGAAATGGCTCCTCTCCTAGTGTATATAATCTTGGTAAAATTAGAGACTTTTACCCCTCTGACCTTGAGAGTTACCCAATTCTGAAACTGCTTTGAGTAGTAAACTTTAGGCTGCCTGTGTAAGGAACTAGAGGAACTTTGGGGGAGTAATTTATTCACTTGTATCTTTTATTTCTTTACATTGGTGGTTTGCTTATTCAGTAGAGAACAGAAGAGAAAGTTGAACCCAAGTTATCACTCTTACTAGTGTCCAAATCCGAACCTGTCCTGGGTGATGGCCCAGCTCATCCTTCCTAGTTCTTTTCTGTCCCTGCAAGGCTAAGATTCTAGAAAGTTTTACCAGGGAAGCCATTTGGAGATTCAGAGACTACATGCTCTAGGGATTGTCCCTGGTTGGTCTCCTCCTCAAGTGGGCAGCAGAGGCCCTTTTCCCATGAATCTTGTTGTTGTTGTTGTTAGATGCCATTGAGTTTATTTCAAATCTTGATGACTCCATATGACAGAGTAGGGTTTTCTAGGCTGTAATCTTTACGGAAGCATGTTCCCAGGTCTTTCTCCAGCAGAGCTGTTGGGTGGGTTAGAACCTCCAAACTTTAGGTTAACAGCAAGACCTTAACAACTGCATCAGAAGCTAACAAAGCTTTAAGCTTCAGGCCTCATACCTGTGTGAGTCCTTTCAAAAGGCATGGGAAAGATTTTAGAAATGTGCTTACATGATTGAATATATTTTTGACACTTACCAGAAGTAAGACATTGTAACCTCAATTGGTTAAGACTGGTATCTGTTTCTACTCCAACTACTCCTTTTTCACACTTTGCCTTACAGCCATTGTCTTAGCAAGACTGTGGCTATTTTTTGGAATCTGGCTAAAGAGAGTTTGGTAATATGCTATATTAAATGAAATTTGGAAGGATGTTTTGGAAAGTTTCGATAAAACAAATGGAAATTACAGAATACTGATTTGGCTGTATATTTTGTCTATTTAAAAATGTAAAAAAAGAAATAATGGAATAGGAAATAGAATAAAAAAAGATGAGATCAATAAAATGATTCTATACTGAGAAATGAATTGCATCACAACAAAAACTCATACCAGAAGTAGTAACTCTTTAAGAGGGAGAAATCATTGCCAAATAGAAGTAATGAATAGGCTCTTGGCTTGTTTAAAAACCCAGTTAATGAAGAGGAGAAATCATACTAACATATTGGAAAAAAAGATTTAAATTATCTGCTATTTGACCAATATCGACAGCAGCAAAGATAATAAAATACTCAGAATTCTACACTAACAGAGAGCGTCATCAACAAACTAAAAAAAAAAAAAAATTGCTGTCCAATCCATTCCTACTCATAGCGACCCTAAAGGACAGGGTAGAACTGCCCCATAGGGCTTCCAAGGAGCACCCGGTGGATTTGAACTGCTAACCTTTTGGTTATTAGCCAAACTCTTAACCACTATGCCACCAGGGTTTTCATTAACAAACTTGTTAATGCTAATTGTCAATGTAAACACCATTTAAGAGTAGTCTTTGCATAAGAAAACTTGAAATACCCAAAAAAGGTACAGCTGATAAGTGAAAGAAATTTGGGTAGAGGTTCCTACAACTTTGACAATTACCCTAAATATTTATATGACATTACTAGTAACAAATTGTGAATCTGAAAGATTTTCCAAACTATCAATATCAAAATACAAATTTTAATCAACGATGCTAAAGGAAATATTGAATTTTCTTTCTATTCTGTCTATAAAAAATATTAAATAGTTTTTACTTCTGTGTGAAGAGGTGATCAAAAAATATGCAGGAAAAAAATGTAAAAAAAAAGTATTACAGAAGTGAATCCAGAAGTTAATTAATTCAAAATGTAATTTTTTTGGATTTTGTGGTGGTGTCCACTTTTTAAAATATAATTTGCTTTATTTCTTTTCTCATTGTAAATATTTCTTTTCATACCAAATTTCATGTATATATTTTTTTAATAATTTAAAAAGCCTGCTAAATGGCATAAGCTCCAGGCCCCACAACCTGAACATCTTTCTCCTTTCCCCATACTCTACACCTGAACAATTTGATTTAATCCACCAGGCCTGCCTGGGCTCCCTCTGTATGGACGGAGTCATAATTCATCTTATACAGCTAGAAGTGATATCCCTGGTTCCAGGAATATCATTGCTGATGTCAGATGGATCCTGGCTGAAAGCAGAGAATACCAGGAGGATGTTTATCTGTGTTTTATTGATTATGCAAAGGCATTTGACTGTGTGGATCATAACAAATTATGGATAACACTGCAAAGAATGGGAATTCCAGAACACTTAATTGTGCTCATGAGGAACCTTTACATTGCTCAAGAGGCAGTTGTCCGGACAGAACAAGGGGATATTGATTGGTTCAAAGCCAGGAAAGTTGTGCGTCAGGGTTGTATTCTTTCACCATACCTATTTAGTCTGCATGCTGAACAAATAATACGAGAAGCTGGACTATATGAAGAAGAACGGGGCATCAGGATTGGAGGAAGACTCATTAACAACCTGCGTTATGTAGATTATACCACCTTGCTTGCTGAAAGTGAAGAGGACTTGAAACACTTACTGATGAAGATCAAAGACCACAGCCTTCAGTATGGATTACACCTCAACATAAAGAAAACAAAAATCCTCACAACTGGACCAATGAGCAACATCATGATAAACGGAGAAAAGATTGAAGTTGTCAAGGATTTCATTTTACTTGGATCCACAATCAACAGCCATGGAAGCAGCAGTCAAGAAATCAAAAGATGCATTGCATTGGGCAAATCTGCTACAAAGGACCTCTTCAAAGGGTCGAAGAGCAAAGATGTCACCCTGAAGACTAAGGTGTGCCTGACCCAAGCCATGGTATTTTCAATCACATCGCATGTATGTGAAAGCTGGACAATGAATAAGGAAGACCAAAGAAGAGTTGACGCCTTTGAATAGTGGTGTTGGCGAAGAATATTGCATATACCATGGACTGCCGAAAGAACGAACAAATGTGTCTTAGAAGAAGTACAACCAGAATGCTCCTTAGAAGCAAGGATGGTGAGACTGCCTCTTACATACTTTGGACATGTTGTCAGGAGGGATGAGTCCCTGGAGAAGGACATCATGCTTGGCAGAGTACAGGGTCAGTGGAAAAGAGGAAGACCCTCAATGAGGTGGATTGACACAGTGTCTGCAACAATGAGCTCAAGCATAACAACGATTGTAAGGATGGCGCAGGACCAGAGTGTTTCGTTCTGTTGTGCATAGGGTCTATATGAGTCGGAACTGGCTCGACGGCACCTAACAACAACAACAAAGCTAGAAGTGCCATTTAACTTTGTTAGGCACTAGCTTAGCAATTGAAACTGCTCAAAAGTTTCCAATGTTAAGCATAGAAGATAAAGATTCTCCAAAGCAACGCTTGCAAGTGTAGAGGAATCCACTTCTGCTATTTCCCACTGTACCTTTTAGGGTCTGTTTTTATTTTGTAAAGTTTTGGCCTAAATACTACAGAGCTCCAATAGATGTTCAATTATGTGGTAATTATCCACATACATTTAGAAGTTTGGCAATACGTAAAGTTTTATAAATTTAATCAGACTGACTTATTAGAATCAGCTGTTTTTGCGTTATTGTAGTTATGTTATTGTAATGGATCCAGCCAGCAGCATTAAAAAAAAAAAAAAAAAAACCCTAAACATAAGAGATCAAATGTGTCCAACAGGATTACTCCACTCCATCCACCTCAGGCTGTCTGGTCCTTCGTTTAACACAGATTCTACTCCTGTATCTATAGTGTCAAGTAATCTGGCAAAACTAGATTCTATTGTATACAAAATGGATCAAATTAAATATGCCATATGCCCTGCGTTTGTTTATTTAAAGTAATTTCAATGTTTATTGGGACATCTAGTTATTTACTGGTAAGAAAAATCAACTTTATTTTAAATATCCTACGTTATTGATTAGAAACAGCCCAGATTCCATGACATTTAAGTAAGGCTCAAATATGACTTAAAATCCTGATTTTATCCCAAATGTATGGCCTATGATTTCAAAAAAAACAATGTTGTAAGGTGAAAAGAGCAAAAGAGCCACATCTGGACACAGAAGACTATGCTTTCAAGACTAAATGTTGTAAATGCCCTGAGGGACTGAGTTACTAGGGCTGAGGGCTGGGGACCATGGTCACGGGGGTCATCCAGGTCAATTGGCATAACATAGTTCATAAAGAAAATGTTCTACATCCAACTTTGGTGAGTAGCGCCTGGGGTCTTAACAGCTTGCAAGCAGCCATCTAAGACGTATCTACTGATCTCATCCTGTTCAGAGCAAAGAATAATGAAGAAAACCAAGAAGCAATATTAGTCCACAGGACTAATGGACCACAAGTACCACAGCCCCCACCAGCCCGAGCCCCAAATAACTGTATAGTACCTGGCTACCACCACCAGTGACTCTGACAGTGATCACAATAGGGGGTCCCAGACAGAGCGGGGAAAAAATGAAGAACAAAATTCAAATTCACACACATAGACACACACAAAAAGGCCAGACTTACTGGTCTGACAGAGACTGGAAGGACCCCCTAGACTATGGCTCCTGGACACTCTTTTAACTTGGAACTGAAGCCACTCCCGTAGTTCTCCCTTCAGCCAAAGATTAGACAGGTCTATAAAACAAACAATAACACATGTGAGGAATGTGCTTCCTTCTTAGTGATGTATAAGAGACCAAATAGGCAACACCTGCCCAAAAGCAATGACAAGAAGGCAAGAAGGGACAGGAAAAATGGACGGATGGAAATAGGGAACCCACGGGGAGGGCAAGAGTCTTGACACATTGAGAGAATTGCAACCAATGTCATAAAACAATTTATGTATAAATAGCTAAATGAGAAACTAATTTGCTCTGTAAACTTTCATCTAAAGCACAATTTAAAAAAAAATAATAAATGTTGTGGCATATAAAACAGATATCAGAGAATAGAACTAAATGGAAAATACATAAAGCAGTCATCGGCCTTACAACAGCTTAATTTAGACATTGGGAGCACTGGCTTTGGAGTCAGACAGACCTGGGTCCAAAAGCCATTTGACTTGGGCAGGTTATTAAACTAGCTAAGCCTAACTTACTTCGTGTGTGAAAATGGTGTGTGATAACACTCATCGCATAAGGCTGTTGAGACAATAAAAGAGACAAATGTGCATATTAAGCAACAATAAATGGGAAATATTTTTAATCTGATTGTAGCAAGAGTTCGGCGATGATTTTTTAAAAGTAAGGATAGTGTCTCTATTGCTATGTATGTAAAATACCTTCCATTGTGTATTCTTTTTTGTTTCCCAATACACTGTTTTTAGGTGATTAGGATTCAATTCAATTTTCCTGAGGATCTTTCAAAATATATTTGTCAGAAAGGAACCCCAGCCTCACAGAGGAAGGAAAGGAATGAACTTAGCATCACTCCATAGATGCCAAGGGCAAACAAGACAGGACAACAAACAGCAGGTTCATCAGCATAGTGCCACCTGATCCTGGGTCCCCAAGTCCCAAGGGTGACACTACAAGCCCAGATGGATACTACAAAGGCAGTGGGTTGTACTGCAGCTGAGGAGCCCAGAGCCAAGGGGCCGGTACTTACTGAGCAAGCAGCAAACAAGCCAGTCTCCTCCGTGGGGGAGTGAGCAGTTATACACCGTCACATTGTGGTGTCCTGACCTGCTCAGTGGCCCATGTGACTAGTTACAGAGACTGCATATTATCAGGGAACTAATACACCTTAAAGTTCGCACGCTCAGCAAAATGTGCAGGAATGTTGAGGATCTATGGCAAACTGCTTCCTCCGACAGTGTTTTTTCAACAAACAAAACTTTTCCTTTGAAGGTAAAGTCCAACTGAAGGTGCTAGTATGCACACAATCTGATTCTGAATCATTACAGTGACTGTGTTGTTGTTGTTATCTGCCGTCAAGTTGCTCCAATTCGTGGTGGCCCCAACTCATGAGGACCCCATGCACAAATGGATGAAACGCTATTCACTCACAGTCCTCATGATCAGCAGGGGATTGGACCATTGTGATCCATAAGGTTTTCACTGGCTGATTTTCAGGCATAGATTGCCAGGCCTTTCTTCTTAGTCCATCTTAGTCTGGAAGCTCCATGAAGCCTATTCAGCACTATAGCAACACACACGCTTTCACTGATAGGTGGGTGGTGGCTGCACAGGAGGTGCATTGGCTGGGGATCGAACCCTGGTCTCCTACACGGAAGGCAAGAAGCCTACCACTGAACCAACAATGTCCCCACAGTGATCATGACTCTCCCAAAACCTAAAGTATTTAACGTCTAAAAATTTAAGTTGCCGAAATGGTGAAGGACTTACTTCTTCCCCTCCCACCTATCCAGAAGTATCTAGCTAATTAGACTTGAAAATTTAGTTCAATATTTCAAACAGGAATAGAATTAATAAAAAGCACTCTTGCAAGTACAAGCCAAACATTTCCTTTTGGCTACTTTGCTACTGCTTAACATCTCCATATGTTTTTTTGTTTTGTTTTGTTTCAGTTTCTGCCTCCTTCTTCTACTCAGCCACAGGAGGATGTGTTAACAGATAATAAGACCAAAAACCCAGTAACAATCCACAAAGTATTAGCAATTCAAAAACAAGTAGGCTGATTTTAGTTTGCCTCTCTGTCCCATCACTTAGTAAATTGTTGACAACCAGAAAACACAATTTTTCTGCAAAGTTACTATAGGACTCAACAGCAATTTTTATTTCTACAAAGCAAAAGATAAAAAGAGTAAGATTATGCTAAATACCATTTAACACCATAGATTTTCAGAAGATCAGCCGCCTGATACGATGTTAAATATAGTTGAATGTGGTCCCACATCTCTATGCCACTCTGCCAAGTTTCCGTCGGATGTGATTTGCAACAAGCAACATATTAAACCCCCATAAATAGTCACTATAATGTAAACACTGAAAACTCCGTATTGTAACAGTGAAAGCAGCCTCTCAAAATATATAAAACAGAAAACAAACCCTTGAATTTCATCTCAGGGCAGAAGGTGGATTTGAATTTGAAGACACGCCAAATGGTAATTTGGGGCACAAATATTTCAGACAAAGCTGATCTATTATGAGTATTAACAGCATATGTTAGTTTCCAAGTCAGTTTGCATATGTCACAGGAAGCACACCCAATTAGTATGTGAGGCCATTTACACTTCAGCAAAGTTATTGCCAGTAAATCATAACAAAGTAGGTAAGCTCAAATTATACACACTTCTAAAAATATACATAAAAATCTGACACAAAAGGAGTAAAAGGGAGAAAAATATTTTCAACGAGTCAGATCTGCAAATCAATTTTTTTTCCTTTCTTTCTTTTTGTTATTATTGTTATTATTATTATTTCCTTTTCACATAGCCAATTGTTATGGCTCTTGACAGTTTCCTTTTAGCTAGCTAAGCCTGGGAGAATGAAAGAAGACATTTGGCCTTTATGGTTTTCTGTGTCTGAATGTGTATGTCCTGAGGAGAAAAAGAGCTGTTCAAGAAGCTATTAAGCACCAATGAGCGAGCACGGATTCGGAATGTCTGAGTTATGTTTGCTGAAACAGATGTTGTATCCCAGAATTCCCCTAGCTGCCTCAGGCTTTTGCTGGTGTCAACCCTGTGGTAAATGGGTTTTCATAATGAATTTACTGTTAATTCTCACGCACACACAAACCATTAGACTCGCATAAAAGGGCTGACTAAATGCCACCAAGACTCTGAGCATGACTGTCTTTTGTTCACTTGGAAGAAGCTCGAAAGGGTCCAGAATCTCTAATCAATCATTCTTGGTAGTTTGAGGAAAGGCAGTAACTTTTGGGGTTCTCGAATCCCACTCACTGTGGCAAGATGCTTATATAAATGTGTTTTTTTTTTTTTTTCTGAAAATCACTATAAATCTTACTGTGGGATTTTGTGAACTAACCAAATTTTGAAATTATTTTGTTTAATTATATCTCTTTATAAAATATTTTAGTAAATAAAACAAACAAGAAGTAAATAACTGGTTGGAGTAAATGACGTGAATGTATTCAAGAAACAAACAATTCCCAAGGAGCCACCAACCATGTGTGGAATACCTAGAGAACAACAGCTTAATACCAGTGCTCTGAGGGTAAGATGAATAAAAGCGACTGGGAGAGTTGTGGAGACTGTGACAGAAACAGAGGTGGGAAAGAGCATTATCAAAAGGAGTGTAAGCTATTTTTCAGAAAATAGCACTGCTACTAACAAAAGAAACAAACAAAAAAAACCATTGCCTTCAAGTCCATTCCAACTCATAACGACCCTAAACACCAAAACCAAACCAAAGCCGTTGCCCTTGAGTCAAATCCAAATCATAGCGACCGTATAGGACAGAGTAGAACTGCCCCATAGAGCTTCCAAGGAGCGCCTGGTGGATTTGAACTGCCGACCTTTTATTTAGCAGTCAAATGTCTGGACTACCCCCAGGTAGCACTACAAAGAGAAGAACCCATGGCAGCTACGTAGAGAGAAAAGTCCCAGCCACCTCAGCCATCCCAGCTGAGCCCAATTCCAGACAGCCCCCTAGCTGTGCACCGCCGCGAGAATGAGCACAGGAAGTATCACAGAAACCTACTCCACCAACCCACAGAATGTTAAGAAATAATAAATTGTTACTATTTCAAGCCACTAATTTTGAGGGTTCTTCATTAAGCAGCAATAGATAAGTGATACAGATGTGGGTATCAGGTATTGGGGGCTGACATAGCAAGAACTAAAAACAATATGGCATTGGTTTTGGGATTGGGAGGCAGGCAGAAACTGAAAGGTGATTTATTAGTGGAGCCTGGAAGCACAGAGGGGAAACTGCTGTTGGATGCTAGAAAAAGGGAAACTCAGGTATACAGTGACAGAATAATGGGCAAAACTATTGCCTGCAGCAACTTGGAATATAGAAAATGAATTCGTGAATCTGGCTAATGAGTGTGTCAGGAAGAATGTTGAAAGTGCCACTTGGTTTCTTTTAGCCACATCTAATTAAATGAGGGAAGAGAGAGATGAGCTACCTAGAGAATTGTTCTGTTTGAAAGCAGAATTAAATATAGAGGAGCTAGAAATTTCTGGGTCGAAAAATAAAGCTGATTCACAGTTTTATCCTGTAGAAGATTGTCAAGGCAAGAAATGATCCTAAGATAAATATTCAAATAGGTAGTTGTAAAATCCTTCATTAAGAGCTTGGAAAGGTTTAAGGTGGTGCCTAGTAGGGTTGAGCAGTCGTTAAGAGCTACAGCTGCTAACCAAAAGGTCGGCAGCTTGAATCCACCAGCTGCTCCTTGGAAACCCTATGGGGCAGTTTTCCTTTGTCCTATAGGATGGTTATGAGTCAGAACTGACACGATGGCAGTGGGTTAGTATACCTGCAATCAGTTAAAATGCCTCTAAGAATCATAAGGGTGTTGCCCAACATCAGTTTACATGCCAAAGTAGAGAGAGATCTATCCCAAGAAGAATTATGGACATTGCTTTCTGCGCTTGGCCTGGGTGAGATTCATAATTTTAAGAAAGTTTTACTGACACAAATACTGACTTCTTGGACTAAAAGGGACAGAAACAGTTCAAACTAACAACAACAACAACAAAAAAAGCCTATGAACCTTCAAATTTCTATTAAAAAGAAGTAGTCTTTCTCAGTTGTAAGCACAACCTATTTTTGATCAAAGGGGAAGACGTCTTGGAAACCAGAATCAAAAGGCTAGAGGGTGGAGAGAAGATCCAAGGAAAACAACGAATTTGAGAATCACTCCCAGGGAGCAGAATTGGAGCCTAATCAAGGAACATCTTGTCCCAAGAGGAAGGGAAACTGGTGACATGTGCCTGGCTGTTGCTAAGCATTGCTACAGAATTATGAATACTGTGTGCTTCCCATCCCCATACTCATTTTTTAAATTTAAATATCCTTTTTATTTTAGAGTTGTTTCATATTTACAGAAAAGTTGCAAAGGTAATACAGAGCATCCCCATATATTCCTCACCCACTTTCCCTTATTGTTACGTAAACATGGTACGTTTGTCATAACTAAGAAACCAACATTGGTTCATTACTATTAACTAAATTCCACAGTTTGGTCAGATTTCACTAGTTTTTCCCTAATGTTCTTCTTCTGTTTCAGGATAACTTGAAGGATACAATAATACATTTAGTCACCGTGTCTCCTTAGCTTCCTCTGTTCTGTGACAGTATCTCAGCCTTTCTTTGTTTTTGATGACCATAACAGTTTTGAGGAGTACTCATAAGGTATTTTGAAGAATGTCATTCAATTTGGGTATGTCTGATGTTTTTCTTAGAGTTATACTGTTCCAGGCCTAGATCAGCCATTTCTTCAAGGGATTCTGGTCCTCTCTATTGGATAATGGTATTAGAAACCAAGATCTGGATGCCAGATGAGCTTATTTCTCCATTCATACTTTTTTGAACACGAATGTCTATTTTGGTTATTGTGTCCCTGTCTTACCATTGTATGTTGAATGTGTGGCTAGAAGTTCACTTATATTTTAATTCACATGTCTTAGCATCAAGAAAATCTGCACTCAAGGAACTGGACCAATGGAGTCTCATTCATTCCAAACCAGGTTCTTATCATGAGGTCTTGGACTTCAAGCCTTATGCTATAATTGGGGTGAGACTTTGGAATCCTGAAATGGGGCTGAACGTATTTTGCACGTTGTAGGAATATGAATAATTTGTCACCAGAGGCTGGATTGAGGTAGATTGTTTAATGGCTTCAACATTACTCACATTCCTTTGCAAAGTGACTTTGCTGCTTCCTCCATCCAGAACTGGAGTCCATCTCTCCACCCCCTTGAAACTGAGCTAGCCTGTGGTAGAAGGAAAGTGGTGGAAGTGGTGTTTTGTGAGTTCCTGAGCTTTGGTCTCAAGAGGACTTGCAGCCTCTGCCTCATTCCCTTGGAATCCTGAAACTACCAGGTTTGTGAAGAAGCCCAATTTAAAAAAGCATGTGGATAAAGAGCCCCAACCATGAGGTGTCGCAGATAGGCCCACAGATGTGTGGCCCTCACGTGTCTGTCAGTTTGTCATACTGTGGTGGCTTGTGTGTTGCTGTGATGCTGGAAGCTATGCCACCAGTATTCAAATACTAGCAGGGTCACCCATAGAGGACAGGTTTCAGCCAAGCTTCCAGACTAAGACAGACTAGGAAGAAACCAGAGGTCTACTTCTGAAAATAATTAGCCATTGAAAACCTTATGAATAGCAGCAGAACATTGTCTGATACAGTGCCAGAAGATGAGCCCCTCAGGTTGGAAGGCACTCAAAATATGACTGGGAAAGAGTTGCTTCCTCAAAGTAGAGTTGACCTTAATGACATGGATGGAGTCAAGCTTTTGGGACCTTCGTTTGCTGATGTGGCGTCACTCAAAAGGAGAAGACACAGCTGCAAACATCCATTAATAATCGGGACCTGGAATGTACGAAATATGAATCTCAGAAAATCATCAAAAATGAAATGGAATACATAAACATTGATATCCTAGGCATTAGTGAGCTGAAACGGACTGGTATTGGCCACCTTGAATCAGACAAGCATATACTCTACTATACCAGGAATGACAAATTGAAGAGGAATGGCACTGCATTCGTCATTGAAAAGAACATTTCGAGATCTATCCTGAAGTACAACGCTGTCAGTGATAGGATAATATCATAAGCCTACAAGGAAGACCAGTTAATATGACTTTATTCAAATTTACACACCAACCATTAAGGCCAAAGATGAAGAAATTAAAGATTTCTACCAACTTCTACAGTCTGCAAATTGACGAAGCATGCCATCAGGATGCATTGATAATTACTGGTGATTGGAATGTGAAAGTTGGAAACAAAGAAGAAGGATTGGTAGTTGGAAAACATGGCCTTGGTGATAGAAATGATGCCGGAGACGGCATGATGGAATTTTGCAAGACCAACTGCTTCTTCATTGAAAATACCTTTTTTTCACTAGCATAAACAGAGACTATACATGTGGACCTTGCCAGATGGAATACACAGAAATCAAATCGACTACATCTGTGGAAAAACACAATAGAAAAGCTTAATATCATCAGTCAGAACAAGGCCAGGAGCCAACTGCAAATCAGACCATCAATTACTCAGACGCAAGTCCACATTGAAACTGAAGAAAATTAGAACAAGTCCACAAGAGTTGAAGTACAACCTTGAGTATATCCCACCTGAATTTAGAGACTATCTCAAGAATAGATTTGATAATAAATGTTGGAGAGTCTGTGGAGAGATTGGAACACTTACACACTGCTGGTGGGAATGTAAAACGGTACAACCACTTTGGAAATCGATTTGGTGCTTCGTTAAAAAGCTAGAAATAGCACTACTATACAATCCAGCAATCCCACTCCTTGCAATATATCCTAGGGAAATAAAAGCCTTTACAAGAACAGATATATGCACACCCATGTTCATTGTAGCACTATTTACAATAGCAAGAAGATGGAAGCAACCAATCAATGGATGAATGGATAAATAAATTATAGTATATTCACACAGTGGAATACCACGTATTGATAAAGAACAGTGATGAATCTGTGACACATTTCATAACATGGAGAAATCTGGAAGGCATTATGCTGAGTGAAATTAGTTGCAAAAGGACAAATATCGTATAAGACCACTATTTTAAGAACTCAAGAAATAGTTTAAACAGAAAAGAAAATATTCTCTGATGGTTACGAGAGGGGGGAGGGAGGAAGGGTAGGAGAGGGATATTAACTAATTTGATAGTAGATAAGAACTACTTTAGGTGATGGGAAAGACGACACACAATATAGGCGAGGTCAGCACAGCTGGACTAAACCAAAAGCAAAGAAGTTTCCTGAATAAGCTGAATGCTTCGAAGGCCAGCGTAGCAGGGACAGGGGTTTGGGGACCATGGTTTCAGGGGACATCTAAGTCAATTGGCATAATAAAATTTATTAAGAAAACAATCTGCATCTCACTTCGGAGGGTGGCATCTGGGGTCTTAAACACTAGCAAGCGTCCATCTAAGATGCATCAATTGGTCTCAACACACCTGGATCAAAGGAGAATGAAGAATACCAAGAACACAAGGTAATTATGAGCCTAAGAGACAAAAAGGGCCACATAAACCAGAGACTACATCAGCCTGAGACCAGAAGAACTAGATGGTGCCTGGCTACAACCGATGACTGCCCCAAGAGGGAACACAAAAGAGAACCCCTGAGGAAGCAGGAGAGCAGTGGAATAGAGACCCCAAACTCTCGTAAAAAGGCCAGACTTAATGGTCTGACTGAGACCAGAAGGACCCCAGTGGTTGTGGCCCCCCGACCTTCTGTTGGGCCAGGACAGGAACCATTCCCAAAGCCAACTCTTCAGACAGGGTTTGGACCAGGCAATGGGTTGGAGAGGGATTCTGGTGAGGACTGAGCTTCTTGGATCAGGTGGGCACTTGAGACTATGTTGTCATCTCCTGCCTGGAGGGGAGATGAGAGGGTAGAGGGGGTGAGAAGCTGGCGATATGGACATGAAAAGAGAGAGGAGGGAGGGAGTAGCCTGTCTCATCAGGGGGATAGCAATTGAGAGTATGTAACAAGGTGTATATAAGTTTTTGCATGAGAAACTGACTTGATTTGTAAACTTTCAAAAAAAAAAAATAATAGATTTGATACGTCGAACACTAATGACCAAAGTCCAGATGAGTTGTGCTAGGACATCATACATGAAGAAAGCAAGAGATCATGAAAAAGACAGGAAAGAAATAAAAGACCAAAACGGATGTCAGAAGAGACTCTGTAACTTGCTCTTGAACATTGAGTAGCTACAGCAAAAGGAATAAACGATGAAGTAAAAGAGCTGAACAGAATATTTCAAAGGGTGGCTCAAGAAGAGAAAGTAAAGTATTATAATGACAAGTGCAAAGAGCTGGAGATAGAACGCCAAAAGGGAAGAACATGTTCTGCATTTCTCAGGCTGAAAGAACTGAAGAAAAAATTCAAACCTCAGTTGCAATATTGAAAGATTCTACAGGGAAAACATTAAACAATGCAGTAAGCATCAACAGAAGATGGAAAGAATACAGAGTCACTATACCAAAAAGAATTGGTCAGTATTCAATCATTTTAGGAGGTAGCATATGATCAGGAGCCAATGGTACTGAAGGAAGAAGTCCAAGCTATACTGAAGACATTGGCAAAAAATAAAGCTCCAGGAATTGATGGAATACCTATTGATATGTTTCAACAAATTGATGCAGCATTGGAAGCACTCACTTGTCTATGCCCAGAAATATGGAAGACAGCTACTTGGTCAACCAACTGGAACAGATCCATAATTATGCCTATTCCCAAGAAAGGTGATGCAACCAAATGTGGAAATTGTTGAACAATATCATTGATAACACACGCAAGCAAAATTTTGCCGAAGATCATTCAAAAGTGGCTGGAGCAGTATATTGACAGGGAACTGCCAGAAATTCAAGCTGGATTCAGAAGAGGATGTGGAACCAGGGATATCATTGCTGATGTCAGGTGGATCCTGGCTGAAAGAAGAGAATACCAGAAGGATGTTTACCTGTGTTTTACTGACTATGCAAAGGCATTTGACTGTGTGGATCATAACAAATTATGGATAGCATAGCGAAGACTGGGAATTCCAGAACACTTAATTGTGCTTACCAGGAACCTGTGCATAGATCAAGAGGCAGTCATTCAGACAGAACAAGGGAATACTGCATGGTTTAAAGTCAGGAAAGGTATACATCAGGGTTTTATCTTTTCACCATATGTATTCAATCTGTATGCTGAGCAAATAATCTGAGAAGCTGGACTATATGAAGAAGAACAGGGCATATCAGGATTGGAAAAAGACTCATTAACAACCTGTGTTATGCAGTTGACACAAGCTTGCTTGCTGAAAGTGTAGAGAACTTGAAACACTTACTGATATAGTCAAACACCTCAGCCTTCAATATGGATTACACCTCAACATAAAGAAAACAAAAATCCTCACAACTTGACCAATAAGCAACATCATGATAAATGGAGAAATGATTGAAGTTGTCAAGGATTTCATTTTACTTGGATCCACAATCAACACCCATAGAAGCAGCAGTCAAGAAATCAAATGATGCATTGCATTTGGCAAATCAGCTGCAAAAGTTCTCTTTAAAGTGTTGAAAAGCGAAGACGTCACCTTGAGGACTAAGGTGCGCCTTACCCAAGGCATGGCTTTTGCAATCGCCTCATACACATGTGAAAGCTGGGCGATGAATAAGGAAGACAGAAGAAGAATTGATGCCTTTGAATTGTGGTGTTGGAGAAGAATATAAATACACCATGGACAGCCAAAAGAGGAAACAAATCTGTCTTGGAAGAGGTACAAAGAGAATGCTCTCTAGAAAGAAGGATGGCGAGACTACATCTCACATACTTTGGACATGTTATCAGGTGTAATCACTCCCAGAGGAAGGACATCCTGCTTGGCAAAATAGAGCATCAGCGAAAAAGAAAATCCTCCATGAGATGGATTGACGCAGCAGTGGCAACAATGGGCTTAAGCGTAACAGAGATTGGAAGGATGTTGCAGGACTGGGCAGTGTTTTCTTCTGCCGTACATGGGCTGGAATCGACTCAGCAGCACCTAACAGCAACAACAGATGAGCCCAGCCCGCAGGCAACTCACCAGCTGAACACAGCAGCCACTGAGCCTGGGAGACCACAATCCACAGAATCACGAGGAATAATAAAGCACTAAATTTTGGAGTCCTCACGGTGCAGTGGTTAAGAGCTTTGCTGCTAACCAAAAGGTTGACAATTCGAATCCACTGGCTGTTCCTTGGAAACCCTATGGAGCAGTTCTACTCTGTCCTATAGGGTCGCTATGTGTTAGAAGTGACTCAATGGCAACAGGTTTTTTTTTTTTTTTTTTAAGTTTTGGAGCAGTCTGTTAAGAAGCAGTAGATAATTAATACAGCACAGTTGACTGCTACAGAGGTCATCTTTCCATTGATCCAAAATCCACTTTCCTATAAATTCCATCACCCAAGTCAGGGCTTTTCGTAGTCAATAAAATATAGTAAATTGTAAGCGTGAGCTAATATCTTGATTTCTCCTTATCATATTGCAGTGTTTTAACTGCAAACATGGCATTAATGCTTTACTACAAAAGGGAGTTTTATCAGTAGAAATTCTGAGAGTTGTCACAAACTGGCAAGATATTTGGGTAACTGAAGCTTCTGAGTCCCTCTCAGACGGCATCTTAGTGGCGCTTGATTACTTCATCTGAAAGTTGAGATTAGATTTCTAGGATTGAAGGTAAGAAAACAGCAGTGTAAGTGTGATTAAAAGCTACTAGGTTTAAAGTGTTCAGTACAGACAGCAGATTTTTCAGATTTACCTCTGTAGTCATCATAGGTTTTTACCTCTGCAGACTTACCTGAAGCTGCTGCCCTAATCACAGGTGGATTGACCAGTAAACCAGGTACGCGCAGGCTTGCTCATGCTTATTTACGAATCTGTTGTGCACATGACGTGGGGAAAACTATGTGAAGTTGTACACAACAGATTGGTAAGTAAGCACAAGTAAGCCCGTGTGTACCTTACTTATTGGGTAAACTTTCCCTGGCCCTGCTCACCCTGTCCTAACCACACTGGCCTTCTCAGTGGTTTAAAGATGCCAATTTATTCACCTTAGTCATTTCTTAGGTTTTCAGTCTTTTTATATGGTTTTTATTTTGATTGCTTGATCATTTCATTGATCCACCCAACAAACAAATATTAAGCATAACATCTACATGCAGTCAAGTAAAAGAGGTTAAAGATACCAGAAAAAAGACAGAATCATTGATAGATCAGCGGCTGGAAGAAAAAGATGGCAGTTTTTATTTTTAAAAAATAAAGTAAACCAGCAAAACAAGGGGGGAAAGGGGAATGCAAAAACCTCTAGGTAGCAGATTTGACCTTGAATAGGAGAAAGGACATCTCAACCAATGCTGCTCACACAATACAAGTGCACGTGGATTTGGAGGCAAATACCTTTAGGTGGCCAGGGGAGCAGCAGGAAATTTAGGGAGAAATGCATAAAGGCTTTCGGAAGGTGGTCCAAGGTCAGCTGTGGAAGAGCCCTAGGAAAGGAGTTAAGAAGGGGGACTGAGGGTGTGGCAACTGTCCAGAATACTTGAAAATAGAAATGGTAGAGTCAGTGAGCACAAGTGAGAACACTGACAGGTAGCACTGAAGTCTCATCTCAGGCGGAAACCAGAGATTTTCAGGGACAGCAATCTGAAGAAATGTGATCATCTTCTAGTCACCTCGTTTGGATACCAAACAATCTGGGAGCCCTGGTGGTGCACTGGTTAAGAGCTCAGCTGCCAACCAAAAGATCAGCAGTTCAAATTCACCAGCCACTCCTTGGAAACCCTGTGGGGCAGTTCTACTCTGTCCTACAGAGTTGCTATGACTCTGAACTGACTTGACAGCAACAGTTTTGATTTGATTTTGGCATATACTACAAGATGGGATCCAAGATCTCCATGCCACACATCTCGGCTACCCCGTCCATTTTTACCCCAGATCACAAGTAATTTTTCTAACAATTATTACGTCCTGCATTATTTTATTCTCTTTCTCCCTCACATTGGCTTTAGCCTGAATGCTTACCCTGGGGAAGCGTGGCATGCGAAGAGGCAGAGTGAGGGCCCCTGGTGCACGCCTAGGGCTGCAAAACACTGTTACAGAATATTCACTTTATAACCATTGCAGATTTAGCTTTTGGACTGTGAGATGGAGTCCAAATATATGTTTTATTAATTTTTGGATCTTCTGAACATTTAACGTAACTGAATCCATTACCCGTAGGAAAAGAATCACTTAAAAAGCGATTAAGAAATATAATACAGTAAGCATAGTCCAGAAAATGAAACCTGAAGACATACATTCACACATCTGGCAGTGATTCATAATTGAATATAATTTTCTCTTGAGTTATGATGGTTTATATCAGCCTCAATCCCCAAACTGAAAGTAGCTGAGTAATATTGCTGGCTCCTTCCCTTTATCCCAGCTCCATATGTGCAAAATAGAAGGTTTAACTCTAATTCATTCTGGTAGCATTACACAGGGAATTTCAATGAAGCTGTTGAAAGGAAATAATTACCCATGGAGCCTTAGGCGGGAAGGAAAAATCTCTCTTTCTCTTTTATGGTGTATGTCTAATGGATATGTGTGTGGAGCAGCCCGGAAGATGGGACCATTTTCTTATATGACTGCATCAATATCTGTTGGGAGCAGTACAAATTTGTGAAAAATGGTGGAAACTTAGCTTTTCCATGATAGAGGATACTGAATAAGAAATCTATTGAAATTCTTTCAAGAATATATGGTTAAGGATAATCTGTTTCAGATACATTACTGACCCTAACAAAACTCAGATCAATCAAAAACCTACATTGAGTTTTTGTTTGTGGTGATGGAAAGATTGACAATGGATATTGGTGATGGTTCCTGGACGCGGTGTAATTGGTGTCATTGAACTGCACACATGAAAAATGTTGAAGTGGAAAGTGTTGTGTTATACCTATTTTTACAACAATTAAAAAAATTTGTGGTAACAGGATAAAGATTATCAAAGGGTACTTTAGCCTGATCTGTGTTTTGTTTTTTCGCTTAAGTAATATATTAATGTTTTATTGTGTAATTTAGAAGTAATTTTAAAAGAGTGAATGTTTATTAAAAAAAAATAAATCAACTATGGTGAATTTGACATGGTCCTTTGCAATGTGACGTAACTATACACCTAATTCTTGCTACCTAAGAAGAGCACTGTGGATATACTCTATATCCACCCTACATTGCCACTAATGTGCGAGCTCAAACCAAGCAAGTGATGAAATGATAGGTATGTAAGAATCAGTGTGCTGGGCTTCTTTCAGATGACAAGCTAAAGAAAGCCTTTATGTCTGTGAATCTAAAACTTTAGGGTAGAAAACTAGACATAACTGTGTAAAATCCCATTTTCACAAGCCCACCTCAAGGAAACTCTGATGCGCCGGGACTTGTGTAGGGTGTTTGAATCTGCATACTTAGCAAATCCCCACGATGATTCTGGTGCAGATTTTATCACGTTTCAACAAAGATTTAAGAGGAAGTGGAACTATAATTTGATTGCTTTTCATTGATTTAAGCCTCTACTCTGCTAAATTAGGCCCTTACTACTTCAGTGTTTTCATCGGCATTGTGAAGATAGCAATTTAAAAAAAAAAAAAGGTTTACATCAAAAAAGAATTGTATGTCGGGTTCTGATTTTGGCAACCACACTGCTATTCTCAAATTCTTATTCCAGAGTCAACGCAAAGGACATGGGTCTAAGCCCAGGGAAAAAATACTAAGTGGGAAGAACTGTGCTTGACTTCATGAACTCCAGTCCCACCCAATCTATGTAACCAGGGCTGGGGGGTAGAAGGATGACCCTGGTCATTCAACATGGCCTGAGTTAACAGCACTAAGTATGTCTCCCCAATATCATCCCACCCGCTGCCTCCTCTACCTTCCCAGCCTGCCTCCCAATACCACTCCCTCATCCTCAGCAGCACCCAAAGCTCCTAAAGACATTTCTAACCATCCTTCCTCATCAAAATGTATTCTGTGCTTTGTTCTCTCAGGCCTTTGGTGACATGTCTTGTAAGGCTAATGTCTTCCTAAGGCTAATGTAAGGTGTGTCAATGGCTTACGGGTGTGTTTCCTCTTATAATATTTACTGGGTGGCTACAAGTCAGAATTGGCTTAATGGTACTAGGTTTGGTTTATTTTAAATGAACAACTACTTCAGGCCCCTTGAAAACTGGGGAAGTCAGTATTTGGACTCAGGGGACACTTAGATACATCTGAAATCATACCATATAAGGTTGGCCATACCAATCAACCTGCTATTGATACACCCACTACCTTCTGTAAACCTACCCTATCCTAAGTCTTTGTTTTACCCCCAAATTCCATCCATTGCCCGGGCACTGCATTCACTGCACTCTCAGACTTAGCCTAAGTAAAGCCAACTTCATTTAAATAATTGTTTCCTGTGATGGTCAATTTTATGTGTCAGCTTGGGTAGGCTATGGTTCCTGAGTATTCAGTCAAACACTAGTCCAAAGGTTGAAGTGAAGGTATTTACATGTGGTTAACATTTACAACCAGTTGACTTTAAGTGAAAGAGATTAGTCTTGACATTGTGGGTGGGCCTCACGCAATCAGATGAAGAACTTAAGAGCAAAAATAGGTTTCCTGGAGAAGGACTGCCTCAAGACTGTAACATAGAAATCTCACTTAAGTTTCCAACCTGTCATCCTGCCCTACAGATTTCAGACTTGCCAGCCCCACAACTGTGTGAGAACTGGAGAACTCTGAGTAAGTACTGAAGAACTTCTTACCACAAATTTAATAGGGAGTATGAAAACTTGGGAGCCATGTGGGATATAAAATCATGACATATGGAAGTGTAGGAGCAGGGGAATAAAATGTGGAAGTCAACTTGGAAGAAATATTGCAATCTAAAAGAGGCCCTGTCTTTCCTCGCTTTTCTGGACTCACAAACTAGAAATTTGCTTCAAATCTAAGAAAGAAAAAAACCCAGCTCTAGCACCAAAGGAAATAAAGATTGGAGTATTATTTGTATTTATTTCATTATTGAAAAAACTTATTTTTTTAACGGAGCAACTGTTCTTGACAAGCATGGATTCTTACCGGACTTTTTATCTAAAAGTTGTCATAGAAACAATAAGCTCCAAATAGGAAAAACAAACTAGAAAGCTTCCAACACTTACTAGAGAGAGTGGTCTTTATTTAGGACAGGAAAGAGATGAATTTGACCAAAATAACCTTCTTATTGCTGAGTCCATAGAAGATGAGTGAAGATTTTTATATAATGAGTACTTTGAAAGAGATTATTTGCAGTAACTGAGCACCCTTAAAAAAAAAAAAAAAAAAAGTGGGTCACTGCAGTTAGCAGAGGAATTCTGTTCTGCAGCCTGTTGTCGGAACAATTAGTGGAATTAAGATTCCACAGTTGGTGGAACCTGCTGTTATTTTCTTTGAAACAATATAATGGCCTAAAGAAAACGATCTAATTCATTTCTATCTTCTTTAATAGCATGGTTAATCATTGAGAACCATTACCAGAATATAGTATGTCTCAGCTTCTGAATCCCACCATTCATTGCTGTCAAGTTGATTCCAACTCGTAGTGACCCTATAGGACAGAACAGAACTACCCCATAGGGTTTCCAAGGCTGTAATCTTTACTGATAAAGAATGCCATGTCTTCATCTCAAGGGGCAGCTGGTGGGTTAGAACCACTGACCTTTCAGTTAGCAGCCAAGCACTTAACCACTGGGCCACAGGGCTCTTTAGCTTTTGAATACCCATCGGTATACTGCAAACCCATCATTGACCACTTAACTCTACTCTGTTTCATGGCAGTAACCTAATCTGAGTAGCCAGGTAATGTCCAGGTAGAGTTTGTCATATCAATGCTCATCTATCGTCTCTAGCAGCAGAATGTTTTAACCAACCAGTTCATGATTATTTATGATGTTTTTGAATGTGAAAACATCACATTATATTAGACATACATAAAATTCTAGTGCATCTGTTTTTCATACATAAAAAAAGAAATAAAAACTGTTCAGGAAATTTATAACTCCTTTTAGTCACTGTTCCTCTCACCCTATCTAGGGAAGGGACACCCTCCCTCTGCTGTGCCTCTTCTTTCTTTAATTTATTCTTCTTCTTAGCACACGTTACCATCTATCTTACAATAAATGTACTTTAGTCTACCCTGGTTATTGTCTGTCTTTCCCTTATTAGAATGTAAGCTCCATGAGGGCAGGGTTTTTGTTTGGTTTTTTTCTGTTTTATTCACTGTTATATTTCCAACACCTTATCTTTAAAATGAAAACCCTGGTAGTACAGTGTTGTGAAGACCTACAGCTGCTAACCAAAAGGTCAGCAGTTCAAATCCACCAGGCACTCTTTGGAAACTCTATGGGACAGTTCTATTCTGTCCTGTAGAGTCATTATGAGTCAAAACGGACTCAAAGGTAACAGGTTTTTTTTGTTGTTGTTGTTTAATCTTTAAAATGCTGTATGTAACCTTTAAAATGCTGTTTAGAATATTGATCTCAGCCTAGGAACTCAGGAAAAACAAACAACAGTGTGTAAATGAAGAACTTAAACAAATAAAAAATACAGATGTACACATTTGTTAAAATAAGAACAAAAAGGATATAAAACCTGGTAAAGAAAGATTATGTAAATGTAGCCATGTAGTATAAAGTATTCTCATCAGCAATCCATAAATTAAGGCATAATGCCTCACAGTTGCAGGTTGAAATTTTATAAGAACAAATTACCAAGAGTCATGGATTCTCTCAGGAATTTTCAACACATAATACTCTGGTCAGTCTAAGAAAGCAATATGTATTATTTGCTTTGCAGGAGTGGAAATACACTGAAAATAACGGACACAATTCATTTAAACATAATAGCTATCATATTTCAATTTATTTCCATGTAAATTGGTTGTTACATGCTGAGTTAGTACAAAGAATTATAAAAAAGATAATTATGCATTGTAAAATATAAAAAAATAAGTGCAGCATATTAAACTAAATGATTTCTAACTAAAAGTCTTTGGACTGTGAAAGCACCACTTAACTCCCTATTTGAAATCTGGCAACAAACTCACTGCCAAAAAGCACGTTCTATATAGAATTGGATCATCACCCATGGCATACAGCATGTACCTTTCTAAGTTCAATGACATGCTAATATACTTTGGTAGCCACTAAATGTCAAACACTATCCATACAGGATATTAACACATTCATGTTTTCATTAAAAAAGAAAGATCTCTTTCTTCATTACATTATGTATTTATAGAATAGAGATCTGTCAAATAAATTACTGCAAAGTAGTTCAAGCTAGATCTTAAAACACTTGAATCATATAATCGGGAGGCAAATAACCTTTAAAATGAAAGACAAATGGTGAAATTTAAGGGCATTTAATTTGCACAAATGTAATGTTAAGCGCCTTTTCCTGGTTATATATTTTACCCTTAATTTACATATGTCATTAGGTTTTGAGCACTCTTGTAGGTCATTTTTAATTTTTTTCCTATTTTATTTTACCACAATAAGTAATATGGAAGTAGTTTATCATATATAAAATAACACGACCTCATAAAAATAACTCTGTGACTGCAGAAACACTCCAGCATCCTGGCCACGTTATAGTTCTTGTGCTGTCAAGGCCCACTTTGGAATAAACATTTATATTTTAGAATCGTGTGTGGCTACAGCTCATATGCAACTGTTGGCGTCTCAGAATTCAATTCCAGGGAGTTCCTCCAGGTCATCAGTCTTTGTGGCCTTAGTGTCCAGGAGGAGCTTTAGGACAAGAGGCTTACATGGCACGTGGTTTGCTCTTTTTTAACTTAGGATATAACATTAACATTTGACACCCAAGGTACTGGCTTTAAAGTTTCATCCATTGAACTTGTACTACAAACACTGAAACACATTCAAATACAACTGTTCAGACATTTCTGTGTTACCTTCAACAATAAAATAGAACACATCACCCATCAATTAACCATATGATTTTAGTGTCATCATGGTCCATAATCTCTAACAAATCAGAAAATTTCTATAGTGCATGAATTCAATTATGGGCTATAGTTGCATAGCAAAATATCAGTTTATACATCCAACGCACTGTCATCGAGTCAATTCTGACTCATAGACCATACAGGATAGAGTAGAACTGCCCTCTTGGGTTTTCAAGATTATAAATCTTTACAGAAGCAAATTGCCACTTCTTTCTCATGTGGAGCAGCTGGTGGGTTTGAACTGCTGACCTTTTGGCTAGCACTTAGCCACTGTGCCACCAGGGCTCCTAATTTATGTATAAGCTCAGTGCTGTCAAATCGATCCCAACTCATAGCGACCCTATAGGACAGAGTAGAACTGCCCCATAGGGTTTCCAAGGAGCAGCTGTTGGATTTGAACTGCCGACCTTTCTGTTAGTACCCATGGCATCTAACCACTGCACCACCAGGGCTCCAATTTATACATTTAAAAAAAAAAAAAACACATTGCCCTCCAGCCAATTACGACTCATAGTGACCCTATAGGACATAGTAGAACTGCCCCACGGGGTTTCCAAGGAGCAAGTGGTAGATTTGAACTGCTGACCTTTTAGTTAGCAGTTGAATGCTTAACCACTGCACTACCAGGGCTCCAATTTATACATTAAAAAAAAAACAGTGCCATTCATAGCAAGTATAATTTCTTTACTTTTCTTGACTCATGCTTATCTGTCGGTAACCAATGGATTGTGATGGTGAATATTACCACCATTCACCACTAGAATAATTCAATTGGATAAAGCGGAGTAAAATTCTTGTCTCTAAGGAAATTTTACCTTGAACTATTCCACCTTTCCCTGAAACAATGTTTGATGGGAATTAACAACTGGCTTTACACATTTTACTCCAAATCAGTGATTAAGGGATTGAGACTACCATTGCGACAAAGGACAATTTTTTGTACTTCATTTCAATCAAAGTTGTTATAGCTGTATAAGTTATGAGAATTGAAAACATACTTTTACTATTCTCCTTTCATTTTATTATGTTTTTCTACCTAGTAATTAATGTTAAAAGAAAGAATCATATGAATTTTATCACACATTTGCTAGGGACCCTTGTGATGCATCACTTGACAGTCACTAGAATTTACTCCTACAGAGATGCCTGTAAAAGCACATGTATGACTAGTCTTTCCAAACTGCTTCTCAAACTCACTTTAAAGTTTCCAACTTCTTCTTACACTATTAATTTCTAGAACTGTGAGAATGACATAAAACTGAAGTATAACTGTATCTGCACTTATTTTTGAAAATGAGTTTTCTTCTTAGGTAAATCAATTTGCTAGAGAAAATTGTGAAACCTGTACTTGAATGTGATTGAAAATATATGCACATGCATGAAAACAATAACGTATTGGTTCAAGCTGGATTATGGTATTTATTTGGCAATTATACTGCCGGTTTGGTGGCCTTACATATAAACATACATCCAAGCTCTCCTCTAACCAAAAAAGAAAAACATGCTATTGAGATCTATGTATCTATATGAATATAGATAGATTATTGGATTATATTATATTGACTGCCTGTGTGAAATACAGAAGTTCCAAATTATTACATTTAATTTTATACTGAAATAGTATAACACTATTCTACTGGTGGTGATTTCTCATCTAAAAATCATACTGGTGAAAATATATAAAACGTGCAACTTCCACATTTTCTGGCTTCAACAAAAATTAAGCAGAAAATGGAGCCTCTTAGAGGGATGGGAATGTGGTGATTAGAAGTAGTGGGTCTGAAGATATTAAGTATTTTTTCCAATATTCACAACAAAATGGACTAATGTTAAGAACTGGGTTTCACTGACTTGCCAGTTATCTCCCAAATATGAAAACATTCCTGAATTCTCCCATGGGGTATGGAGAACAATGGTTTCTAGTTTGTTGTTTGCTTTCATTTGATTTATTTTCTGTGAATTTGATATCCTATTGTATGGAAACCCTGGTGGCGTAGTGGTTAAGTGTTACGGCTACTAACCAAAAGGTCGGCAGTTTGAATCCAACAGGCCCTTCTTGGAAACTCTCTGGGGCAGTTCCACTCTGTCCTATGGGGTCGCTATGAGTCAGAATCAACTCAACGGCAGTGGGTTTACTGCATTATTGTATAAATTAATATTTAACCTACTGATGTTTAGTGGCTTTTTTTTTTGAAGGGAAAAATGGCACATTTGCTAACTTGTTTTTATGTATTAGTTAGACTATCCTAGGTTTTTACAAATGGCTTGCAAATGTCCCAAATCTTTTATCATGTGACTAAGGTGTTTCTCAGTTTTACAAATCAACAAGAAAACAGAAATATAACACCACAAAATACTATGGTAAAAGGGAAAAAGTCATGTTAACTTTTAGTAAACTAAAACTAAATGCTTACTGATTTTCTTATATAAAAAACTATACAATAACCTATTAAGTGAATCTTCTTACTAACAAAGATTTTAAAAATTGTTGGCAATCCTTGACAAGTGGCTATATGATTACTAAGTCTCAGTAGACTTATTGTAGTAGGATCTAAACAGTAACAACGAAAGCAATGTGCAGAATGCCAGACTATGGCCTCCTCCAGGCTGCGGCCAGACAAGCGCTATACTTCAGCGAAAGGGCCTCAGACTTCACTGTGGTCGCCAAGTTTGCCCACATTCTGAAATAGAAGAAATAAGCATGTGCTACTGATCTCACTCTTAAATCGGCACCATAGTAAGAAAAAAAAAAAAAAAAAGCCATCACTGAAGCAAGCTGTCAGTCAAGCAAAGAAAGTAGACTTTCTATAAGGAAGCAGAGTATAGAGCTTTAAAGCTCCAGGTCCAAGGTCAGACTGCTGGCTTTGAAACCAGCTTGACCACTTACAACTATTGTAATTTCCCTAGGCCTCAGTTTCCTCATTCTAAAAATGGTTATATAATAATAATATTGACCTCATAAGGTTATGACAAATTCAGCAAATTAATACAGGTAACCTCTTATTGTTGTCGAGTCTATTCCGACTCATAGTGACCCCACAGGACAGAGTAGAACTGCCCCATAGGGTTTTCGATGAGCAGCTGGTGGATTCAAACTGCCAACTTTTGGTTAGCAGCCGAGCTCTTAACCACTGTGCCACCAGGGCTCCAGTAGAGGTAAAGCCCTTAGAATATTCCTGGAATATACTAAGTGCTCAAAAAATGTTATTTATATAATAATAATAATGTTATTATTATAATTCTGTAAATACATACTGTTCTGATTGAATCTAATAGGGATAACTCTGGGAGGCACCAAATGCTGTTCTAGGAATGAGGAAAGGCAGCACGATTCAAAAGTCAAAGAAAAATTGCAGGAAACAAAAGTTCTAGAACAGCTCTAAAACTAAACTATAAAGCCCAGTTTTTGGAAACTAACTTTGACATTTCAGATCAAATGAGTGCTGGGCTCTGCAAATACTGTTTCCAACGATGGCAATACAAGCTTAGAGGCAAGTGTATCAAAGTAAGAAAAAAACTAAGAGGCTATATTTAGAGTTTTTCCATTTGACAGGTGGCTTATTTTTTTTTTTTTAAGTGCCAGGTAGTGGACCCTGACAGAAGCGTGTATTTTATAAGCAAGTGGTTTGCACTTAATAGGTGATCGCCAAATCCTGTAAGCAGTGATACTCTTGGGTGATCCAAATTATTCAGCAATTGTTCACATAACTGGTCACCCAAAAAAGAAACAAGAATACTCCTTTACTTGTTACAAAAGACTCTGAGGACGGGAATTTTTAAGTAAAATTTAGATGCCAGTGGGGTGATATGCTAACTTATTGCAAAGTCTTTGACTCTGCATTCTAAATTTTCTTACAATGTTTACATGCTAACTTGTTTGGCTCACCTTATTTGAATGGATGGTACTTATTGCAGCAGATACGGATTCAAAAAATATCGGTTTCTCTGAGTCTAGGTTTCCACAGTACTGCATTGCTTTTATCAAGGAATCTACGACAAAGCACAGGCGATAAGGATACCTGTAGTAGCAGAATGATCATGTTCAATGTTAGCCAAGGACACTCTCATACCTGTGCAATGGGCTAATGCTATGTCCATGTTTCTGTTCTTACATTCCATGTAAACCTGCAGGAATTGAAATTGTATACCCACAATTAATTCAGGATAGTTGTCAGGAAGGAATGAGACAGGTTTCAGAAGAAACTTGAAAATTACTAGTTAAAAAAAAATTATGAAGTCAGACCACCAGAGGGAGGCATTGTAACACACTCAGGCATAACCTGGTAAGCTTCTAAAAGAGACTCGTTCTGGCAAAGTGAAATTGATACAGCAGGACATCGCCTTTTACTGCAACTAAACTTGTCTGCTTACATCTTTCTCTTCATTTAATAAAAATAATAACATCACATTTCTTTCCCTATAATGAAAATACCAAATTGTTCTCAAGCTTCTTTTATTGGAAGCCAAGGACCCCTTTAGGAAAGCGATGAGAGCTTCAGCTCTACTTCTCATAGTAATACATTACATTAACTTCAGCAGATTCATGGGTGCACTAAATGGGTGGTGAATTGAAAACCCCATTATAATCCAAGCCAAGCATGACTTCCCAACTTCTGTTTTTAAAGATCAAGATAAAAGATCCTAACTAATTTGCTTGGAATACCTTACAGTCTGCCTTAAGTCATAGAAAATCTCATTTAAGAACAATTTATTGACAGCCCCAATCTGCAATTTATCCAGATCCAACTCAGTCCATGAAACTGAGTGAAAGTTAATCTCGACATTTTAGTAACAGGAGGATGGATTTAATTATATAATAATGATGTATCTTGTGTATAAAATATAGAAAGATGCATTCGCAACACATTCTAAGAGTGTTCATAATATATAAAATACTTCCCTCATATCCTTCCAGCAATAACAAGTTCTCCCTACAGGTAGAGAAATGAGAAACAATACGAGATGCATTACTCTAAGCATAAATATATAAAAAAGTAGGTGGGTAAGTAGGTAGATTGATATATAGATACTTACATACATACCCACATACATAGAATGAGACTCTACCATTGAATAAATAGCTCTTGTTTCTGTAAGTTAAAATGATTAGTTCAAGGTGACCCACCAGTGTTTGACTTTTTCTTAAGCTCAGTGAAGCACAAGCACATAGCTACAGGTGGTTTGTTGACGCTGATAAACATAATCTCCAGTTCACTGACATCTCAGTGTGCCAAGTACAGGAATAAATAGAGGTCACCCCATTTCCTTCAACCTACAACCCCCAGTCCCTACAGTCCTTAAACTAAAGCAACTAAGAAAACAATCCAAGCAGTGTTGTTAGAAAGCAGCAAGACATGAGGACACCTGTGGCTAAAGAAACCTTGTGGCTCTTTACTCTTGTCCCTCTTTAAGGGTGGCTGGAACTAAGGAAGAATATTAGCTGCAGTGATACTATTTGCATTTTAAGAAATGACTTCTGTAAAATAAGAAAAAGCAGCTACCATTATTGACAGGGAACTGCCAGAAATTAGTTAGATTCAGAAGAGGACATGGAACTAGGGATATCATTGCTGAAGTCAGATGGATCTTGGCTGAAAGCAGAGAATACCAGAAAGATATTTACCTGAGTTTTATTGGCCTTGCAAAAGTATTCAACTGTCTGGATGATAACAAATTATGGATAACATTGAGAAGAATAGGAATTCCCGAAAACTTAAGCTGTGCTCATGTGGAATCTGTACACAGACCAAGACACAGCCGTTCAAACAGAATGAGGGATTTAAAAGCAGAAAAGGTGTGCGTCAGGGTTGTATTCTTTTACCATAATTAACCGATGCTGAGCAAATAATCTGAGAAACCATACTATATGAAGAAGAATGCAGCACCACGATTGGAGAAAGACTTATTAACAGCCTTCTATATGCAGATGACACAACTTTGCTTGCTGAGAGTGAAGAGGACTTGAAGCACTTACTGATGAAGATCAAAGACTACAGCCTTCAGTATGGATTACACCACAACATAAAGAAAAGAAAAATCCTTACAACTGGACCAATAAGCAGCATCATGATAAACACAAAAGATTGAAGTTGTCAAGGATTTCATTTCACTTGGATCCATCAATGCCCATGGAAGCAGCAGTCAAGAAATCAAATGATGTATTGCATTGGGCAAATCTGCTGCAAAAGACCCTTTAAAAGGTGTTAAAAAGCAAAGATGTCACTTGAGAACTAAGGTGAACCTGACCCAAGCCATGATATTTTCAGTCACCTCACATGCATTTGAAAGCCGGACATTGAATAAGGAAGACCAAAGAAGAATTGATGACTTTGAATTATGATGTTGGTGAAGAACATTGAATATACCACGGACTACCAGAAGAAAGAACAAATCTGTCTTAGATGAAGTACAGCCACAGAATGCTCCTTAGAAGTGAGGATGGCAAGACTTCGTCTCACATACTTTGGACATGTTGTCAGCGGGGACCAGTCCCTGAAAAAGGACATCATGCTTGGTAAGGTAGAGGGTCAGCAAAAAAAGAGGAAGACCCTCGGTGAGACAGACTGACACGGTGGCCGCAACAATGGGCTCAAACATAGCAATGACTGTGAGGATGGTGCAGGGCCCAGCAGTGCTTCATTCTGTTGTACATAGGGTCGCTATAAGTTGGAACTGACTAGATGGCATTTAACAACACTGGCATTGCTGAGTACGTACTAAAACTCCCAGATACTTTGTTACATGCTTTATATGCAATGTATCACTTCTGAGCCTCATAACAGCTTAATAAAATGTTATTTCTACTTCCACTTTACAGAAAAGCAAACAAATACTTTGGCCAAGATCATAGAACTGGTATACGCTAATATTGAAACTCAGGACTTGTCTATCTCTAAAGCTGCAATTAATTAACATATATCGCAATGTTATCTTGCTCTTGAGTGCCGTCGAGTTCATTGCAACTCATAGCGAGGCTGTGTGATAGAGTAGAGCTGCCATTACGGAAACAGATCTCCAGGTCTTTTTCCTGGGGAGCCACTGGGTGGATTCGAACCACCATCCTTTTGGTTAGCACCCAAGTGCTTAACCACTTCATCACCAGGGCTCCTTAATGTTATTGTAACTATGATAAAATAAGCCAAATAATAATGAATCAATTAAAAGGGTAAGTCAATACAAAACTGCTGGATTTGTATATGTGAATGAGAAACACCTGGCCAAGGGTAAATAGCATTTTCTGCCAATTTAAAAATAAACTGCATCAGTTGATTTATGCCATCGTTCTATGCATATATACCATTATATAGAATACAAAGACCATTAAAATGAATAAAAAGATAAAGCTCTGTCTCCCACATGTCCAGTATCCAGATTGTTTGGGCTTCTCTGAATTAGACCCTAAGTTCAATAGGAATAGAAACCCATTTTCCCCTCTTCACTAATCCTGAGTCCTGATTTTCAATATTTAGAAAGAGCAGCCAATAAATATTACAGCATATTCAGAAAAGAACTTAAAATACAATTGATCAAAAAAAAAATATACATACTGGCCTTTATATTAAAAGAGCAATCCTAGTCTCATGTTTCTCAAAATACAATCCTTAGATCACCTGCTTCAGAATCATCTATTATTGTTTAAAATGAAGATTCCTGGATCAGAACCAAGACCCAGAAGGCTGCATTTTCAATGAACACCTCTGATGATCTACACACATCAAAGATTGAGTGCTCGTCTAGACCATGGCAACACAGAATAAAAATTTCAAACACAAGATTCTACAAATGAAGAGGAACCCTCTGGTTACAATCCAGATTTAGATGGAAAAAAATATATTCAGGTTGAAACCTAGGCCAAAACGATGCAAAGGTTTTATATGGAACAATAAGAAAATAAAAGCACATTATGTGGGGAAAAGGGTGACTAGCCAAAAGTAGCCACTAGATTTAAGGTCCGGGATCTTAAAAAAAAAAAAAATCAATTATTTTGCAATAACTTACTTAATTTCTGAATATCTGCTAATTCTGTTAGAATTATGTCACCAGAAGGTAACCAGACAACCCAGTGAGGTCACTTAGTGCAAATCCCTCATTTTTACTAAATGAATAAACTGAGATTCAGACAGACAGGTTAGATGATTTTCCCATACTTCACAATCAGTGAGGTAGAGCTGAGATCACACCTCTAGACTTTCACATACTACACAGCTTCCCCTCCACATATGCCCACCCTTACCTTCATAGGAAGCTATACTGAAGTTTGCCTCTGTACTATCTTGAGTTTGAAACATTGGAAATTTCAAATCAAATTCAAAATATAAATGAGTAGAGGCACAAGTTATGCACCACCACAAGAAAGCAATCAAAGTCCACAACATGAGGCTTTGACTGACTACTGATCTTAACTCTTTAAAAGCCATTGTCCGTGGTCGTTAAGATGCTCACAAGAAAATATTTTCTGGCATCATCTTTCATAACTACCTTTTAAAATGTTGCAGGTGTATGAAGGAGGGGGAAGTATAAGTCAGATTTTCACTTCTGGCCATGACAAGTAACTGATGCAAGACTATCCTAACCTCTACAAATAAGTAGGAAACAAGACAAAAATATATGAACAACTGTTTTCAGGCATTGGGCAATAGGCTGCACAGAACTGAGTTCACTGAGAGAAGGAAAGTAAATGAGGTGAGCCCTGCAATCACTCCAACTTTCTGCTACCAAGCCCTATCTGGGCCACACCATGATGAGAAAAATCCAAACAAACTGCAGCAGCTTACTGGGCTGATAAAAATTGAGGGATCAAGTAATGGAAAGGAGGGTGATATGCAGAGAAAGAGTTCCAAAAATTTTCTTAAAGTTTTGAGCAAGCCTTTGGATGAATACAAAGCCACACATACATAGGGTGAGACTCTCTAAAGCCAGCGGAAAAAAAATCTCCTGGGGAAAGAACAAATACTGGGGAGCAACACCCAAAGATGGCATGAGCCGAGCTACACGCAACAGAAGACATTAGAAGACTGAGGACAGTTGAGGAACAGGTATTGCCCCACCCTCAAGAGCCCTTACCCCCAATTTTAGGGATTGGTGGAGAGAACAGGAGGAAATAAGAAAGGGGATGAATTCCTTTTTGACTTAGTATTTATTCAAAATAACTAAGAAAAATCCCAAGTGTCCAGGGTATTCCTTGAATTGGCAAAGTTAGGCGTTCTTTCATCTGTGAAAATGGAAGATTGTAAGCTAAGTCAGTTTTAAAGTCCTGTGGAGGTAATGTGGTAGAGAAGTAGGCACCATGGCCCAAGGAAACACAGAGAAAACAGCCTTTGTATCAGGCACCGTTTGGGAGAACAGGAATGGTATCTTGTTAGATTTTATATCCTCCTACCTTTTTTTTTTTTTTTATCTTATCACCAAGGCCACTTTTTCATGCAGCCTATGACCTGGAAGGGACTTTTTCCTTCTTTCTATAAGCTTCCTAAGCTGACTATCCAGCAGGGTCTATGCCTAGCTATATCTCAAGTCTATGTTCTGTCCTGCCAGCCTATCCCATGTGAATACCTCCAAATGTACACACACCTAGAAGCTTGAAGAGTCTCCTGAAAACAAATCTGGAGTGATGGGAGGCATAAAGTCTAGTGTCCTTTGGGGAAAATAGGAAGAGGTGAGCACTGAAATGAGCAGGCTCAAGACCCTGGAGCTGAGACAGTGGATGGTGAAAACCCATCACTTCTGTGAAGGGAAGGAATCCATCTGACATAAGCTGTGCAAATACCTCAACAAGCATGGAGACTCCAGTATAGTCAAAAAAGGTCAATCCACAGCAATCCAGGATTAAACAACACTTCTCATTCGGGCAGGGCTGTGAGACCTCGTCTGTAGGAGAGACAGAGACATGAGTTAGGAAGAACTCTCAGAGATTTCTGCTGATGACTTTCCTGAATGGTGGGAAAATAATAGCGTCATGTTTAACAAATTCTGAACACTTTTCAGTTAACTACAGATTATTTCTGAAAGCTTTGATTTTGTATTATTAGAATGTTATTTCAGTTAGTATGATATGATTTAGAGAAGAATACAGAATATATTAATTACCAGTCTCATTTCATAAACAAACTGAGGTTCAAAGAGTTTAAATGATTTTGCTAAGCAGAGACCAGAACCATAGTTTCTAAACCTTCTGTAGTCCTTTCAAAATACCACACTGTTTCCTCTGTTTTGTGATGCCTGACTTTCTAGAATTTTGGAGTCACACATTAAGCAGAAGACCCACACTTTTGGAAGGGGCTTGGGTGAGGGACGCTAAAACTTAAGCTTAATTTAGTTAATATTAAATCTGCCTCTGAATGTAGCTGTTAGGGGAAAAAATGATTTCACTGAGTAGAGTTCATAATCTCTTTCTTGTGGGCATTCTTGGGGCCATGAGATGAGGTGATAATATTACAATGATAGGCCACACCTGGGGTCCATCTAAAGAGCAATGTGGCTCTCAGAGCTTCACGTAGGCTGTTTCCTCTACCACTGGTAGGCAAATTCTATCAACTAAATGCCAGTTCATTCATTATTATGAGATTCTCCAAATATATAAACTCTTAATTGGAATTGTTTTGCCATTTAATATGCCCCAATTTTTCCCCTGTAGTGGCTACAGAAAAGTGGGGGATATGGTTGTCTCTCAATTAGCGTTAGAGGGAATTATGAGGGAAATAGTACATTTTTAAAAAAAATGCTGCTTAGAAGTAAAAACAGGTGAACAGAAAGTACAAAATAAACACTGAAGGTGTCCTAGATAAAACATTTTGAACTTATCTGTTTTAGAAAACAATATTTGAAGGCAATGGTAGATTGGCACCAGCTCACACTGGTTCTTTAATGTCAACTATGTACATCTCTTCCTAACCCCACATATAATGACAGCATGTTATGCTAGAAACCATCCATTGTGGAAGTATTTACACCACAGAAATTATTAAACACTGTAAGTAGGGCTTCTGCCCCACTCCCCTGAGAGCTGATTGTTCAAACAATAACTAGGACATCGTTGCTTAAGATGAGTACTCTTATTAAACATAAACGAACAAATCCAATGGCTTTGATTAAATAAACCACTGACATCTTCCTCCACAATAGATCTTAAAATGGCATGATGACATAATTTGATATTCCATAAAGCTCTTTTTTCTATTCACTTATCCACCATTGATCTAACTAAATGACACACCTTTTACAAAATAGTGCATATTTCAATTTAAGCCACAATGTAAAATTCTTTGCTTAAATTTCCTATAGAAAAATTATTAGTATTGATATAGAACACTAAAAAATTTGAAATTATGAGTTTTCCTGAGATTTCTAAGTCTTACTGTTTATTTACTAGAAAAAATAAGAGACCTGTCTTAGCTATACCTACAAGAACAGTTGTGGTAAAAAGAAGCTGTAATCTGAAAGAATGTTGGCAATTATTGTATTTAGAAAAGATGTCAATCCATTGCTTTTCCTTGAAATAGGCTACATAAGTTATTATCCATGACCATATTGTATGAGCTCTATCATCCCCTTTCCATCTCCAGGGTAGGCATGGCTAATCAATCATGGTACTTTTTTACACTGAGGCCAAAAAAGGCCTTAGAATTTTGTTAACTCAGTACTTTAGGAAGCCACTGTTAGTTGATCAAAAACTTATTTGTCAATCTGAATTTTAAAATACTATAGTGAAAAACAATCTGCATATATTCCAGAGAGATTAATCTATGGATATAAATAGTAGTAAAAAGGTATGGAACATTCTTTAAGAAGCAGTTTTATTTTTTTTTCCTCCTACCACATTATTTCACTTCTAAATTTTAATTGCCATAACATAGTTTATAAAGAAAATCTTCTACACCCTACTTGGGTGAGTAGCATCTGGGGTCTTAAAAGTTTGTGAGTGGCCATCTAAGATATTCCACTGGTCTCACCCCATCTGGAGCAAAGGAGAATGAAGAAAATCAAAGACACAAGGGAAAGATTAGTCCAAAGCATTAATGGACCACAACTACCACAGCCTCCACTAGACTGAGTCCAGCACAACTAGATGGTGCCTGGCTACTATCATGGACTGCTCTGACAGAGATCACAATAGAAGGTTCTGAACAGAACTGGAGAAAATACAGAACAAAATTCTAACTCACAAAAAAAAAAAAAAAAAGACCAGACTTACTGGTCTGACAGAGAAACCCCGAGAGCTTGGCCCCCGGACAACCTTTTAACTTAGTGCTGAAGTCACTTCTAAAGTTCACCCTTCAGCCAAAGATTAGACAGGTCTGTAAAACAAAACAAGATTAAATGTGCACACCAGCTCAGGGGCAAGGACAAGAAAGCAGGAGAGGACAGGAAAACTGATAATGGGGAATCCAAGTTCGAGAAGGGAGAGTGTTAACATGTCATGGGGTTGGCAACCAATGTCATAAAATAATATGTGTATTAATTGTTTAATGAGAAACTAATTTGCTCTGCAAAACTTCATTTAAAGCACAATAAACAAAAAATTGTAATTGCCATTCTTTTTATTTCAAAATTTAAATGGTAATAGATTATTAACTATGAAAATGTTTGGGCTTTATCAATAGTGATACAAAAATTTCCCTTTCAATATCCACACAGTGTGTTCATTCCATTGCTGGCTTTGCCTTTTATTTTTACACTCCACTGTAAAAATAAATGTGCAAAAATATGTGTAGGCTTTCAAACCATCAAAAACAAAATAAAATAAAGCAAAACAAAAAAATTATGCCATGTAGTTGTGGATGATAATTTAAATAAGCCATCTTGGTAGAAGCAATTCATGATGGCTTTTCTAGATAAAAAAGACATCCTTATTGGTGAAGTTACTAATTCACTCAAATGAAAATTTAAATACAACGGACATTTCTGAAATCTTTGCAAGAAGTGAAGTCTTCTTTTATGTGGTATCCTCTCAGCTCTTCTATTGTACAGATTTTACAGCAATAACCTTGTGTTCTAAGCTTCTAAGTAAATCAACCAGTGCAATAAAAATCACATAAACCTACAAGACTAAAGCAAACGCACAGCTAATATCCTGCCTAAGGCAAAAGGAGGTAAACTCGGAATCTCTACCCATGTGGGATGCGGTAAATGATGGGATTTATCTACAAAAAACAACATTTCAGAAAGAAATTAACCATCAGGTGTGGGAAGGCAATTAACTCCAGACTGTGGAAGCCAGCTCTTTCCTGTGGAAAATTCATTAACTCCTTTAATTAAAAAGTATTCATATCTGCATAATTTAGGAGCACTTTCTATCTACTTCAAAAAGTTCTTGACAGTCTGTGAGTCACTCATAATTTTTTAAAAGAAGGCATTTTCTACTGATATCCATTAATTACTCAGAAGCAGATATAGGTCTTTAATTTCTCAAGAAAATAAAGAGATACAAAACATTTATGACAAACTGCAACACTAGTTGTGGAAAACGTGCACATATTACTTGTTCATCTCTTTTATTCATTCATTTAAGCAGTTAGTCAATGTAGATGTATGGAATGCTTACTTACTCTAAGCACTATCCTAAAAAAAAAAAAATGCAAATAGAGAGGTGAACAAAAGAGATGGTGTAGCTTGCTCTCCATCAACAGGCTCACATTCAAGCAGAGAAACGAGTCATTTCAACCAGTAATTTGAAGTGTTATGAGGACAGGAAAAGATGTGCAGAAAGTGATAAGGAGGTCTAGCAGCAGTGACTTGGTGTAAGGAGGTCTAGCAGTGACTTGATGCAGCCACAGGGCAGTTCCTCTCTGTTCTAAACCCTGCTTTGAGTTGCAATCAACTCAGTGGCAATGGGTTTTAAAGATGTCCATGCAGCCCTGGTGGCATAGTGGTTAAGAGCTCAGCTGCTGACCAAAAGGTCAGCAGTTCAAATCCACCAGCTGCTCCTTGGAAACCCTATGGAGCAGTTCTATTCTGTCCTATAGGGTCACTGTGAGTCAGAAATGACTTGACGGTAATGGGTTTGTGTTTTTTTGTTTTGTTTTGTTTTGTTTTGTTTTGTTTTGTTTAAGATGTCCATATCTTAATCTCCAGAACCTGTGACTATGTTAATTTAAATAGCAAAAGGGACTTTGCAAATGTGCTTAAATTAAGGCACTTGAGATGGGGAGTGCCTGGGTGGCAGGGTTAACAACTGGGCTACTAACAGAGAGGTTGACAATTCAAATACACCCAGAAATGTCTTGAAAGAAAGATGTGGTAATCTGCTTCCAAATGGTCACAGCCATAAAGACCTCATACAGTGCCTTTCTACTTTGAAACATATATGGTCACATTCAAGTCGGAATCAATTCAGCAACTGGTTGTTGTTGTTGTTGAGATGGGGAGGTTGTCCTGGATTATCTGGGTGGGCCCAAGGTAATCACAAGGGTCTTTATGAGAGGAAGTCAAGAGGGTCAGAGTCAGAGGTGATGGAGGTGGGCCTGTGTCATAGATTGAATTACATCCTCCAAAAAAATATGTGTATCAGTTTGGCTGGGCCATGAGTCCCAGTATTTTGTGATTATCTTCCATTTTGCAATTGTAATTTTATGTTAAAGGGGATTAGGGTGGGATTGTAATACCCTAACCTCACATCCCTGATCTAAAGGGAGTTTCCCTGGGATGTGGCCTGTACCACCTTTTATCTTACAAGAAATAAAAGGAATAGGAAGCTAGCAGAGAGGGGGGGACCTCTCACCGCCAAGAAAGCAGTGGCAGGAGCAGTGCACATTCTTTGGACCTGGGGTTCCTGTGCTGAGAAGCTCCTAGTCCAGGGGAAGATTGATGAAAAGGACCTTCCTCCAGGGCCAACAGAGAGAAAGCCTTCTCCTGGAGCTGGTGCCCTGAATTTGGACTTCTAGCCTACTACACTGTGAGAAAATAAATTTCTCTTTGTTAAAGCCACCCACTTGTGTTATTTCTGTTACAGCAGCACTAGATGACTAAGACAGCCTGCCAAGCCATAATGTTAACAGAGACCTCACCAGGGTGTCTGTTGGCATTGGCATAGCATGACTAAAGTGTTTTTGAGACACAGACTACTACATATGGTAGTGGAAGATTCCTCCAAAAGTGAGCAAATTTAATTACCGTGCAAGAAATAATACAGGAATTTCCATCTTTAATTTATGTAGCCAGTTTCATCTATTTTGATCATTCTATCATGTGTTCAACGATTCAAAAATTTCCCTCAAGCTAAATTCATCTTCCCTTTTAGCTGCCCTCCTGGGTTTCTTTTTCCTGGATTGCCTCTTCATTCCAATTTAGTGCTTCAAAACTTGAAATCATTTTGTATTATTCCCTTCTCCCTTCTCCCAACACCTAAACAGTATCAGATTATGTTCATGACACTTCTGAACTCTCTTTTGATTCCATCCTCTCATTTTTCCATTTCTATTGCCATGTGACCAAGCAGAGGCCAATGGAGCCTTTCCCTCCTCATCTGGATTTTCACCGCCTTACCCTTCGTTCTTCCTCCCTGCAGACTGCATTCAGAGCGATACTCTCAAACCCCAATTTAAGCAGTTTTTCCTGTGTGTGTGCCTGCCCTCAACAGAAGACTCTAGTCCTGCCTCTGTCTCTAACTAACTGCATAATCCAGAATGAGCTGGTGATCGCCTACGGACCTCAGCTTCTTTCCAGGGTATGCTATTACCTATTTTTTAAATGGAAGGTGTTATGGATTGAATTGTGTCCCCCAAAATTATGTGTTGTAAATCTAACCCCTATGTCTGTGGTCACAATCCCATTTGGGAATGGATTTTCTTTTTTATGTTAATAAGGCAATATTAATGTAGGGTGTATCTTAAATTAATCTCTTTTGAGATACAAAAAGAGCAGACTGAGCAAATAACAAAGCAAGCAAGCACAGATGGGGAAGTTAGATGCCGCACCACACGAGATCTCCAAGGAACCAAGAAACAGAAGCTGAAAAGAGCAAGGACCTTCCCTCAGAGACAAGAGATAGAAAGTCTTGCCCTAGAGCCAATGCCCTGAATTCAGACTTCTAGCCTCCTAAACTGTGAGAAAATAAATTTCTGCTTGTTAGAGCCACCCACTTGTGATATTTCTGTTAGAACAGAACTAGGTAACTAAGACAAAGTGTACAGTATTTATTACCTATTTCGGGGTTAAGGAGAAGAATGCCCTTTGAAAACTGTGAACTGCTATACAAATATTTATTATAATTTTCATTAATTGGCTAAGTGTTCATTAGGCAAAGAAGGATAAAGCAATAGAAATTGAAAATCTATTCCTTGCCTTAAGAATCTAGTTAGAAAAAATATATACACAAATAAAACAACTCTATAAACGTACAAGGCAATATGTGATCAAGTGAAGCATGTGGTAATCTCCCTGTTTTACTATTACCATGATTTCCATTTTACAGCTGAAGATACTGAATTCCAGGCTGTACTTGACTGTATATTACTCTGTATGGGCTGACTGACTTCTTATTTGCATAATTTTCTACCCAACAAGATTGCAAGGAGTGTGTTTCTTCAATTTTCTTACTTCTCTATTAAGATTCAAAGAAAGTGTAAGACTTGGATGGCAGAAAATGGAAAATGTTCTAGTCAGGAGAATCCTAGTCAGGCCCAGAGCCAGGGAAGATTAAATTCAACGTTAATCTGAGTCGACTCAACGGTAACCTGTACTAGTACGTCCACGGGCGTGGCAGTTAAAATTCCAACACGTATTTTGGGGGAACAAATTCAATCCATAACAGATCTGTAGTAATATTCTTTTTTTGTTGTTGTTGTTCCTGATATTTATTACTTGTGCCTTATCTCTTCTTCCCTATCAGTCTTATCTGGGCATTAATGACTTTATTATTTTCTTCAAAGAACCAGATTTGTGCTTTCTTGATTCTCTTAATTATATTTTTTTTCCTATGTCATTAATTTCTACTTCTATCTTTATTATTTCCTCCCTTCTATTTTCATTATGTTCATTTTATGTTTTTAACCTCTTGGTATAAATGTAAAACCCTTAAGTCATTAATTTTTAGCCTTCTTTTCTGATGTATGCTATGTAGTTTAGTATATAAATTTCCCTTTTAACACTGCTTTAGCTATTTCTTGAAAGTTTTGAGATGCAGTATTTTCCTTATGATTTAGTTTTTTTTTTTTTTCTAATTTTCAATATGATTTCTTTTTTGACCAGTGGGTAACTTGAAAAAGTATTTCTTAACTTCTAAACATATGAAAACTTTCAAGTTATCTTTTTCGCAAATTTCTTTCTTATACAATTTTCTACCTAATTGTATGGTGGTCAGAAACCTATTCTACATAACATTCCTTATTTGAGAAACTTGCATTATGGCCTAATGTATGGTCACTAAAGAGACAGCAAGAGTTCCACAGTCTCTCTCATCTGTCCACTTGAGAATACAACAATGGAATAGGATTGGGGAGGAAAAGGGGAAAAAAGATAGAGGAGGTGGAGATGAGAGGAGGAGGAAGAAGAAAAGTAGAAAGGAGGAAGAGAAGGAGTAAGAGGAGAAGATGTAGGACGAGAGGAGAAGGCAGTGGAGGAGGCAGGAGAGAGTAGATGAGGAAGAGATTCAATTTTCTGGTTATTTTCAAGTCAGAACACATAAAAAACTTTTTTTTTGATAGCTAACTCACCATTGCAGTTACCATTGGATAGAGAATTGAGAAGCATATTCTGTTCACACTGAAATGAAAACAAATGTTAAAAAAAGAATAATGTTATAAAAATTCATTTTTGTTCCTGAAAAAAGCACATCATTCTTTTATTCATAAAGAATAACAAAAAGATGGTCTCCAAAACTATTTCTCATTAGCTTTTTTGAGAACGATAAATACAAAAAACTTTAAAATAATAAAATCAAAATCAGTTCTAAGTATCAGCTGAGTAGGTAATTTATGTTGTCAAGTCCATCTGGAATATTTTCTACAAGATTAGGTTTGCTTTTATTTTTTATCAGAAATTTAACATTTACATGTGTTTTTCATGTAGGCTATCCAATCAGAAGTCAACTTCATTTTCATTAAGAAAAAGTAAGACAGCATTTTGTGAGGGAAAGCCGCTGATTACATATATACAAAAGTTAACTGCTCATTTGTAGATGTATGAAAATATGTCTGAGAAACAGTCCTGAATTATAGAAATGCTGGAGAATATAATGACTCTGTTTCTAATAGTTAAACTTGTTTGAAAATTGCCAATAATTGATACATCTAATGAGATCACTTGCTATCTACTTTTCAAATAAGTATTATTCAAATAAGTATTATTGATGATGACAATGATGATGATTGATAGTTCTATAATAATATATGTCAAAGACTTTGATCATTGAATTCTCAGAACCATCCTATGATGTTTCTCATCCAATTTTTCATATGCAGGAGCTAAAACTGGGAAAGGTTAAAGTAATTGAACAAAGTCACAAAGCTGGTAAGAGCCTAGGTTAAAATGAAAGTTTATGTTTTTCTAATTCCAAAAGCTTCATGTTCCTAACCACTACTGCTTTCCCCATGAAATCAACCTTTCATGAAAAATAAAGTTTGGGCTGTACATAGTGACTTCCTTTGAAAGAGTACAGTATGGAAAGGAGGAGAAAAGAATAACTTTATGGTAGAGAAACCTGACAAACACTATCTCATCCAAGTGATCAAGGTCAGTATCAACAGTAATAAATCAACTTGATATTCCCTTGATACGATATGATTTGATGACAAGGACACTTTACGCTTGTGGCCTCCCTCCCCAAAACCCCCCAAAAGCCCAGTCTAACCATGAGAAAGACTTCATATACATTCCAGTAAAGAAGCATTCTACGAAATACCTGATCACTACCATTCAGACTCGACAAGAAATGTCTAGAAACTGTCTGAGAAACTGTCATAGCAAAAGGAGCCTAAGGAGATGTGATGACTAAATGTGGAGTGGTATTCTAAATGGAATCTGAGAACAGGAAAAAGACAGTAGGTAAAAACTTAAAAAATCTCAATAAAGTATGGATTTTAGTACATGATCATATATCAACACTGGTACAATTATTATTAAAAAAAAAAAGTACCATTTTAATGTAAGACATTAATGATAGGGGAACCTGAATGTGGTAAAGGGTATATGAAAACTCTCTATACTACCTTCTCAATTTTTCTATAAATCTAAAAATGTTCTAAAAATAATTTCTACTTAAAAAAAAAAAAGCCCTGTCTGAGCAAAAGTAAATTTTGGATAAACAACAGATTAAAATTTCTCTTGAAAAGCAAAGCCAAAAATAGTGGTTAATATTATTATGTGTATCCTATACAATATTGCACACGAATTCATCAAACACTAGCACCACTGAGGTCCTCGCTAAGCTTCTGCACCCAGGAAGATAATTAATGATGATATTCAGGAAGGGCCATGGTATAACAAAACAAGGGATCCATTTTCAGTGTTTGTTTTGAATAGATTATGATTCTTCCTGCCCTGGGGTGTTCCGAATGGCCCTTCCATCGCCTCTGTCTGTTGAAAACACAGCTCCCAGAGAAGGGAAGACAGAGGCACTGGAGCCAGACAACTGAAAACCACTGTGCTAAGCATGACACAAGGAGGCAAAACTGCACTAGAGATCAACTGATGCAGCCTTATTAATTTAAAATGAACTTTGAATGAGTACATAATCCTTGAAAAAAGAAGTAGATATCCTACACAGAGACAGTATGTCAGGGATAATAGAGGATACCCAAAAGAATACCCATCTACACCAGACCACCCATCTAACCATTCTAAGGGTTGATCCTCAGTTCCTCAGAGAGCATGACTTTGAGATTGCTATCTCAACCCTTGGTAAATTCTTTAAAAATTCACAATAAGTAAATAGATACAATATTTGCATCGTTCTGATTATGGCGGGGCTCTCTCAACAAAGCCTTTCTCACCACCATAAACTTCTGAGTTTAAAGAATTCCTTTGGGTGTCATTACCTGCAGTGACTTGAATCCAAGGGACTCTATTTGATTACTAGACTCAAATTTCTCAAGTGGTAAGAAGGTAAAATCATATATGTGGTACTCCCACAAAGGGGCTATGTTAATGAGGTTTGTTTTTTAGCAGACATGCTACAGGATAATCACATGCCAACTTTTCATTTCTGAAAGCAAATTGGAGCAAACTTAGTGTTGCAGGATAATATTCTATAGAAAATGCTATTGGCTGATCAGTCAATAAATAATCAGTTATAAGAATTTTCACTTCTACCAGGCACTCCATAAATTCAAACTCTGGAAAAAATAAAACCAAAAACTTCTTTTGGGTTAGGTTATTTGGAGCTCAGGACAAATTTTCCCACTAAGCTAATGTCATAATACAGCTAGCTGAACACTGCCATGAGATGTAACATGGCTTTGTAAAAGAAGTAGACGTAGAAATACATTTTCCCCTTCAGCATGAAAGCAAGTTCTCTTCAGCTGTAAACCGCTGGTGATGGTTCCTAACATCCTGATGAAAGTAAAATCCTGGAGAGCACAGTGAGGGTAAGCACAGGTCTGGTGTTACACAGGCAGGACCGGCTTTGCAGGCATGTGACCTGCACAGTTCACAGTGCCCCATGCTTAAAAGGGTCTCACGTTTGGTTTAATGTTCTGCTGCCACCGTCTGGAAATTCTTGATTTTTTTTTTTTTTTTACAGGAGATTCCACACTTTGATTTTATACTGGGCCCCATAAATTCCATGTCCAATTCCATGTGAGCCTCTATGGTATGGATCAGGGTGAGGCCCAGGGGCATAAGCATGAAGTAGTGAGGGACACGAATGTGGTGCACGACAGCTCCTGAGGCACCAGAGATGGGAGGGCCAAGAGCTCCCATTTCCCTGAGTCACTGGGAGACATTATATGTTCAAGGATACAAGAGAAAGAAGAAATCTCAGTGATCTGGAATAGTCAATGTGAGCTTCATGGAAAGGATAAAGCTTGCACTCAACCGTAATAATATTACTAAACCTGTTGCTGATTCTGACTCATAGGTGACCCTACAGGACAGAGTAGAAACTGCCCTATAGGATTTCCAAGGAGTAGCTGGTGGATTTGAATTACTGACCTTTTGGTTAACAGCCATAGCTCTTAACTACTGTACCCCCAGGGCTCCTAATAATAATATTAGCTAATATTTAATAGTATTGACTAAGTGCTAGGCATTATTCTAAGTGCTTTGCACGTATTAACTCATTTAATTATCTTGATTACACCTGAGGAACCTGAAGCACAAAAAACTCAATAACTCGACAAAGGACCCACAAGTAGCAAATGGCAAACCCAGCAGCTTAGCTCCAAAGTCAATGCTCTTAAATACCACACTACATTGCAGAGAGCTTAAGGATTCAAGTGATCACTGATGGCTCATTGATGTTAAATCATACTGATACGTATTTGATTCACTATTTCTGTTAACTGGAAAAACATACAGAGATACAGAATGTTGGCATTTTATAATAATGTCATAATAATGGCAATTGCGTGTGCTTCTCTGAAGTCATTTATCATATACTATCTCCTTTATAATTCTCTATGTCCATTTTCTCTCTCTGTAAAATGTCCATTAAACTAAGTGCTATGTCTTACTCTTCTCAGAGTTACAGTATGTGGTACACATGTTCATTAGATATATGTTGGGTAAATGAATTTACAAACAAGACAATGATTATCTAAATGATAACTGCCAAGAACCCAATAAAAATATAATACAGTATTAGATTTTGCTGGGGTAAGAGGTCTCCAAACACTTATGATGAATCATATTTATGGTACACATTTTTCAGTATCATAAAATAGTAAGGTTACCTCTAGCATGGTTTTCTAATCCTGCAACAGCTGATCCTACCTTGCTAATATCATCAAGTGGTTGGTTGCTGGCACTTTCCTTTTGGAGTAAGTTCATTAGATCAGTGTGAAACTTCTTTGCATTCAGGAAAACAAGAGGGTTGTTTATTGAGAAAATTTTCATCTGCTGCAAGGTGTCCTTTTGGATGAGAAAAGGGATACATTCAGAGCTCGGAGTTAAAAAAAAAAGAGGACAATTATATCTAACATGTCTAAATCTAACAAGTCCAAATGCCACTTGATTGTGGCAGCAATCTCTTAGCTAAGATTTTCATTATTAAAATTTATTTAGAGAATTTAATCTACTATCATGCTTCTTCGGGAAAACAAGTACTTGCTCTTCACTAGGAAACATCCATAGTGGGTAAGAAACATCCATAGGCATGAGACAGGTCTGAAGCTTTTCAGAAAGTAGCCCTTGTCCCTACAGTATGGTTTCTGGGGAGCAGCAGCTTAGAATATTCACAGAGTACCAGGAAGACCTATCCTCCCAACCTACCAATTAAAAGGTAATTTACTTAAGCAACAGTACATTTAAAAGATGAAAATATGTCCTAAAGGGTCGACTGTCAGTCGTTTGCTTCACAGTGACATAGCTTTCCTTTAGCTTTCTAGGGACTGAGAGTCCTAACGGGGAGAACAATAAAGAGAGGTAGAATCAGGAATATAATTTTGCTTTGGGCAGGTCTAGGTTACACTGGATTGCCAGGAGGTAGAACAGTGATGCAGAAAGAGACAAGAAAGAGTTTCAGCACAAAGGTATCTACTTTTGCCATGTTGTCCCAGGTCTTCATGTGCAACTGAAGTCTACAACCTTTGGGACAGTTGTCTGACCTAGAAATTGAGATGACAGTAAACTCCAAGAAATGATGACGCCTCACCAACTAAATAAAGCAATAGTCCCCAAGCTTTAGCGCTCACATTAAAGAGAAGAAACAGAAAAGAACAATGCACGTAGGTAAAGAAAGGCAAGAGAGAGAAAATGTTAGATATGTGAATTTGGACAATTCATTTAACCTGTTTCCTTGTCTTTAAAAAAAGGTAGATGTTTAAACCAGAAAATATCAAAAAGTTTTCATTCTACAAAACTTGTCTTTAAAAAAAGGTAGATGTTTAAACCAGAAAATATCAAAAAGTTTTCATTCTACAAAACTTACTGAACTCTAGAAGGTAAGGGGATTTGCTAAAAATAAACAACTCAAGGAAGAAAAAAAAAAAAACTTTAAGTTGCCAACCTGACTTTTAATCAAGAGTAAACCTCCTACAAACCAAAAATTAAACATAAACCCTTGGGCCTGTCATTATCACAAAACTCCAAGTCTTATATTGCCCCAATAATCACACCATATGACTATGCCAACATGTTGTTTTAAGACAATAAGGAAAACATATGTTTGTTAAAGAATTGGTGTTGTTGTTACTGTTAAGCGCTGTCAAGTAGGTTCCAACTCATAACAACCTTATGTGCAACAGAAAAAAATATCTTCACAACCGTTGCTATGCTTCAGCCCAATGTTGCAGCAACTGTGTCAATCAATCTCACTGAGGGTCTTCCTCTTTTTCACTGACCCGCTGATTTACCAAGCATTATGTCCTTAACCAGGGACTGGTCCCTTCTGATAACATGTTCAAAGTATGTAGGGTGAAGTCTCACCATCCTTGCTTCCTGGGAGTATTCTGGCTATACTTCTCTCAAGACAGATTTGTTCATTCACCACTCTGGCAGTCCATGTGTATTCGATATTCTTCACCAACACCATAATTCAAAGACATCAATTCCTCTTCAATCTTCCTTATTCATTGTCAAGCTTTTGGATGAGGAGACTGAAAATACCACAGCTTGGGTCAGGCACACTTTAGTCCTTAAAGTGGCGCCTTTGCTTTTTAACATTTTAAAGAGGTCTTTTGCAGCAGATTTGCCCAATACAGCGTGTCCTTTGATTTCTTAACTGCTGCTTCCATGGGTGTTGATTGTGGATACAAGTAAAATGAAATGAAATCCTTGACAACTTCAATATTTTCTCCATTTATCATAATGTTGCTTATTGGTCAAGTTGTGAGGATTTTTGTTTTCTTTACGTCAAAGTGTAATCCTTACTGAAGGCTGTAGTCTTTGATCTTCATCAGAAATTGCTTCAAGTCGTCTTTACTTTCAGCAAGCAAGGTTGTGTTATCTGCATAACGCAAGTTGTTAATGAGTCTTCCTCTAATTCTGATGCCACATTCATCCTCATACAGTCCAGGTTCTCCAATTATTTACTCAGCATACAGGTTGAATAAGTATGGTGAAAGAATACAACACCAACTCACACCTTTCTTGACTTTAAACCACACAGTACTCCCTTGTTATGTTGGAACGACTGTCTCGGTTTATGTGCAGGCTCCACATGAGCACAATTAAGTGTTCTGGAATTCCTATTCTTCACAACGTTATCCATAATGTGTTATGATCCACACAGTCAACACCTCTACATTGTCAATAAAACATAGGTAAGTATCTTTCTTGTATTCTCTGCTTTCAGCCAAGATTCATCTGACATCAGCAATGATATCCCTCATTCCACACCCTCTTCTGAATCCAGCTTGAATTTCTGGCAATTACCTGTCAATGTACTGCTGTTTTTGAATTATCTTCACCAAAATTTTACTTACATGTGATACGAATGAAATTGTTCAATAATTTCTGCATTCTGTTGGATCACCTTTCTTTGGAATGGGCACAAATGTGAATCTCATCCTGTCAGTTGGCCAGGTAGCTGTCTTCCAAATTTCTTGGCATAGATCAGTGAGCACTTACAGCACTGCATCCATTTTTTGAAACATCTCCATTGGTATTCAGTCAATTCCTGGAGCCTTGCTTTTTCACAATATCTTTAGTGCAGCTTGAGTTTCTTCTTTTTGTACCATTGGTTCCTGATCATATGCTACCTCCTGAAATGGCTGAACATCATCCAATTATTTTTGGTACGGCGACTTTGTTGCGTATTCCTTTCATCTGCTTTTGATACTTCCTGTGTCGTTCAATATTTTGACGTTAGAATCCTTCAGCATTACAACTCGAGGCTTGAATTTTTTTCTTCAGTTCATTAAGCTTGAGAAATGCTGATCGTGTCTTCCCTTTTGGTTTTCTAACACCAGGTCTTTGCACGTTTCATTACAATACTTGTCTTCTCAAGCTGCCCTTTGAAATCTCCTGTTCAGCTCTTTTACATCATTATTTCTTCCATTCATTTTAGGTACTCTACATTTAAGGGCAAGGTCAGAGTCTCCTCTGACATTCATTTTAGTCTTTTCTTTCTTAATGACCTTTTGCTTTTTTCATGTATGATGTCCTTGATGTCATCTCACAACTTGTCTGGTCTTCAGGCATTAGCGTTCAATGCATCAAATCTATTGTGGAGATGGTCTCTAAATTCAGGTGTGACATACTCAAGGTCATATTTTGGCTCTCATGGACTTGTTTTAATTTTCTTCAGCTTCAGCTTGAACTTGCAAATGAGCAGTTGTTGGCCTATTCCACTTTTAGCCCCTGGCCTTGTTCTGACTGATGATATTGAGCTTCTCCATCATCTCTTTTCCCGGATATAGTCAATTTGATTCCAGTGTATTCCATCTGAAGAGGTTCACATTTATAGTTGCTGTTTATGTTGTGGAAAAATGGTATTTGCAATGAATATGTCTGTTATTGGTTGAATTGTGTCCCAGAAAAATGTATATCAACTTGGCTAGGCCATGCATTGTGTGGTTGCCCACCGTTTTGTGATCTGATGTGATTACCCTATGTGTTGTGATTTCTAACCTCTATGATGTTAATGACATCATCAACTCGATGACACTGGCTTGGCTTATGATGTTAATGAGGCAGAATTAGAGGCAGTTATGTTAATGAGGCAAGACTCAATCTACAGGATTATGCTGTATCTTGAGTCAATCTCTTTTGAGATATATAAGAGAGAAGGGAGCAGAGAGGAGCAGAGTGAGTCCTTTGGACCTGGGGTTCCTGTGCTGAGAAGCTCCTAGGCCAGGGGAAGACTGGTAACAAAGACCTTCCCCCAGAAGAGAGAGAAAGAGAAGGAAAGCTTTCCCCTGTACCTGGCACTCTGAATTTGGACTTCTAGCCTCCAAGACGTCGTGAGAATAAATTTGTTTGTTAAAGCCATCCACTTGTGGTATTTCTGTTAGTCTTACCAAATTCTATCATGCAATCTCCAGTGTCATTAAAGGATACAGATATAAATAGTTTCAGAAAAGAAATTCTCAATGGGGTTGAATTCACTGAGTGTGAAGAGATTTCCCAAACCAGGAAAGGATATTTCATGTGAAGAAGTGGTGGAAGAGTGCATGAATGGAGGGAAGTAACAGAACATGACCATACTTTGTTTTCTTTAAGTTAGTTCCACCTACAAGCTCATGTTCAAATCTTGTTCTATCTTAGGGTGTGCTTCCCTCTTATTTCTGATACAAAACCATTAAATGGCGAGGTGTAGTAGTCTAGTAAAATCAAGATTTTCATGAGACACACTTATTTTTTATTCAGGCAAGTGACTAGAATGTAACCAATCAAAGTTTGGAGATATAGAGAAATTTTCAGCATTTTCAACTTCCTACAAAATCCCTCATTCACTTCCTCACAGGTTTAGCTCAAGGTGAAGGTAAGGATTAGATAGAATTCATGAACTAGTGATGTTTAAGCTTTAGGACAATTGAACCCAAAGTCCAATTCCACATAAAAGCTAAGAATGTCAAGGCTAAGGCACATAGCTCTACCTGTGATGTGGATACACAGAGGACTTGGGGGCCCAGAATATCAGTCTGGGACTTTGCATGAGCACTAAATTCCATGGAGAATTTAAGGAAAGAAAAGAAAGGTATAGGAAAGGAAAGAAAGATATCATTGGCGGAAACTTCAGCTAGGAGCTCTGAGCTCAAATAGCTCTCTAGGAAGCAAACCTTTCCATACTTATTAAAAACCAGATAATTCTTTTCCATAAGCCCTGAATATCACAGGACTCCTAATGCTACTTCCTACTTCTAGTCTACTTGGAAATACCTTGATATTTATTCATCATTCTAGTGGAGGTCAGTTCTTTCTGTTCTGAGGAGAACAATGAAATACTGAAACAAGTGAATGTGAAAAACAAAGAAAAAAAGGTTAACCAAACATTTACAAAGCAGGTTCAAAGTGAGGCCAATTTTTAGAAATTGGGAAAAAATTCAAATCAACATTTTTTTTTCCCCCCTCACTTCAAACTGTTTTGGTTATCTCTTGGAACAAGAAACTAAACTCAAACATAATCAATTGCCCTGCCTAGGCATAGGCATGATGAGATAATTTATGTAAGTTGTCTCCTTAAAAAGGTATCCACTTGCAAGAAACTGTTCCTATTGGCATTCCATAAACATGGACTTAATGACCCTCTGCTAATACAGTCTTGTTGACTGAGGTTAAAAAAATAAATAAAAGCAATATCACAAACCTGCTTTGTTTTATCCCCTTCCCTATTCCCTATCTTCCTCCATCATATAATTCAGAACAGATAGTTTAGTTTACCTGTTTCATGCAACTCAGTAATAGAAAGGACGTTTCCAAATGTCCAGTCCTGTCTGGGCCATGCTCCTACTGTGAACTGTAGTTCTATGAACAATGATACCATCTTGTCTGAATGCTAATATGACATATTTTTTTTTCTTGATTTTTTATTTCTTGCATGTTGATCACCATATGTGTGGTATCTCATATATACCCTTAAAAGTTCACACCTCATTAAAAACAGAATTATCCTGCCTTTAAGTGTCATAATTTGCCTTATGATAACTTAAAACTATCCGACTCATAAAAATATCAATAATTGTACAAAAGAAAAAGGAAGCTAAGCTTACACCATCCATTTCTGTCTTCACTTTAAACTCCATTTCTTTCATATTTTTCATGCTCACAGTCTTTGCTCTACAATTGAGGAAAATAAAGTAAGTCACTTCCTAAGTACTATATAACAAGGAAGACACCAAAAGGATGTCATTTTACCTTAACAATTATATCGTGTCTGAAATGCTTTAGATCCTGTAATCCGTTTGTTCATAAAGCACTGGTAAATCTATAGATGCTCAGGGATAGAGTGAAACAAAGGAGGCATCTAAGCAGAGATTAACAAATGTAATTTACCTCATTGAGTTCCCAGGATCCCGTATCTCCAGCAACAAACAGTAGATTAGTAAAGAAGACTTGTAAGAGAGAAGAAGCCTAGAAAGTATACATGTTTAACAAACTGTTTTTTTAGGGAAAAGGAAATAAAGGTGGAATCAGAGCTATTACATTAAAACTAGAAACTAATAATGATGAATCTATATAGATTATCTAAAGATAGAACCTATACAGATAAAACTTAAAAATTTTAAGAATATATTATTTCACAAAGAATCCCAAGGGAAGGACGAGACGCGAGTACAGCACTGTCAGATGATGAGCACTGGGAACAAAGGGAGAAAATTGGTCAAAACAGAGAAACAGTTTCAGGTGCTTAGTAAAGAGATGAAAGAGAAAACGCGCTCCTCGAAACATTACCTAGAAATATTTTTATTAAGGATTAATCTGGTTCCTGAAAAATAAAACTTGCTTAGATTATTTAATTTTCCAAATAATTCTATTACTATATGGTTTGTGTATCACTGACATTGATTACTGCATTCCTTCACTTAAGGCAAAAATGTAGAGCCATGGGATATAGTATATGGCCATTGAGCTAATGTATTTACTTTAATTGTTGTTGTCAGGTGCCATCGAGTCGATTCTGACTCCTAGGAACCTCATGTGACAGAGCAGAACTGTCCCCTAGGGTTTTCTAAGCTGTAATTTTTACGAGAGCAGATTGCCAGATGTTTCTCCTGAGGAGCCGCTGGATGGATTCAAACCACCAACTTCAGGTTAGCAGCCAAGCACTAAACTGTTGTGCAACCAAGGCAAACAGGGTATATATTCAATTTAATAGTAATGACAAGATATTTCTCTTCAAAGACCAACATAGCTATGTATCATATGTAGATAGAACGTTTTCCTACCTATTCATCTCTAATGGTCTAATACTAAGTAAAACATGACATTGTAGTACTCATGTTTCACTTGTACTTTAATCACAAGAATTAAAAGTAACTAACAACATCATATACTCTGCTGCTCCGTCAGAATAAACAGCATTTAAATAAGATCTTACCTTGGGAAGCGTCCAATCACTATAGCTATGGTACAGACAACACCAGACAGCAATCCTACATTGGCAGCAAAACATATTGTAAATATATATGTACTGACCCATATGCCCTGAAAGAGAAGCAGAAAATACATACAGGTCCTTTGGTATTCCAATCTTTCTCATGACTGCTAAATTCCTTATAATCTTATTTACAATATTCCTTTCACCAAACCTATCAGCAAGAATGTATGTATCATTTAAGAAGTGGCAAACAGAACCCAGGAATATAGAATCAAATCCTGGCTCCCGACTCTCAGTGGCACAGGCGGGGAAAAGTTTCATCTTTTATTTCTAGACACTACCAACACCTTTAGTTCAATCATCAATAAAAACTATAAACAAAACAAAACAAAAAAGCTGATGTTCATGGTTCAAAAACCCCACTGCCGTCAAGTCGGTTCCGACGCATAGTGACCCTATAGGGCAGAATAGAACTGCCCCGTAGAGTTTCCAAGGACAGCCTGGTGGATTTAAACTGCCGACCTCTTGGTTAGCAGCTGTAGCACTTAACCACTATGCCACCAGGAAGGTTGCTAAATAAATAAATAAATAATGTAGTTTAAGCCTAACGTTAAAATAAATGGCTGAATTGATCAGTGCCAATGCCACTTTTTGACCAACCACTATAAAGGTTATTATAAATTTATTCACAAGGGGCCATCTGTGGTGAAAATGAAAAATCAGGGCCAGTTTAGTTTTCAGGAACATTTCAAAAGATTGTAAGAAACTCTATTTCTCTTTTAGTTGGACTTCCAAAGTTACTGTAGTTTTGTCCACCACCTGAAATTATAAATTGCAACAAGATATTTTATTATAGTTGGCAATTCAAAGCTTATTGCTGGTGAAAATTATCTTTAGAAGCAAAATAATTTCTGAAATCTAGAAGGTTATCTTTTCTAAACATGAAATCCTACATTTATCAAATAGCACACCAATGGAATTTTCAAATTCTCCTCCCCACCCAAATTGCCAACATCACTCTGCTTATACAGACAATTCTAAATTGATTCCTTTCTGTCCCAATAGCTGAATTATCGCTTTAAAATATCTTCAACAACAAATGAAAGAGTTAGAAACTCCTCTATAATCTAATAATAGCATAGACTCTTGGGAGGCTACAGTTTTCTTTTGTTGTTTTTTTCCAGGCAGGTTTGAAACCAATGTTTCTAAAGGGTATTTTTGACTTAAAATGCTTCTCTTTTGTCTGTATTATTTATCTGCACTGAGCTTGAGCGGTTTGTAATGATGGGGTATTTTGAAAAGCTGAGTCCTTGGAAGCAAATCAAGGGAGTTTTGTCTATAAAATTTCTCTTGATATAGATGAAATAAATATTATGGAGTAAAAGATAAAATATATTTTAAATGATTCTGACATTAAGATCTATCATGTACAAATATAATGTTAAGTAAGTATTTATTAGCCTATCATTTATAGTCTGTTGTCCTCTAGGACATTGAGACCTTTGCCTTTATTCAGTTGAGTAGACTGTCAAATCTTCTATTTGCACACAGGGCGGTTTCTTTTTCCCTCTAATGTAACACCTGCATGTGATCATATACAAAGTAACCTTAAGTTTTTTATCATTATCTCAACTTTCTGCAATTGCTCTGAGCTTTACTGGTCCCCCAGTGCTGACTGAATCTGTGTGAGTGTGGCAGGATAAGACCTCACACTGCTGCTAAACAAAAGGTTGGCAGTTCGGATCCACCTCTCCTTGGAAACTCTATGGGTCAGTTCTACTCTGTCCTATAGGGTTGCTGTGAGTTGGAATTGACTCGATGGCAACAAGTTCAGTGTTAGTTTTGTTTAAAGCTTTAAGTCCAGTTCCTACTGGTGGGCCTCCATGATTCAATACAGCATAGGGAATGGTGAAGCCTGGTCCTAACCATCTAAAGAACTGCAGACCTGGAGGCCATGATTCACTAGAGCAACCAAAAATTTTGCTAACACCTGGTTCTATTTTTAAAGCATATTTACTTTCCCACACTGCCATCTATTGTAAGCCAGGCTCACCAAGTGCTTAGCTTTTTCCTAAGGATACATTTGTGGCTTCAAAAAAAAGATATCCACTGGAAATTAATGACATGGATCAGTAAATAGTTCCACTGGTTAGAATAACTCCTGATACTATTCTGTACTAACTCCTGATAAAGATACAAATGCTAGTGGTCACAGTTAACAGGAACTGGTTAGCTCTGGGGCCTGTGTTTTTATACTGTATTTTCCTATTTACTTCCTTACCTGTTTGCACTCACAGCTCCAACCACAAGCTAACCCCAAAGCTGGCCTCAAGTAGGTAACACAAGTCTTTGCTCCTTAGAGAAAATGCATCGTGTAAAGCACAGTTCAGCAGTTACTGAGTCGCCTCACCTCTTCCTGACCCCCTTGTTACCCTAACAGTTTTGGTGACTGATTCATATTATTAAATTTCTGTCCATCTGAATTCTGTCCTTGCTGTTCAGGTACTCAAATCCAGTTCTGAGACTGTGAGTCAGGCTCAGAGTCCTATTTCCTCATTACTTCAAAAAGGATTTTGACCTACAAATCAAAGTAAAATTCTTTACTACAAAAAAATTAAAGAAATAAAAAAAGTTTTAAATTTTTGTGGAATAACTACTTACATTTTTAAAAATTTTCAACCTCCAAATTATTTTGCACATACACACATCTTTGGTGACCTTCTTCATATTCTAGGCATGCCCTGTCCATTGATTAATCTATTCTATACCTACAAAAGTCTGTGCAGTGTTCTCACTCTCAACACTATGACAGGATCATATTCCAAAAATCCATGGCTTTCATTGTGTAGGCCCTTAGCTGCTAAGAGACACCTGTCCACGTCAGCAACACAAGGTCATTGTCAAGATAAACCCAGTGTCCCAGAGAATCATCATGCACCTGCTATATCCACACCACTGATCTCAAACTTTCTCTTTTTATACTCACAGTCTTTGCTCTAGAATTAAGGAAAATAGAAAATTAAATAATTTCCTCATCACTCTATAACAATAAAGAAACAAAAAGGATGTCATTTTTTTTTTTTTTTACTGTACTTTAAATGAAGGTTTAGAGAACAAACTAGTTTCTCATGAAACAGTCAGTATACACATTGTTCTCTGACATTGGTTAACAACCCCACCACATGTCAACACCCTCCCTTTTCAACCTTGGGTTCCCTTTACCAGCTTTCCTGTCTCCTCCTGGCTTCTAGTCTTTGCCCCTGAGCTGGTGTGCTCCTTTAGTCTCCTTTTCTTTTTATGGGCCTGTCTAGTCTTTGGCTGAAGGGTGAACCTCAGGAGTGACTTCATTACCGAGCTGAAAGGATGTAAAGGATGTCATTTTACCTTAATAATTAGACTGGGTCTGAAATAGTTTAGATCCTGTAATCCATTTTTTCATACAACACTATACTATTTAACTTCTCCAAGTTGTTAACTGTCATCCATAAGACTACCAATCTGAGCTACTGAACCAGTTTTCAAACTGTCTACCAGATATTTTCAACATGTCCAAATGAAAACTCATTAATTTCACCCAAAAATCTTCTTCTCCTCCAATGTTCTCCTTCCTTCAATATTCAAGACACTACAGTCAGGACCGTGTCTTCCCAGACCCTTCTAAATGGGTTTGAACAATCAATCTTTCGGCTAGTAGTTGAACGCTTTACCATTTGTACCAATCTTCCCAAGTTCTATGAATTATTAATCAAAAATCTCTCTTCTCCATTCCCTGCATCTCCATCTTCTCCATCCCCTCTTCTCCATTCACTGCAGACCACTTATCTAAATCGAAAGGCATATGTGGCCATTCTTAAATTTTCTGACCTTATCTTACTACCCCCACCTGCACACTATCTGTTCTACCCACGCTGAATTCCTTGTTTTTTCAGTCAAATATGTTCACACTCATCTCTGTGTCTTTGCATATGTAGTTCTTTTTCTTTCTTCCCCAGACAATGTCTTCATTCTTCAATTCTCAACTCAGAAATCACTCCCTACAAGAAGCCTTTCCTGACATCATATTCTTCCCCTTCCAATACGATAATGTGCCCTCTCCTATGTGACTAATGAATTCCTTAGAAATGACTTCATCATAGGGTTATCAAGTTGCTTGTTAGATAAGTTTTCATCTCTCTGTTTCCATGTGCTACTTTACACATATCACCTTAAAAAGCCATGATCCTCTCTCAGCCTGGTGAATTTTGGCTTTTTGTTAGCCTACCAAACAATGCTCTTTCATATTTTAGCCCTTTGTGGGAGACTTTCTTATTAATTCGGTCCAAATTAAACGCTCCTGTCTTCATGTTTTTCTTCGCCAGCACTAAGCTTATACTTTTAAGTCTAGGTCATATTGCATAATGCCTTGTATAATAAATTAGTGTTTCCATGTCTGCTCCTGGCACAAATGATTAGAGTCTGGAGAGGATCAGTCGTTCTTTATTCACCCTACACTCCCCATGGCACCCAGCATTGTGCTTTGGTGGGAGCTCAGTAACGCTGACCCTCAGGAAGAGTATTATGAATGTGGGCATCAGCATGAATAATCCCCCAAAGTCTCTCAGAGCAAAGGGTATGAAGGAGCGGGAATAAATAGGTCATTATATTACAATGTAGTGAATGCCATAATAGAGGTAAAAAGAGGGAGGTACCCATGAAATACATGGCAGGGCCACTTCACCCATCTTGGAAGGGGGAAGAATTTTGAATGTTCTTGCGTGAATCTACTTTTCTAGAGTCAATGTGCTAAACACTTCTGGTAGTAGAAGCCACAGTTTATCATTACCCAGTATTATAATTTAAATCTGTTCCTGCAATATCCTATTAACTTTTGATGTAATCCATTTAAAAGACAATTATAAGGTATTTTGGTATTTAGAATAAATATGGTCACTATTTGAAGATTCCCCCTGTATTAATATAGCCTATTTCTTAGCAATTAATGCTAGTCTTTCACACATTATAAATGCTTATATGTCTGTTACTGTGTACTTCCTTAATGAGCCTCACTTCCAAAATTTATTCATAATCCTAACATAAATTGAGCATCCCCAATCTTTCACACATTATAAATGCTTATATGTCTGTTACTGTGTACTTCCTTAATGAGCCTCACTTCCAAAATTTATTCATAATCCTACCATAAATTGAGCATCCCCAATCCACTCAAATAACTAGCATTCCTTTATACATTCTCAAATACAGAGCCATCAAGATCTGAAAAATTCCATTTGTTTCTTATAAACACATTTTACACTTCCATGCTTTTATTAAGAGTCTAAAAAATAATAACTGAGAGTGTGATGTAGGCAAGTATCAAATGACAAAATCCATTTTTGGCAAATGAAAGTAATAAAGCTTATTTGGGTAACATGTACTTAAAATAAAGGGGGAAATTTCAGGTCAAATTTCTACTTACCCAATCAATTTTATCCACTTTCCAATATTTTTTTAAATCCCGGACTTGCATCAGCATTCCCTTCAGTCCCACAACAATAATACTCGCAAGAACACACTACAAATGAAAGATCAGCTGATGAAGAAGCAAGATGAAGACTTTAATCCCAATTCAAAAGAACTAAGGTATTTTTTCTTGGTTTTTAAAGTACTTCCTAGAGAAAAGCAATCATCGTTTAGAAGACTGAAGCAATAATGAGATATTTCCTTTTGTTCAGAACTAATCTACTATTGTACTGGAGGAATATAACATCAATTCAAGAAAATTGCAGTGCAAATTTTATGCTATTCAAAAAAAGAAAAGAAAATTTGTGAATGATAAGCGTGAATGTTATAAGGCTGAATGTTCCTTTAACTTCATAATACTAATTACTGTCTTTTATTTGAAATTTGTTGCAAAAAGTTGAGTGTTTTATAGCAAATATGTCCTTATAATTGCCCTGAGCATTAATTATGGGGTTTCACCTGCAAAGCTTTATAATGTTCAAAAATGAACTTGATTATTGGAAGATCCTCCAGTGGGAACAATTTATTCCCATTAAACAAATGTAGAATTAGAGACAGAAAGGACCAACATTGTCTCTGGCTTTTTTAAAGCCAATGTCTTACTTGTGTCACTTTGGCACCCAGGCCTATGAGCCACTGGTACTAGCGTTCTGCTCTAGCACTCATGTATATAGAATCATGGAATTTCAGAGTCAGGACGTAACCCTTTAGGTCAAAAATTTCCTCTAAAATATCTTCAACAAGTGACATTCTTAACTCTGTTGAAAACCACCAGTGATGAGAAACTCACCATTATCAAAAGGCAGCCCTTTCATTTAACCGTTCTGATAAATTTTTTCCAATGTCTACTTTTTATACCAGAGTGAGCCTAGTTACACCCTCCAAATGAGTACAGAATAAATCCAATTCCACAAAGCTATTTTGATATGCCTAAGATTAGAAGACCACCATGATATCCTTCCATCCCACCCACATCAAATGTGGCATCTTTCCACCCCTTCCCATTCAACCATTGATTACATAACATGGTTTCCAGATTTAGGATGATTGGGATTGTTAGTCTTCTAAGAAATTGTTAATATACAATCATTCCTATTAAAAGTAAATGATGAAAAAGCATTACTGTACCATGGGCAGCCAATAAAGTAAAGGTCCTATTGCATAGATGACTATAAGGATGAAAACGCAAGATATTAGACAAGCCACCTGTAAAATAGAACACAGAGAAAAAAGAAAAGCCTTGAGCTTTTTTTATTATTTCAGAGTTATAGGGGGACAAAAGATAATTCTAGTTCATCTTGATTAGGAGAAACAAAATGTTGGCACATGATTGTTAAATTGCATAGGCTGTCATTATCTACATTTTGCAGCTGAGGGAAGCCAAACGTGACAGCTGACAAACTGGTGCAATCAAATTAAGTCAGTGATGAGAGAAAAGCAATTCCACACAAAGAAATTGGACACCATCAACTTTTATCACACAGTCACAGGAACGGCTTTTTTGTTTAATAGTGAAAGTGACATTTCAATTAAAAGTTCTTTAGTCTATTGTTTCTTCCTCAAAACCTGACTCCCCTCCTTCTTTTCATAGGGGGTTGCTTGAGTAATTGAAAAACGCAGCTTGGGATTCTTCTGTGCTGACGATAAAATTCCAGCGAAGAATTTACTCTCATCTTTAAAAGTTATTTCTCAGTATGGACTCTAGTTATGAAGTGTTCCTATGGGATTACGGAAGCAGCCTCTGGCAGTGAAGCAGACGTAATTTTACTCAACCTAAGAAGTCATCAGTATCATATTCTAACCTACTCAGCCCACTGACAAAAGGCAATTCAGAATACCTGGCCCCCTTTTTTTTATAGGGGAAACCCTGGTGGCAGTGGTTAAGTGCTGGGCCTGCTAACCAAGAGGTTGGCAGTTCAAATCCACCAGGCGCTCCTTGGAAACTCTGTGGGCCAGTTCTACTCTGTCCTATAGGGTCGCTATGAGCTGGAATCGACTCAAAGGCAGTAGGTTTGGTTTTTTTTGGTTTGGGCTCCTATAGGGTTACTATGAGTCAAGAAATGACTTGATGGCAATGGGCTGGGTTTTTGGTTACAGCTATGCTCAACTTGATGGGAAATCCTACTTCACATAAGCAAATGTTCGTGACATAAAAATGTTTGGTCAAACCGTCATTCTAACAAGAGTAAAGAGGGCTGTCAAAAGCCCACAAAGATGCCGAGAACAACATTATGGAGATACGGAAGGAAATCAGGACTGATTGGAATGGGTAAAATTAAAAATAAACAAACAAGTAATCAAAACCAAATGCTAACAAAGACTTGGAGCAACTGGAAATTTCCAAGGCTACTGGTGGGAATGCAGTATGCTACAGCTTCTTTCACAACAGTTTGATAATTTCTTAAATTTCTACTAAAGTGAAATGAAAACAAAAGTCCAAATGAATACTTGTGGGTAAATATTTGTAGCAGCTTTACTCATAAACACCAAAGCTATACCTCAAATGTCCATCAGTTGGTGAGTGGATAAACAAATTGTGGGACATCCATACAACAGACTACTCATGGGAATATTCCATATCTTAATTGTGCTGGTGGTTACACAACTGTCCATTTTTTAAAAATACATTGAACTGTACACCTACAAAGGATAAATTGTGCTGTGTCTAAATTATATCTCTGTAAATCTGACTTAAAAATAAAAAGGCATTGGGAAAGTGGAAGGGGTCTGTAACAATTGCTTACATACTTGCATACAGCCCGAGTCAGTCCTGCATCGGACTTGTCCTGAACCTGGTGTATGTGGGGGGCCCGGGCAGTAGAGTGGGAACAGCTGAAACTTTTCAAGTAAGAAAGCAGTCTTTCAAATGGACATGAGAACAACTCTTCCTTGCTGGCAGAGGCTGAGGGAGTTCTATTCTCTCTTCCAATATACAACGGAACTCACTGCCAGCACTCTTCAGCATATGAAGGGGAAAATAATTCCTCCATGGGAAATCTGTCATTAGGGGACTAAATAAAAACAAAACACAAAAAAAACCAAACCTACTGCCATCGAGTTGATTCTGACTCATAGCGATCCTATAGGGCAGAGCAGAACTGCCCCATAGGGCTTTCAAAGCTGTAAATCTTTACAGAAGTAGACTGCCACATCTCTCCCACAGAGTGGCTGGCGGGTTTGAAATGACCAACGTTTTGGTTAGCAGCCAAGTGCCTTAACCACTGCATCACCAGGGCTAAATATTACTCATAAAAGAAACTTTGTTTTGTTGTTACTTACCAGTGAGTCAGTCATGTCCACTACACGTGTACAGAGCAGAACTGCTTCAGAGGGTTTATCTAAGAGTTAATTTTGCGTAAAGGAAAATGAAGTAGCCTGTATTTTCTCCTTGTTATATTCTCACACAAATATTATATATTTTGTCCATTGCTTACAAAGACTACTCTGCAGGCATTAGTGTTACGCATACTTGTATATGGTTGGAAGATGAGTGAAATGCCAGTTGTTTCCTCACTAAGCATTTGTCAAAAAATGGAGAATAGATCAAGAGGGCTCACTATATGAACAGGCTTGTAGAACATATTGGGTTGGTGGAAAAGGTGGGAAAAGGCAGAAAGATATATAGAGAGATGATATTAGGTAACTGTGTTAAAAGGTGTAGCTGCTAAACAAAAGGTCAACAATTTGAATCCACCAGGTGTTCCTTGGAAACTCTAAGTCCAAAAAGGTCACTACGAGTCAGAATCGACTCAACAACAATGGGCAATGGTAAGGCTAGATTAAGAAGGCTTTAAAGAAATTGGCCAAATCCTGAAGAGATAAAGGAACATAGTTTGGCAAAATTGGCCAGAGGCAATTTCAGTGTTGCAGAAAAACATGCCAATGTCTTCTGTCACTTTTTGCTGTGACTAGTCTCCATCCGCAGGGGAGCACCACCATATGTATTCATTGGAAACAAAGAGAAGCACGCAGGGAAGAGGGCCGGGGCTACTGTGCTCACTTCATTAATTAGCGGTCTTTTGAAGTAAAGATGGAAGGAAGACTTCAACATGTTTTTGTGCTATTCATCTAGGCAGCACAAAGACTCTGATATCAGTCTGTGTGCTTGCATCTCCTAAAGGCCTTTCTTAGGCACTCACGCTCTGGATGTTGCATCTAAAGAGAATATCACTGTAAAACTGTTTTCTACATGTGGAGGGTAGGAATCGGTTTGGGCCTTCGACCAGTGTACTTGGTATTAAGTGATCAGTATCTTCTGTTCTTTTAATTCATACATTTTAATTTGATTTTCTAAAGCATTCAAAGGCTTTACCATCTACTCACCATGTTATCTACAGAAGGCCACTTGTATGTAAAATGATCCTAAATTTGCTGTCCAATACAGCCACACTTGTGGCTCTAAAGCACTTGAAATGTGGCTAGTTCATATTAAGATACATTATAAGTAGAAAGTAAACACTAGATTTCCAAATCTTGCTACAAAAAAAAAGAATATAAAATACAGCATAGGTAATTTTTAGATAGATTCCATGTTGAAATCATATTTTAATATATTGGCTTAATTAAAATATATTAATAAAATTAATTTTATCAGTTTCTTTCTATTCTTTTAATGTGGCTATTAGAAAATTTAAAGTTACCTGTGTGGCCCATGTAATATTTCTGTTGGACAGCACTTCCCTAAAGTCTATGATCCTAAGCCTGGTTTCAAGCAGAATTTTCCTGACTTTTAATGTACCATATTAAGTAACAATAAAAATTGCATGAATTGTACTGTCCCTTAGCATGCCAGCAAAACTGACTAGTTTTATAATTACTGGGTACTTTCATTTCTCATCCATTCTTTCTAAAGAGTTATTGAAAACCTACCGTGTGCCATGGTCACAGGGAATACAGTGAAGAAAGGCAGATACGAGCCCCTGTTTTCAGGGAGCTTTCAGTCAAGAGAGGAAAGCAGATATCAATCATATAATCACATTTTAAAAAAAAATCAGTTGCCGCTGAGTTGACTGTGACACACGGTGACCCCATGTGTCAGAGTAGAACTGTGTTCTGTAGGGTTTTCAATGGCTGATTTTCAGAAGTAGATCATCAGACCCTTCTTCCAAGGTGCCTCTGGATGGACTCGAAGTTCCAACCTTTCAGTTAGCTGTCAATGCTTTAACGATTTGTACCACCCAGTGATACCAAAATCACACTCATGAACATTTAATGTCAAACAGAGTTAAGGACTCTGAGGAAAATGAACAGAGTTGATTTAGACATGGCAGCGATATCTGAAGGATGAGAAAAGTTAACTTGGAAGGAGGAAGAGAGCTGCAAAGACAAAGGGAACAACAGACACTAGAGTCCACAACGTGTGCAATAGCCTTTTGGCTGGCAACAACGACAAAAAACATAGTTCCTGCAAGGAACCAAAGCAGGACCATGTAACCTGAAAGTTAAAGCTGTAGAGAACAGCTGAAGATGATTCTGTAAAAGGAAACACTCAGAGCTTTGTAGGCCACATAAAGGTCTGCATTCTAAGACCTATGCAAAGCTGTTTGTGAGCTTTGAGCAGGAAGTAATATAATCACATATGTATTTTAAAAGATAATTTTTTCCAGAAGTACTGTACAAATGTTTCTGAGTAAGAGTCAATCGGTAATTAACAAGTTGTAAAGTGGTTCCCACTGGTCCTTTGATTGGTTGTCATTAGCCTAGAAGGCAAAGGGCTTTAATGTTTTCTAGGTTAATTTACTGGATTTAAGTCTAGTCCCTAAGAGAGAGAGCCATTTAAAGGGTTGTTTTGGTTTTTTTTTTTTTTTGTGAAGTCTTGTCACATAGAAAAACTGGCCTCATAAATAGCCTATTTAGAACAAAACTTTTAAGACTTGGCTTGCCCGTGCCTTCTTCAAACCACGTCAGTTATCAGTTATACCCACATAAACTTAACAGTTGTGGATGTTAAAGGTCTAAAATGACTACCATGGGAAAGCATCTTCAATTTGGGCATGCACATTAAATCAGATTCTTTCTCTATGCAACTTAATGGGAATTGTTGGGAAGATCAGCAACCATCTCAACAAGCAGAGCAGTATGGAAATACTCTGCTACTGAGCTTTGCTTCCCTGAACTCGTGTTTTGTTAGACTTCTATCATTTCTTCTGAAGTCTGATGAGTAGAATACCATGCAGAAAATATCTGGAAAAGTCCTTAGAAAAGTTCTGTTGGCCTAATTATTCAAGTCTGTAGCCTCTAGAATAGAAAAGTGAATGCGCACCCCTCCACCCCTACCCTCTAAGTCAAACAAATTCCTGCCCAACTCAAATGAAGACAATGCCAAGATTTCAAAATAAGTACGAGTTTCTTGAAAGTATTATCTTTTAGACATTACATGTTGAAAACTACAAAGATTATTCAGATGATATTATTAAAATGGTAGTTAGGAAAGCAGGTAAATAAATGCCTAAGGAAGCTACAGATGTGCAACAGAGTTCAAGGTGAAAGACACCTCAGACATTCTATGTCAACCTTCCTTGCCCATGTGACAGATAAAGACACTCATCTGCCCAAGATCCCCCAGCAAGTTGAAATGGCAACTTGGACAAGAAAAAACTGCCTTACTTCATCTCCACCAAAACAATATGTTTTAATATTCAATATTAAAGAAAATGTTCTGAAAATCTTTTATTAGAAAAATATGTTATAATAATATTAATGAAATCAGGGATAAGAGTCAACATTCATTGAGTATTTGCTTGATACTCAGGCATTGTGCTAAATAAACATGATTTATTTAATTCTTACATAATCCTACTTTAACAGCCAAGTCCACTTAGGCTAAAGAAGGAAAGTTTCTCGTCCAAAGTCACCACTAGCAGTGCAGCCAGGATATAAGCCTAGGCTCTGGACCCACATCCTTAACCACTCACTAGCTTATCTAACCTGAATGTGAAGAAAGGAAATTCAATGTACGCTCATCAGAAACCATGTGCAGACCGCTACGGAATCCTAGAATTTTACAGATAAAAGTGTTCTCAGAGTAAGGGATGATGTGTAAGTAAGTACACTGTATTAAACACTCAAATTCAGGTCAAAAACTTTTGAGATACAGTTTGCAAATGTTAAACCAGCATTTGAAATCTAACTGCATAAAAATCAATTAAATTGCTTGGTGTCATGAAAACCAAAGTTGTTTGAGGTTTTCACTTTTCTGCTGGACTTATGGAAGTTATTTGTCCAATTACAATATACTCAAAATTTGTCATTGCTTCCTTTCTGCTCCATGGTACATTGACAATAATTGTATTAGTCAGTTTTATGCTATATTCTAATACCTTTTTCATCATTGTCCTCTTACCACTTGCCCCTAAGGACAAGAACCATATCTTATTCATCTTTATTCTCCCAGAACAAAAAAATAGAACTTAATATGAGGCAGATTCCTAATAAATGTTTGAATGAGTCCATTAAACATTTCATAAATTCTCATTAAATAAACATGAATTGTTTTAGTAATAATTAGCTGTTCATGGGAATTTCTGATATTGAGACATACATGGATTTCCTTGTATGAAACAGTGGTTACAAGTGCAAGATTTAGAGTAAAGCTATCTGGGTTCGAATCCCACCTCTGACGCTCACTAGCTTTGTGACCTGATACGTTACTTCAATTCTATTTTCTTCAACTCTCTCATCTGGAAACTCAGGATAATAATATAATAGGGTGGCCTGAAGGGCTAAATAAGTTCATTCATTTAAAAAGTATTACACATGATGCCCAGAATGTAATGCTACTCTCACCACCACCGCCAGTACCACCATCTCCTCCACCTCCTCTGTTATCATCATCACCATCACCTTCATCATCATAATTTTCTCACCGGTAGCCAGCAAAACACCTGATATACAGCAGTTTCTCAATATACGTTGAATTAGCTTGAATTCCTAACAAAATACAGTAATTGTTTCTTTAATCTAAAATGCGTAGATATCTAATTCCACATTTACATACTTGTATGTTTCCATCGGAAGAAATTTCTGTACCAAGGACTGCTTTTGCCTAGCCGATTTCATTTTATTTAAAGAAAGTGAGCAAAAATGGCAAATTTTCAAATTAGTATGGTTAGATCAAGAAGCCCTGGTAGTTTAGTGGTTAAGCACACAGCTGCTAACCAAAAGGTCAGCAGTTTGAACCTACCAGCCGCTCCGCTCCACGGCAAAAAGATGTGGCACTCTGCTTCCTTAATTAAAGATTACAGCCTTGGAAACCCTATAGGGCAGTTCGTCTCCGTCCTATAGAGTCACTATCAGTCTGAGCCCACTCACTGCATGACCATGGGTTTGATGTTCAGATCAGCAAAAATCAATATTAGAGACACCACTAGAGGGAGCTTTGGTTTCTAAGGTCACTAATAATAAAGCTGCCATTTGTACTGGGGATTTTTTAGTTTGCTCTTTGAATCACTCAGCTTCAAGAAGCACCATTCCTAAGAAAGTGAAGACAGAAACGTCCTTGAAACTACTTAGAAAAAATATGAAGAAATGCAAATATTTTTCAGGACTTGAAAGGGAAGCATGCTTTCCCTGTTCTCCAAGAACAGAAGTGAAGGCCAGGCAATTCTTTTTTTTTTTATTTTATTGTGATAAAATATACATAACAATACATTTGCCTTTTTAACCATTTTTAAGTGTCCAATTCAGTGACATTAATTACACTCACCAGGTTGTGCAACCAACAGCACTATCCATTTTCAAATGTTTTTCATCACCCTAAACAGAAACTTGGAGCCATGGTGGCACAGTGGTTGAGTTTGGCTGCTAACCAAAAGGTTGGCGGTTCAAATCCACCAGACGCTCCTTGGAAACCCCACGGGGCAGTTCCACTCTGTCTTACAGGGTCGCTATGAGTCAGAATTGACTGCACGGCAATGGGTTTGGTATGGCGAAACAGAAACTTAATACCCCTTAAGTAATAACTTCTCATTTCTCCCTCCCCTAAGCTGCTGGTAACCCCTAATAAACTTTTGTCTCGATGCATTTCAGGCATCCTTTTATCTCTGCTGAACCATTAAGTTACCTGTGTCTTTGCCCCGGTGCTGTAGAGGCCAGCAGTCCTTCCCATGGCTGCAGCACTTGGTATGCAGAAGAAAAATGAAGGAATCACATTGCTGAGGCCATGCGCCAAGAATTCCTGTAAGATTGATAACAGGAGAACATATCATTTCTTAATCACAACAGACTTTCAGAGACCACAGGCACAACTTGTCGAAGAATGAGTCTTATTTATATTCAACTTCTGTTGGCCACACCAGTTGAAATTAAAGAATGATAAAAATAGCTAAGTTACTGAGTGTTTACAATGAGCCAGAAACTGTTCTAAGAAGTTTACTCATAACAATTCTATAGGGAATTATATAGTATTTATTTATACTGTTTTGCATCTATATTTTTAAGTCATTATAATCAGACTTTGCATTAACGATCTCCACAAGGCTAAATCCAATGGTTAATCTTAGCTTACTTGATCTAAAAGCAGCATTTGAACCAGTTGCTCACTGCCTCTTCCTTAAAGACTTCTTCATTTGGCTTCTAGGATGAGACACTATCCTGGTTTCTTCTTACCTCCCTGGCCACCACTTCTCAATTTCCTTTGTGGTATCTTCTTATCTAACCAATGTCAAATGTTGGACCACTTCTCTTCTCTATCTATACCTTAGCTACCCAAATACAAAATACACATTGACAACTTCCAGTTTTGCATCTCCAGCCTGGACCACTCTTCTAAACTTCAGACTCACATAGCCAATGTGCTACTCACCATCTCCACTGGACGTCTCAAACGTGATAAACAGGGCAATTGCTCTCTACCACCTCCAACCTGATCCTCCCACACTCTTCCCCGTTTCAAGTTCCAGTTGCTCAGGTCGAAAAAGCTTTGAGTTATTCTTGACTCCTCCCCCTCATCCACATCCAATCCAGAATCTGTCTGCTCCTTATCTCCCGACTCTACATCCTGTTCCAAGTCATCATATTTCACTGGAATATTCCAAAAGCCTACAAATGCTTTTCCCTGCCTCTTTTGTTGCCAGTCAACAACATGAATATCCTTACCCTCATGGAGATGGCACTCTGGTCAGGGAATGCTAACGGTAGACAGGATACACAAGGAAAATAAAGCAAAGAAGGGGATTGGAAGATCTGGAGTTTATGATTTTCAATTACCCAGGGAGTCCTCACCAAGAAGGGAATATTTGAATAACTGGGGACAGAGTTCCTGGAAAAGGGAGCAGTAAGTGCAAATGTCCTAGGCCATGACTGGTGGATTCAAGGAAAAGCAAGAGGTAAATGTGGCTAGAACAGAATGAAAAAGGGATAAGATCTCAGAGAGGAAAAAGGGGTGGTGGTATATCACATTGGCTGTTGTAAACTGTGCTGAGAAGCCTGGCTTTAATTCTGAGTGTGATGGGAAACCTCAGTGAGCTTTTGAGCAAAGGAAGGACATGATGTCTGTTGTTCACCCATGTATCCCTTGTACCTAGAACAGTGACTAGTATCTAGTAAACCAAAACCAAACCTGTTCCAATTGAGTTGATTCCAACTCGTAGCAACCCTATACAACAGAGTAGAACTGCCTCATAGAGTTTCCAAGAAGTGGCTGGTGGATTTGAACTGCTGACCTTTTGGTTAGCAGCTGAGCTCTCAACCACTGTACCACGAGGGCCCCAGTACATAATAGAGTTCAATAAACCTCTGTTGAATAAATACATCTACTTTTTATGCATGAGGAAACTGAAGAACCACTGAGTGTCAGGGCGGGAGTACCTGGGTTGTAAAAGCAGTCAATGTACTTGGCTGCTAACAAAAGGTTGGAGGTTTGAGTCCACCCAGAGGCACCTCAGGAGAAAGGTCTGGCATTCTGCGTTCAAAAGAATCAGTCACTGAAAACCCTATGAAACAGTTCTACTGTGACGTATACGGGGTCGCCATGAATCGGAATTGACTCTACAGCAATTGGTACATGAGAGTACTGAAGCCATTCAGCGTGTGTGACCACCACACTGTCTCTGCAGAATGTACACCTCTGTGAAGCCACTGGACTTGAAACAAGACACCGGCAGAAGAGTATTCAGAAATACAGCCAATGTAATCTGTATCATTTGGTATTCAAAGGATACATCCTCCCTTCTTTTAGTTTTTTACTAAGAAGAATAAATAATATTCGTGTTATGCTTACTTATTTGTACTTTGAAATCCCTAATTTTTAAAGTTAGCCTGCAATTACAAATGTTCCTATAGATTACGATTCCCTTCGAAAAACAAACCAAAGAGAATATCAAGTATGCTTCTCGAAAAAAAGAAAAATTATATTGTTAACCAACCCATGAAGGTTGGATTTTCTGCTCTTTACAAATAATTTAGAGATTTTTATTTTATTTTATTTGGTTTTCTACTCATTCTTTTTATACATTTAGGAAAGTTATATTTTTCATAAATCCAACATGTTCGGGATCTGGGAGCACACATGACAATGATACAATGCGAGTGGAGAGGGTGTGGGGGCATACTCCACCTGGTTGTCATCAACTGAATATTTGAATTTTTTGGCAGATCCTTGAGCAAGAGTCAATGAGGCCACATAGCCTACAAGTGCCACTCCAAAAGCTTCAGTGATTACTGCAGAGAGGATGTTCATGGGGGGAGCTCTAGGTGGAGGAATTCTGTGAAAAGAAAGAGCATATTGAAGTCATCAACCTTCATGTAATTTCTGTAACAACTTGCAATGAATTCAACTGTGGTTATGACTCTGAAGTTTATATAGAATAAGTGAAATGCCCATGGGAAAAGCCATGCAGCCATGCTCTTAGAAGCCCTTTGTTTTCAACATTATTTAGCAGAAAAGCAAAATCACAAGGAATACCACAGGGACAGCTCCAAACATCTTAAATGGCACTTACTCCCTAGGAATTCAGGTTACACCGCAGTAACCCTGACTCAACAAAAATTTCTTGATTCTGTATCAGGACACAAGTAAATCTGGACCATTTTTTTCATTTGAACCTTTCCAAATATTTATTTGGCTGGCCTTAGAGACTGTATTTCCCCCCGTAAACTCTACAGAACTGTATGCAAACACTAGTTTACTATAAGCTACAATTTGTGAGTTACTCCCGAAATTTACTCATTGAGTTCATGATCTTAAATATGTTTTTACCTCCACTCTTCCACAGTTCGTTTAGTTATGCATTAAGTATGTTAGGAAACATATTTTTAAAGGCTCCATCTACCCTCTGCAGCAAAATATGGATCTACAGCAGCAGCCCCACAGTTTCAAGGAGCTGTTTAAAATATTTCCCTCAAATAATAACCATTGTCTTATTGTCTTCTGAAAATAATTTGAGCCAAAATATCATCATTTATTTATCCCTGACACTACTTTGGAGACTTACCAAAGAAATAAATTCCTCAGGGGCAAAGTAGGGAAAAAAAAAAAAAAAAAGGTAAGAGAATTCATTTTAATTTCACACCTTGTAAATGCCCTACAAGTAGAAAGTTTGGCTGTTTCACATTAGCTATTTCACTTCATTTTCCCAACAACCCTCCCAGACTGAGTATCATCATACCCACTGTATGGAGGAGGAAAATTTTGAGAAAGATTAGGAAACTTATCTAAAGTCACAAAGTAAATGGCAGAGCTGGGATTCGATATCATCTCCATCTCTTTTCATGATTTCTTAAGAGGTTGAGTCTGGGGAAAAAAAACAAAAACAAAAAACAAACCCACTGCCACCGAGTTGATTCCAACTCAAAGTGACCTGATAGGACAGAGAACTGCCCATAGGGTTTCCGAGGCTGTAAATCTTTATGGAAGCAGACTGCCACATCTTTTTCCCATGGAGCAGCTGGTAGGTTCAGCCTTTTGGTTACCAGCCAAGTGCTTAACCACTGCACTACCAGGGCTCCTCAGGCTATGGAGAGGTCCCTCAAAATAAAGGAGAATTAAAAAGAATGGAAGAAAAACATATCTTTTTTTTTTTTTTTTTAACCTACTTACTAAAATTTATCCCTAAGACAAATTGATTTGTATCATTTCAGGCTTTAAGATATATGCAGCATAAAACTGCTCATCTCAAAACAGAAAAATTTTGTTTCATGAAAATTGAGCTTGCCTAATTATTAAAACCAATTAACTGTTCTAGAAACATTTCAAAAGTGGAAACGCAGAGAACCCTTTTGAAAATTCAAGTTGATTCAGGTAATCACCATTAGCCTACATAGGATAAAGAGAGGATTTTTTTTTTTTATGTGTCTTTTTAATCGCTGAGAATTTTTCTACTGTTCCTGCATTTTAATGTAGTTAGAAACCGAAATTTGGGACTGAAGGATAAAAATTTAGAAGAGCCAGCATCTGTACCTTCGCCCCACTTTTATAAATGTTGTTGTGTATACATCCTATTAAAAGAGAATATGACACTGCCCCTTTCCCAGATCGCCTCATTTTTTTTTCTTCAGTTTATATTTGGAACCACCCTATTAACGTGAACACCTCTGCCTCCATTAAATGTCCTCTTAATGTCCACATGTTCTCTTTTCTTTTCTACTTCCATCCTCTCTCTTGGCATTATACCTACCCAGGCCTGAGGGTTTGCTATTTCAGATGACACCTGCCTACCTTTATTATGTCTTAAGTAAAGTAAAAAGCGTCATAAGAATATGTGGGATGGCGGGGAATATGGCAGGCTAAATCCCTGGCATGACTCTAATTTCCAAATACAATACCCTCCATTTATTTTTCAAATAATTTCCAATTTTTTTTTACCTGAAACAATGCTGTACAAAACAGTTATCAGCTTCCTTAGTAATAGGTGAACAGTCTAGGAATTTACTCTTTTTCTATACTTGTAGTTCTTTATTTATTTCATTTTAAAATAGAGAGGAATTAGAAATTTGCCCCATACCCAAACCCTCAAGCCCACTGCCACCGAGTCAACTCCAACTCATAGTGACCCTATAGCATAGGGTAGAACTGCCCCAGAGGGTTTCCAAGGCTACACATTTTTACAGAAGCAGACCGCCGCATGTCTTTCCCACAGAATGGCCGGTGGGTTCGAACAGCTGACCTGTTTTTTTTTTGGCTGGCAGCCAAAAGCCTTAACCACTGCACCACCAGGGCTTCCTGTCCCATACAAGGCCTTTGAAAAAGCGAAATCCATACCCAACCCCACCCATTCCCTTTCTCTATCAAAAATGAACAAACAAAGAATACAAGAGAAACTACATTACCCTTTTGGAATATGGCCAACCACTGCTAATCCATATGCGTGTTCCATGTTGGTACAATAACAAGCAAATGATGCAGCAACAATCTATGTGATTCCGTGTAAAAAAAAGAAGGAGAAAACTGTATTACTGACCTCTGAAACACCTTAAAAGTAGGCTTAAAAGTAAACATTGTTATGCTTCCCCTGACTGTCAAGACTAATGCAGCAGTTACACGGATTTCAAAAATTAAGTTTTTTTTAATTTAAAAAATCCTTTGAGTGTTGAGAGTACTTAATTCACAGTCTCAAAAATTAAATGGCATCTCATAAGATGAACTTTTTAATAGGCTACCCTGTATCAACCCAATTATGTCTAATATTGAAGGAAAGCAAAGCACAGAATATAGGTGTGGTCTGTAGGCAGACATCCCAATCCAACCTGAAATGTGTCTCTTATGTAAGACAGCACATTTTCTCTTCACGACAGCGTCTTCTCAAGAGTTTAAGACATTGCATAAATATTCCTAATGATCAATGATGATCTACAATCTCCTTGAATATTTTTGAATTTTGAGCTTTTATTATTTCCTGAAGTAAAACATACAAGATGATACCCTGTTGTGCTCAACGCTTTCAATATTGCCATCCTGGAGTCTCAAGGCGCCCTGGGCTTCTGTTCTGGAGAGATAGCAAGGAAGGTAAGATGTTCTCTGCCTGCACTACAAACATCTTTAAAGTGGATATCAGAGCCCAGATTAGCCTGTGTTGTACAAGCCATGCCACCCTAATGCTTTCAAGCTATTTTCAGATTCTCCTTTCATTCTTCTCATAATTTTAATCGGTACTGAAAATTTCACAAGGCTATGACTTCAGTTTGGAACTCTTTATATATCACACTTTTCTTGTTAAACAGGACATACCAATTAACCATTTATAGTATAAATTTATCATATACGTGGCCAGAAAAAAGTACAAGGAAATCACACTAACAAAATAAGGAATATCTAACAATGTCCAATAATACCAATTAGCAGAATTTTTTCTGTATGTGTATTTCTGTTTACAATGATAATACTTGGCCAAACTTACAAAGGTTTTAAAAATCCAATGGGCTCAAAAAGAAGAATAGCCTTTAAGATTAAAAAGAAGAACACAACTACTCAGGCTATACTGTCAAAAAAAAAAAAAAACGTTGTAAATGTTATGATATACTTAGAGTATTTTCTAAAGACACCAGTAGCTAAAGATATAAGCCATTAGGTTAGAATCAGAAGTATTGGCATATTAAAAAATTCAAATTCCTAAGCCAATAAATAAATTGTGATGAAACATTCAGACCAGGTCATAAAATATTGTAAACTATAAAAGAAAACATACCATAAAAAAAAAATTTAAAAAAAAATACCATAGCCCCAAGATACTGGATCCTTATTGAAAATGCAAGAGTGCGTGATGCTCAATACACAAAACTAACATGAAAATTAAGTAACCCAAGTCACTGGCTTAGTCTCTCAGGCAGTTTCTTACCTCCCCACTATATGTCATTAACATAATTAAACTTCTTTTATCAGTCTAGCTATCAGTTCTTCAATATTATTTCATTATCATAAGTGTGTACAAGGGTGGCACCTAGGTAAGAGAGTATCCTGCCCTGAGTGGGCCCAGTGCTTTAGAGGGTCCCAATCTGGCCCATCTCCAACTGTAGACCTTCCCATAAGATGGGAGCTTTGTGGGGGCAGGGAAATATGCCCAAATTAAACCTATATCCCTCTATATGGGCCACCCTATGTGTACTCAGGGATCTGCAATTCTCCCCCAAATGGCCCCAATCCTGCTTGCAGGTCACTTCTCCAAGCCTATCCTTCCAGAATGGCCCAAGGGGAGGTCAAAGGACAGTGGAAGTGGTCATGGAGGGGGGATATGTTTAGAGCTTGGACATAGGGTAGGGATATCCACATCTGTACATATGAATCCCCTTGTAGGTGAACAGACCTGGAGTGGAAGGAGAAGGGACAGGTCCAGAGGCTGGCTCTCTCCATGTTCCCACGTTCTGGCAGAATGTCAAGGAAAAGGAGAATCCTCTATTTGAACCTGGCCTTCAAGGTCATCACTAAGGTACATTAGTAAAGATAAGAAAACAGAGCTACAGAGCCTATGTCATTTACCATTTTGATCTATAATTTTTAAGTATGTTGGCCTACATTGGTACTTTGCCTTGGACCTTGCAAATGTTAGAAGTAGGACTGTATAGATTATCTTCTATTTTATTATAAGGAGAATTTTTACTATTATTGCGGGGAATAAACAACTATTCTATTACTAGCCCAAGGACCTTCTTCCCTAAGATTATTTTTATTTTTTTGGTTTCATGAAACTATGTAATAATGCTTCCCGAGATATAATAAGCATTTCTTAATATCTATAAGTCATGGAGCCCTGGTGGCTCCATGGTTAAATGCATGGCTGCTAACTAAAAACTCAGGAATTCAAATCCACCAGCTGTTCCTTGGAAACCAAATGGAGCAGTCCTACTCTGTCCTATAGGGTTGCTATCAGTTGGAATCAACTTAATGGCAATGGGGTTTTATAGGTGTTTGGAATACGATGGTAAGTTTTATAGTTGTTGCTTTAAAATTAATAATCATAGCATCCTATAATTTAATGGCTTATTTGAAATACACACACACAAACATACACATCACACAGATCACACGTTACATGTATTGCAGCAAATAACCAAGAGTACAGAATTATACGTGGCTTAGATGTGGGGAAATGTCAACCATTTCTTAGTGTTATAGGCATCAGTCTTATCCTTCAGAGATATTTTCCAAGGTGCTAGCATAAATTTACACGAACCTATATCATTTTAACTGTCTGAAAGGATATTACAATATAGGAATTTATTTAAACACCACTTGACATATTACATGTTTAACCCAAAAGACCATTAAAAAACCAAAGCCTATTAATGACAAGTTAGTAGACTGTGGTTGTGTTAATATTTCATTTTCAATTTAACTCTTGGTTTAGTCGAGAGTTCCCTATAGCGGATCTTAAAATTTCAAAAGGATATATATATTTTTTAATGTACTAAGCTTTGAGAGTAAAGTATAATTTATTTCTTTGCCAGAGTCAACAACAACAACAAAAAAATTGGAGAGCCAGCCCTGGCCAATGAAAACAATGAGTATCATTTCAATATTAGTAAAATTGGATCAGTAACAAAAACGTCAACAAATCTGCCAATCATAAATGGACACTTGTCAACTGATAATATTTTTAGGTATATTACGGTTGTGCCACACAAATAGGATGTGATAGAGCTTTTTATTGTTTTCCAGAAGATCATGGCGGAGATCACCTGAGTCTCACCCATAGAAACGTCTCCTTATTTAAAATCTTAAGCTATATGTTTTCTTTTTTATGTATGAAATTGTGAGCGTATGAGAAATGCTGTATAAATTGAAACATGTGTGCCTTCTTTTTTTAATTATTGATTCAAAATGTTTCCTGTCCTTACATTAATGTATAGCTACGCAAATTAGCCCTACTTTAATGAGAGACAGGAGTAGCTGTGAGTTGCCATAGACAATATAGTGAGCATTTGCACATAACCCCAACAACTGGCAAATGGTGCATTGCAGAATGTCTAAATGTTGATTTCATACTTACCAAAACTAAATCGACAGGAAGAACAACTTTAATTTTCCTTTTAAACTGTTCATTCAGCTCCTTAACAAGAACAAGCACCACGATGCTCACCAAGGATAAGAGCAACGCTTCCAGTTGGACAGACTTGATGTTTTCAAAGACATATGCATAAATCTATAGGGAAAATACAAACATAATTCAGGATCATCCACAATATACCAACATCCAAGTCTGGCCCCAAATACACTCAGCGATGGTTTACAAAACGATTTAAATGACTGCAGGAATGGAGGTCAGTGATGATGAAGAACATATCTACATATTCAATTCCATGTACAAAATTGCTTTGCTCTTAAATTTTCCATCAAACTCAGGGTTTGCACCTTCCTATACAGAGAAAGTACTGGAGAAACTGACTTCTCTGGTTCCTTCCTAGACACTTCAATGGACAGAGATGTTATAACTCATTAGTTTAGTAAATAGTTCCATGCATAATCATCACTTAGAGCAGAAAAGAAACTATAGGCACCCCCACCACTATTCCACAAATGCTGTTGTTGTTGTTAGCTGCTATCTAGTTAGCTTCCAACTCATGGTGATCCCATGCACGAAGGAAGGAAATGTTGCCAAGTTCTGCACCATCTCCGTGACTGGTTGTGGAGAGGACCATTGTGATCCATAGAGTTTTCATTGGCTGATTTTTGGAAGTAGAGTTCCAGGCCTTTCTTCCTACTTTGTCTTAGTCTAGAAGCTCTGCTGAAACCTGTTTGGCAACACAGAAACATGCGGATTTCACTGACAGATGGGTGGTGGGTGTACATGGAGTACGTGGGCCAGAACTGAACCTGGGTCTGTCACGGACTGAACTACGTCCTCCAAAACTGTGTGCATCAATTTGATTGGGCCATGATTCCTGGTACTGGGTGATTTTCCTATCTATTGTAAATCCTGCCTCTATGATGTTAATGAGGGAGGATGGGCAGCAGTTGTGTTAGTGAGTCAGGACTCAATCTACAAGATTGGATTGTGTCTTGAGGCAATCTCTTTTGAGATATAAAAGAGAGAAGTGAGCAGAGAAATAGGGGACCTCCTATCACCAAGAAAGCAGTGCTGGGAGCAGAGTGCATCCTTTGGATCTGGGGTCCCTGCGAGGAAAATCTAGTCCAGGAGAAGACTGATGAGAAGGCCAGCAGTACGAGGAAGCTTTACCCTAGAGCTGATGTCCTGAATTTGGGCTTTTAGCCTACTTTACCGTGAGGAAATAAACTTCTGTTTGTTAAAGACATCTACTTGTGGTATTTCTGTTATAGCAGCACTAGATGACTAAGACAGTCTCTCACATGGAAGGTGAAAATTCTACACTGAGCCACCTAAACAAATACACATGCAAACTGTACCCAAAGGAGTTAAGAGTTGGTATTTGACTGACATCATATATGTGACTTAATGTAAAACACAACCATGTTCTCAATCATTCAGTATTTATCAGTTTATTGCCACACACTTTATGTCAAACACTATGCCCAGTGCTAGATCTACAGTGGTGAACAATATAGCTGCACTGCCAGCATTCAGGAATGGTACTTTCAGTCTAGTGGAGGAATTGCTAAGTAAAGCAATAGATTAGTGCAGTATGGTGCTATGGATGTGGAAGGGGCACCTAAAGTATAAGTATCTTAGAGGTGGTGGTGGTCAGGGGAGCCCTCCCCAAAAAAAGATAAATAGAAATTATCCAGGCTATGGATAGAGGGGAGGTGAGGGAAAGGGGTTGGGAAAAATGTTCTGCCTAAAGATGATACTTGTAAAACTTTAAAGCATAGATTATGATGGGAGGTGTGTATGATTTAAAGAAAAATATTGTCAAGAAATCAATGGAATTATCTATCTTGAAAAGTAAGAAAGCCTAGCTGAATGTATATTCACATCGAAGAATTTGCTTGAAACTAGGAAGAAGGTTTTTGCTATTGTTAGTTGCTGTCGAGTTGATTTGGACTCATGGCAGCCCCATATGTGCAAAGTAGAACTGCTCTATAGGGTATTCAAGGCTGTGACATTTCAGAGGAAACCCTGGTGGCGTATTTGTTAAGGGTTCAGCTGCTAACCAAAAGGTCTGCAGTTGAGATTCATTTCAGAAGCAGATCGCCAGGCCTGTCTTCCAAGGCACCTCTAGGTAGTTTCAAACCACCAATTTTTCGGTTAGTAGTCAAGTGTTTAACAATTTGTGCCACCCAGGGACTCTCTAGGAAGAAGATACAATTTATCAGACAGTCAATATTGGTAACTTGGGATAATCCACCTTGGCAGAAAAGAAGGATAAATATATGAGTAATATCAAAGAAAAGGAATAAAATCAAAGCCTTTTCTAAAACTAAAGCCTATATTTATTCAACTGCATGCCAGTAATATTTAGGATACTGTTGATAATTATATAACTATCTGTTCTATCATTAAAAAGATAGGCTAAGACTTTAAAGAACCCTAAATTGAATGCTGTACTAGGTTGAATAGTATCCCCCCAAAATTTGTGTCCACCTAATACCTCAGAATATGAACAAATTTGGAAATGGGCTCTTTGCAGATATAATTAGCTAAAATAATACTGGATTAAGGTGGATCCTAAATCCAATGCTTGGTGTCTTTATAAGAAGGCCATGTAGACACACACATACACACACACAAGAAGGCATGTGAAGATAGGGGCAGAGATTGGAGATAACGCTGCCCCAATCCAAGGAATGCCAGTAATTACTGGCAGCCACCAGAAGCTAGAATACATACACAGGACAGCTTCTCCCTCAAAGCCCGCAGAGGGATCATGTCCTGCCAATATCTTGATTTTAGACTTCTAGCCCCCAGAAATGTGAGAGAATAAATTTCTGTTCTTTTAAGCCACCCAGTTTGTGGTAATTTGTTATGGCAGCACCAGGCAACTAATGTAAGTGCTACAGGGGAAAAATAATAACTAGCCTAAATTCATTCCTATTTATACATGTACATTTGATATAAAGAAATCCAGTTAGAATTTTGTTGTGGGGAAAATTAACACATTGCTTCTCAAAGTCATACAGAATATTAAATGTACAACAATAACTAAGATAATTTTGAAACACAAAAATTATGATGGGTTTATACCACAAAACATAAAAATATATATATGTGTGTGTATATATATATATATATATACACACACACACACACAGGCAGTCCCCAGGTTACAAATGTCCAACTTATATACAACCCATAGTTACAAACCAACGCCCATAAAGTGTATTATATTAAAAATTCAAGGGACATAGAATGGTTCATAATAACAAATGGGTGCTACTTTATGACATATATCAAAACATTATTATTACTGTATTATTATGTTAAAGATGTTTTAGTGTATCTGGAAGTGTTTCGTTAATATTTTTAATGCATAGAAAGGTATACTATATACTAGACAAACACTTGACTACCTGACTTTAAATATGAACCGTACTTAACTGTTCTGCCTTACGTACACATTCAACTTAAAGACAGATTTAGGAACGGAACTCATTTGTAATCCAGGGACTGCCTGTATATGTATCCAAACCCGTTGCTATTGAGTCGATTCTGACTCATAGCAACCCTATAGGACAGAGTAGAACTGCCCCATAGGATTTTCAAGGAGCGGATGGTGGATTCAAACTGCTGACCTTTTGGTTAGCAGACGAAGCTCGCTATAGCTGTTAACCACTGCACCACCAGGAGTCTTGTATATGTACATGTATATATGTGTGTGTGTATAATAATGTAAAATCAATTGAAACAATATGATACTATGTAGTATAAAGTGTCCACGAAAAAATAGAAACCAAAGAAAGCCAAAAACATAGCAGCTGCATTATAGAAAAAATTACTCAGTATACAATGTTTGGACAAATATTAAGCAAAATAAAATGAATTCTGGGAAAAAAAAGAGTTAAATGTAAACATTGAAGCCGTAAAAAATGTACACATTAATAAAAAATGGACAGAAAACAGAAATAAATATACAATTAACAAAAAATAAAATTTTGAATGGCCAGCAAACATAAGAACAAAGACCTCAACCACAGCAGTAACTAAAGAAATGTAAATTAAGACAATTAGAAATGATTTTTCTTTTATCACATTACAAATTATTTTTAAATGATAATAATCAGTGTTATAATCAGTTATGACATTTGAGGGAAGCAATGGGAACCCTCCTCTACTGCCCCTATATTCATGCACTCACATGCCCATATATTGGCACAATTTTTTTTTTTTTTTTTGGTGATCTGATAAAACTTATCAAACCTCTGAAATGTGCTTATTCTTTGCCTTAGCAACTCCACTTCAAGAAATTAAGCTAAGAGTACAATTACGGTCATATGAAAAGGCCTTAATTTGCTTTACAAGGTGAGGAAGATATTCGCTAAAGCGTTGTTTAAAACAGCAAAAGAAACTGAAACACTTCAAAGAGGAAAGTAACAAGAAAACAGGTTGAATTCACTAGGTTACATACACACAATTATAACAGTCTTTTTTTATGGTGGCATAGTGGTTAAGAGCTACGGCTGCTAACCAAAGGGTGGGCAGTTCGAATCAGCCAGGCATTTCTTGGAAACTCTATGGGGCAGTTCTACTCTGTCCTATAGGGTCGCTATGAGTTGGAATCGACTCGACGGCACTGGGTTTGGTTTTGGTGGGTATAACCGTTAAACTGGCTATTTTGGAAAACAAATTCATTGACATGGAAAGGCCTTAGTGTTACAGTGCTAAGTGGGAAAAGCAGATTTCAAATAAATATGTATGGTTTGATACCACATTGTTGGAAAATAAAATGAAATTTCATACTTTCTGTAGATATAACTGGAATGTTAATAGCTCTGAGTAAGGAGATGTTAGTGCTTGTCTAAATATTTCATATCCTCTCATAAAGATGTATCATTTGTGTAATTTCAAAGATTTTATTAACAGACCTACAATACTTATAGGAGTCCTTCTGACAATACTTAAGCGCTTGGTGCTAACCAAAAGGTCAGCAGTTCGAACCCACCACAGGAGAAAAGACCTGGAGATCTACTCCAGTAAAGATTACAGCCTAGGAAACCCTATAAGGCAGCTCTACTCTGTCCTATAGGGTTGCTATGAGTTCGTATTGACTCAAAGGCACACAACAAAATGCTTATCTCTGACATGTCTCTTAACACCTCCTTCTGTAGAAGATGCGGAATCTGCTTTTTACACCTTTATTTTTATTAGTCCACAGCAGATTTCTCAAGTCCAGTTTTAGGTGATAAAACTAGTTTTTATCATACAGGCTATTCAGATAATAGCCCAACATTTTGGTATTGTTTGCCCTTCTCCTTAGCATCTGAAATATAATTTGACTATGACTGAAAACATTAAAAATGACTAAAAGAACTTACAGAGACTATTTGCCTTAGTATTTCTTAAAATTCTGTTTAGTACGTTTTCAAAGAATTCAACCCATCTGGTGCAGGGATCGGGATAATATCTGATGTAATATCAAGCTATTTGAATCTCAATTCTATTCTATGTTATCATTAGCACTGTAACTCTTTGAAACAAAGAAAATATACTCAGAGCTCACTTTAATTGGGTAATTACTAAATACAAGGCAGTATTCCAAGAGTTTTAAATGCATTATCCCGTTTGATGATTATAATGAGTCTTTGATGTAAGTAATGGTGTTTCTTACATGTACTCAGTTAAAAGTGAAGTCTCACTGGGGGAAACAGTTTAGGATAATCCCAGTAACCCAGAATCTCCTATGGCTACATAGTTAAAACACCTGTTGTATATTAGGTACATTAAGGAATAAATTAGGAATCAAATAGCTTTTCATGTTATATTTTCACAGTGTTCTATTTTATTCCATACTACTGGGGGGAAAGTTAGGTACTACAGTATCATAGCTACCTAAGATCCAGATGATATTTTTCTATCTCTCCATGTTTTGGATAGTAATTGTCCATAGCATTCCTTCCGCAAATGAACAGATTCCATTTTCCATAGTTACTCCTCACTCAGAGACCAGGACAAAACCCCAAAATGCTCTCAGTGAGATACACTCTACAAGGGATGGGGCAAAGAGGAAATCGAGAAAATTTTATCCAAATATATGGCTTTCTGTTGGTTTATCAAGACCCAAGGATAAAATAGAGGATATTATTCAGATGATTTGTCGAAAACAAGCCAAACATCCTGATAATTTAAACCATTTAGAGGATTATTCCTTCTGTCCCCCACCCCCAGCCCATGACACTGAAAGTATGCTATGACTTTCTTGCCTCCACAAGAAAGGGAGGAAACATGCAAAACCCTTAAGCCATACCAAATTTGCTGTCATGTGCATTTCAAGAACATGTGTTTGTAGTAATAAAAATGACCACCCCAGAATGAAAGGAATGAGAAACCCCCCCTGTGGCTTATTGTCTGTCTGGATTAAACTATAACTTGTAGAGCGAAGCATGTCTCACAAGATGCTCGAGAAGAACATGAGGGGTGGGCAGAGGCTCATTACAACCAGCATCAGAACACAATAGAAAAGCAGGCTGTGAGGAGTGTGGCTCTAACGACTGTCATGTGGACCCATGTAGACAAGTCACAGCAGACTGGAAGAGATGGATGGCATATGGAGACCCAAATAGGGCAGATAAAGGGATAGACACACATACATATTCACATTTGCTCATTTAATATAGGTCCAGACATTCTAGGTAACATTAAATTTCCCATTTCTGGCATAAATCCTGTCGTCTGAGTGTGCTGTCACACACTGGAGATTCCAGTAGATAAAAAATCCTATTGGGGAGGATCATTTGCTTCCCAGATCTCAGAGAAGCAAAAATAATGTTTATATGTATATGGATAAGTTTTTTTTTTTATCAGAATCTACAAATCTATTTAATAAAACAGGAGTTTAGCTCATTTTGATACCAAAATATTAGTTCTTTAAATTGACCATTTAAATTAAAATTTGACATAAAACATAAAATATTTGTGTGCATACACAAACCCATTTTGAGATGTTTCAAAGAATAAAATATTCAGTGTATATATCTTATTCCCTATTCTGTTTTTTAGAGCATAAGCTTTTCTGAAACACCTAACGGATTTTACACACACACACACACACAATTTATTTAATGGATTTTTATTTGGTCATCTGTATAACCTGATTTTTCTTTTCATTGATGAATTCCTAGATCAGGTTCTGGCAGACAGTATGTATTCAATAAATGTTGTTAAATAAATGAATGAATGAATACTCTGGGCTAACAATAAATCATAAATAGGGGTAGCTTTTACATTGGATAAGCAGTGCAACAAGGAGAGGAAAGAACCAGAGTCTTCCTTTCTCAATACCAAGATAGTCTATATCATAAATTTGGGGGGATTTGTAATTATCATGTATTTATACATTCAACATGTTTATTAAAATTCTAGTATGTGCAAGGCATTGAGCTAAATATTAAGGTAATACTACAGTAAAATTTTAAATAATCCATCTTTGATATAATTAATCCAATCCAAATAATTAGGTTCTTAATTACTCTACTTTTATAAAACTGAAGGAAAACCCAAGGCTGAAAAAGTTTGCAGTTAATATTCAGTTAGGAAAAAACTAAGCAAACACATGACCCCCAAGGCTTGCATGGGGATCATATCTATTCAACAGTTTCTCATTGTACAACTGGCCCTGAACCCCGAGGCAAGAATAAAAATCTAAAGTGTGTTCACTCTTGAACTTCGTGAGACACATAAAAAGAACTCGAATGTTTAGAAAATATTAACTAGTGTTACAAACTAAATGAATTTTCTGCTCAGTCCTCAATTAACCAGAGAATTCTATCAATTGAAATATCCTTTCCCCTAGCATGCTGGTTGGTCTAGGTTTTGCTGTGACAAAATCTATCTGAAAGAAAAAATGATTGTACCATTTTAAGGGTATTAGTGTATCCTTGATGATAATTGTTCAGTAGCAACGATGAGCATATATTTGAACTATCTGTAAAGGGACCACAATGAACATTCTAATAGGTATTTCTGTACCAAGAAGAACATGTGGACCCTTTAACATCACTATTTACCATTCCTGTACTATCTTTTTATTCAGGATCTGTCATAAATAGGTTTGTGTTTCACTTGAGAAACAGCGCAACGATAGCCCTATCAGCAAGCTCTAATAAATCTATCAGCACTCTACAATAGGTATAAACTACTAATGAGGCCTTATCAGCACCTTGAATGTGGACCCCTGACCTCCAGAAATGTAAGAATAAATTCCTGTTGTTTTAAGCCACCAGGTTCGTGGTAATTTGTTACAGCAGTCACAGGAAAACTAATACAGTTACCAAATCAAATATTTCTTACTTATGGGAATAAACTCAAAGAGGGAAAAGGGGACTTGAGATTTCACCCTCTGAATTACATGTACCATAGAAAATCCCCTCCTTTTCAAGTTAACCAGGATAGAAGTATTTTTAAGCAGAATAACACTAAACAGAAAGTTTTACTATCCATTAAGAGAGAACGCCAACTAACTGAGCCTCTATCATAGCTAAGTAGGCATGGTGGGTAGCCGTGGTAAAGATTTCACCCCAAGTGCCTGTCTTAGTTATCTACTGCTGCTGTAGCAGAAATACCACAAGTAGATGGCTTCAACAAAGGGAAATTTATTCTCTCACAGTCTTGTAGGCTAGAAGTCCAAATTCAGGGTGCTGGCTCCAAGGAAAGGCTTTCTCTCTCTGTCAGCTCTGGAGGAAGGTCCTTGCCATCAATCTTCCCTCATTGAGGAGCTTCTGAGCACAGGGACCCCAGGTCTAAAGGACACACTACTCTCCTAGCTCTTTTTTCTTCATGGTATGAGGTTCCCATGTCTCTCTGGTCACTTCTCTCTTTTATATCTCAAAAGAGATTGACTAAAGACACAACCTAATCTTGTAGATTGAGTCTTGCCTCATTAACACAGCTGCTGTTAATACCACCTCATTAACATCATAGAGGTAGGATTTACTATACATAGGAAAATCACATCAGATGACAAAACAGTGGACAATCACACGACCCTGGGAATCATGGACAAGCCAATTTGATACACATCTTTGAGAGGGACACATTTCAATTCATAACAGTACCTAACCAGGGCAAGATTTTAGAAGAGACTTGTTTGAGTTTGAAAAGACCTTAGAAATCAACCAGTTCTGCACTATAATTTTATAGATGTAGAAACCAATGCTGCAAAGGCTAGTGAATTGCCCTAGGTGATTTGTCTTATGAGTCACAGAGTCAGGACTGGACACAGGTCTCCTGAACCCTAGACCAACACTTTTACCTTTTTACCAAAGCCTCTCTCACTGTTCTTTTCTTTTAGTCTAGTGAATAACATTTTGAAGATGGCCTGCTGCTTCCTTTTTCCTCAGGATGTGGTAGGGAGATGTCAGCCTTTGAACTGGAGACTACCACGGAGTATGGAGTCTCGGGTTAGGATTGTTAGTGGTGGGATTTGATGACACTTTGCTGCATGTCACGAATAGCAGCTCTTCCAAACCAGTGGCCTTGTCGGGCCTTCAACACTGGCAGCAGAATCATGTTAGTACAAGGGAAGCAATAACACTTTCCCACCTGAGTCTAAAAGCTGTGAGTACAGGGACCATGACTGCTTCTCTTAATATACACATATTTGGTGAAAGTCTACTTATATCTATATACTGAATTCACCCAAATTCCTTCTCTCTACTCTGCACTTGGAGAAATTTTCATATTTTCTGTATCACAAGCCTTTAGGGAGAAGACAGTTGAGGGTAAAAACAATGGAGAGACTTTAAACTTCATCACTCTCAAGAAGAATGTGAGAGCTAATATTCCCAGGCACTATATTTTTCTTTTTTTATACTAGCCATCTTATTTGCAGTGACTCATTTAAAATCTCAATACAAGGTGAGCATTATTATTTCCATTTAGCATATGAGAAAAATAAGGTTCAGAGAGATTAGGCAAATTGCTTAAAACCAAAACACCAAACCAGTTGCCATCAAGTAGATTCCAGCTCATGGCAACCCCGTTTGCTTCCGAGTAGAACTGTTTTAAAGGCTGTAACCTTTTGGAAGAAAATCTCCAGGCCCTTCTTCCAAGGCACCTCTGGGTGAGTCTGAATTGTCACCCTTTCATTTAGCAGTCAAGTCCTTAACTCACTGTGCCACCCAGGGACCCCCAAATTGCTTAAAGCTCACTAAGACTAAAGCAGTGGAGCTGGGCGGCAGTGCTTGGTTTGTCTCATCGTAAAACCCATGTCTTCCCTGTTAACGTCTATAAAACACAAGTAAGGTCTGATCTCATAGCCAAACCTCAGGAGCTAATGGAATACAGTTACAGAATTTCTGAAATTCCACTGGGAAGTCTCTTAAGACCGAAACTATTCTCTCTGTCCCTCCAACATGCCAAGCTTGTATTTGCCTTAGGGGCTTTGCACTTACTGTTTCCTATCCCAAGAACACTCTTAACCCATGGCTGGGTCTCTTTCCACGGCTGGGTCTCTTTCATCATTCTGGTCTCCACTCAAAGGTCTGTTCTCAGAACAGTCTTTGTGACCATCTCATCTAAACAGACCCACGCCCTTCACTCTATTCCATTATCCGCCTCACTCACAGCATCCTGTTTCCTTCATTAACGCTCTCTGAGACTATCTTGTTCACCACTGTTTGTCTAACTTCTCCTGCCCTATTCCACATTCCTCCTCAGTACTTTCATAAAACCCCATGGGAACAGGGGTATTGTTTCTCAAGTGCATTCTCAGTGACCGTTAGGCGGTCAATAAATATTTGAGCAAATCTATTTCAGTGGCTCTTTCATCAAGGGTGCCTCATACTCAACCTGCTAGAGATTCTGAAACAGCAAGGCTAGAAGCAGACTTATCCATGTGTAAATTGTAAATGCTCACAGATTATTTTGTTGAACACTTCAGGGTTTGAAGCTTCATATTCAGTCCAACTCTCCCACTCTGCAGGTAAGTAAACCAAAGTCAGCTCTCAGCCCAAGCCTTTGCTCTTTGAAGCAGCTAAAGCCTGTACACAAGAGCCACTTTGCCCAGGTGTGCTCTTTCCCCAGCCCCAACTTGCTTTCCACTTGATTGTATTTGAACCCCACCTCTGAGCAGATCTAAAGTACTGATCAGGGATCTATAACGCCATCTCTGAACCTCCCCAAATTGATGTTGCTACTCTCTGTTTGTAAGAGTTTGATGTCTCCTATAAACTTTGCCTTTGCGTAACCAAAAAACCAAACCAAACCCATAGCTGTGAAGCTGATTCTGACTCATGTCTTCGCCTACATATCATTAAATCATTAAACATTTTAGAATGAGTATCATTAAGATCAAGTTCTCCAATTCCCTCTTCTTCTTAAAACAGTACACACCGTGGAAAAAACAAGAAAAATGTTAAGCTGAATCTTGACTTAAGGCTGCATTCTCATTAGCACGCACACAAAAAAAGGAAGAAAAATCCAACATTCCATCCATTTTTACATCATTATTTCCAAATTTCTGATCAATAAATGCATCCCATACTGGGAATAAATCCATGTGTTATTGCTTCAAGGGATAAATTAAGTCTCAGATTAAAATGTGATGTAGGAGAAGCATGGTATGTTAAACAGCCAGAGACAACATGGGTACATGATACTCTTTTGGACCAAAGGCACAACCAAGTGTGCCAAGGCCCCGGTGGCATCCAGCCATCCCTTGTTTAGAAAAATAAGTTTAATTTGAATTACTTGAACACTGGATTTTGTGGTGATGCATTTTTCAGTGGGGGATGGAGAGTGCTTAGCCCAAGACGGTTGAGTTGCAAAAATATTTGCCCTCTGATTTAGATTTTTAAAGGAACCTTTGTTACAGATTTCCATAGAATTGTTCCGTATCCAAATTAAACCTGCCACATTTTCTATCCTTGGCATCACTGATTGAATCAAGCTGCAGATGGATACCCCTTTTCTTTCCCCTTCAACTAACTTTTTCTGTCCATTTTTCAGGGTATATTGAACATCCCTGCAATTCACAATAGAACTGTCACATAACTGCAGAGAAAATGTGGGCTTTCACAAACCACCAAAGCATGTTCTTGATTCAGGAATCCCAGAGGCCCTATGTTTTCAAAGTAGATTTGTTCTCCACATATAAACTTCATTTGTACATATTTAACTGTGATCTCATTCCCTGTAAAAGAAAACATTTCATTGGCTCCAATTTCCTTCTGACATTTCTCTACCACTTTATTAACATCCTTGATTATTGCTTTGCAGCCTGGAGGGGTATCTAAACTGGGAAAGTGCTTCACTTATACTTCAGGCATAGGGGTGGGAATGAAACTGCTTTCCTGCTCCAAAATTCTTCATTTTTAAAGAAGGAAATAAAAACTTCCAAGAAGGGTAGTTGACTAGACTGCCAAGCTTGCCTTTTGCTCTTGGGTTTAATGTATGGAATTGTACATAATTATTTAGAACGGTATCTATATAAAGCTATGCCAGTGAAACCAGCTTTGACAAATTTATCATAGGCTGCTACAGGCTGAGACACTGGCACCATCTCAAAGAAATCCACATGTGCTAATACAAACTAGGAATTTTTGTGATTTTTATTGTGCCTTTTGGGAAAAAACATCCTTTCTAATGAAATGATACTTCATCATTTCTCAATTTAAAAAAAATGCTTTTTTTTTTTTTTTAACTCGACAGGAAGTATTTAACTTTTCCGTCTTAATCTGTGTGAGGAACCAAGCTGTCAATTATTTGAATCTTAAAGAAGGCAAGAACAGAACAATTTAACTGGTGAGTCAGGGTCCCAAGACAAAAGTGGTCTTCATAACACAATTGCTTTTGCTTATTTTTAAATATATTGCAGCCCTGTTTATACTTTATTAGATGTACTTATAACTGGGGGGGGGGGGTGAGTTAAATAGATGGAAATATTTTTTAATAAAAATAAACTAAAAAATATAACATTTCCACATTTCTGATGACTCATTAATTAAGCAGATGGATTTACTTTTTAAGTTCTATAAATTTTCAAGTGATTTTTACTGACAAGTTGTAAAAAGAGATACAACTTTGCTTCATTATTTAGTTTTGTATATCTGATTAAGAATCCTCTATAGACAGAAAGGAAACCCTGGTGGCATAGTGATCAAGTGCTACAGCTGCTAACCAAAAGGCTGACAGTTTGAATCCACCAGGCCTTTCCTGGAAACTCTAGGGGACAGTTCTTCTCTGTCCTATAGGGTTGCTTTGAGTTGTAATTGACCCAATAGCAATGGGTTTTGGATAGACAAAAAGCATTAGTATCTATTACTTAAGTAAAACCCATTGTCACTGAGTCAATTCTGACTCATAGCGACCCTATAGGACAGAGTAGAACTGCCCCATAGGATTTCCAAGGAGCAGCTGGTACACTCAAACTGACAACATTTGGGTTAGCAGCTGAGATGTTAACCACTGTGCCACCAGGGCTCTAATTTTTACTTAAGTAGCACATTTTAAAATCTATAATTCGGTATATCTAAGAATTCATTACTAGTAAGAAGAAAGATAATGGCTTCCATTTAATGAATACCTACTATGTTCCCAGCATCTCATTTTGTGAATGGCTAACAGGTGTTATTACCACCAATTTACAAAACAAGCAACTGGAAGTCAGTCATTTGCTCAAGGTCAAGGCTAAAGCTAAGATTTGAATCCCAACCTTTCTGATTCTAAAATTCTTTCCCCTATTTTTCTTGCTTCCCTTTAAGAAAAAAGGACAGATTAATTAATATCTACATGATTATGTTTGTTTGTTTTTTAAAACCAGTTGCCCTCAAGTTGATTCCAACTCTTGGCCACCCTATGTGAGTCAGAGTAGACTGTGCTCCATAGGATTTTCAATGGCTGATATTTCAAAAGCAGATCACCAGGCCTTTCTTCTGAGGAATCTCTAGGTGGACTCAAACCTCCAAACTTTCAGTTAGTAGCTGAGCTCATTAACAATTTGTACCACCCAGGGACTACACCATGATTCTATGGGCCCTGATAAAAACACCAGAAATAGAAGTTAACTCAAAAAAAAAAAAAAAATCTGTAAATATAAATATAAAACTAAAAGAAAAATGGAGCACTAGTAGCACAGTAGTTAAAAGACAAAAGGTCGGCAGTTCATATCTACCAGCCGCTCCTTGGAAACCCTATGGAAGTAGTTCTACTCTGTTCTATAGGGTCATTATGAGTCAGAATTAATTCAATGGCAACAGGTTTGGTTTTTGGTTTTATATCCAACTCTTCCCAGGGAAACAGGAGAGTCAAGACAGTATTCCGGAGGGTTCCTTTGCATACGTGAACCCCAGGAATTCTGGGAGGGTGCTCCAAAAACCAGAGGAAAGCCTGGTAGGGCTTGACACTTCTGAGAGAACCCCTCTCCTGAGAAAGCTGGTTAACTGCATTCAACTAGAAGAGAACAGAGCAGCCTAATCACTCTAAGCTTGTTGGCACTGGTAGGCATGGGCTCTACATAGCAGATGCAGAGAAGGAAAAAGTATTATACCATGTTTAGGGGAGATTCCTCTGGCCAAGCTCACTGGTGGTTTGTTCTATAATTTGAGGAGTCATAGCTGGACACATACAGTTTCCTGTATCTGATTCAAATTGTTCCCTAAAATCGTTCCACTAATGCAAGAACTGAGTGGAGATTTTAGCTATTTGCAGTAGAGAATTGTATTCTTAGTAGCACAGAATCAGGCATGCCCCAAGAAGAAGACACTGTGGAAACAATTATAGCAGCAAAAGGAAGAGAAGCCAAGCTATAGTCACCTAAGAACAGGGTCAAGGCAGAAGGCTGTTATCTCTTAAAGTGAACACTAAGGGTTGCTAAAACCTGTTGCCTTCGAGTCAATTCCAACTCATAGTGACCCTACAGGACAGAGTGGAACTGGCCCACAGGGTTTTCAAGGAGCAGCTGGTGGATTGGAGTGGCTGGTGAATTTGAACTGCCAACATTTCAGTTAGCAGCCTTAGATATTAACCAATGTGCCACCAGGGCTTGCCACTACCAAAATTAATTAATGTACATTTTGATTGGCTGACCTAAATTCTGTTGATAAAAGTGGGTGATCCACCTGAGACTATTAGGAGCGGTGACTGGGTCATGCACAGGGGCATGATGTAGATGCTAATTTATGTACCAAGGAATATTCATAATATGTTCTTTACCTCCCATCAGCCTGAGCAGCTTTCAAAACCGATCTATCAGTGGCTGAAAGCTCTTAAGCAGGGAGCATAGGCAAAGAATGAAAAATCCCAAGAATGTGTTAATTTACTCTCCTGTATGTCTTTGACCTGATGACCAAGGCTAATGCCTCCAGCTCTGCTCCTTCACATACCAGAGAAATGATCCAGGGGCAAATTCAGATTTCCATTATAGGGTCGCTATGAGTCGGAATCGACTCGACGGCACTGGGTTTGTTTTTTTTTTTTTGATTTATTATTATCATCGTCAGATTATCTAAGGCCTGGTGGCACAGTGGCTGAAGCTTTCAGTTGCTAATGGGAAGGTTGGTGGCTCAAGCCTACCAGCTGCTCTGTAGGAGAAAGATGTGGCAGTCTGTTTCCATAAATATTTACAGCCTTGGAAACCCTATAGGGCAGTTCTACTCTGTCTTATAGGGTTTCTATGAGTCAGAATCAACTCAACGGTGATGGGTTTGGTTTGGTTTTAATGGCAACAGCACCAAAGCAGACTTTCCAAATGTTCTAGTGTAACCTATACATGATGCAAATTTATTCCTTAATCTAATGCTCAGATCACCAGAATATTTGAAGTTGCAGCGTCAGCAAAGAACAAAAGCACCTTTTCTACTTTACAGACTAACAGCTCAGAACTCTGTGACACTGAAGAGAAACTTTTCTTCCTTTTTCCTCAACACAAAGCATAGCTTCCACCAACTGAGTAGTATGAATTTAAAACCAACGATCTAAAACTATGTCTATGTTTTTATCTCACACCATTCTAATGTGAGACCTCACAAGGGTCCCTTTATTAAACTCACAGTGCTTGACCTAAGACTGAGATAAAGTAGCTAGCAGTTTACCTCACAAGAACACAAAATGAAGAAAGAAAAAAAAAGTCCTATACAAAAAGACTTTAACATAGCATTTTATGCATATTGCCAGCAGAGAAACACGCCTGAAAGGCCAAATGTCGGCCCTGCATTAGCCTACCTTGCTTCTAACACAATCAACGAAAGTAGAGACAGTAGTAGTCCAGGGTACCCCAGTTCCCAGCCAAGAGGTCATTAAGGCAGAATCTATCACGTATTTGGTTCAGCCATGTAGACCTTTGGTAACCAAATGTCTTAGCTAATCACTTAACAACTTGAAGCTACCTTGGTCTGCTTTTGTTTGACCCAGAGCTTGGAATTACGTTGCTTCCAAGTCCAGATTCCAGTGTTCTGTTTTGGTTTAAAGCTTCCTTATAATGAATGAATCACTGAGCAGGATATTCATTCATCCTAAATCACAAGAATTCGGAACAAGCTTATAGGTCTGTGCTGCCAATGGCTATCTTTATTAACGACATCATCCAATAATCAGAGAAACACACATTTAACCATATTAAAGTGACGATTTTAAAAAACAGTAATAACCAGAGTTGGAACTGATGAGGTGAGAATATAACATCAACTGACACAATTTTTCAAAGCTGAAATTTGACAAAATTGTTATATATGGACTCAGTAATTCCATTGCTAGGAATTTATCCTAATGAAATAAGCAATGAAGACAATAATAATATGCCTAAAGAAGTTCCCCCACAGGGCCATTTATAATCATAAAATACAAGAAACAATCTCAGTAACAAGGAAGTAGATAAATAAGTTATCATACATCCACATACTGAACTACTATTGAGCTAATAAGATTCAAGAAGGTTGTTGAAGGATGGAAATACTCTCACTTTTATGTAATATCAACAGCATCAATGTTATTTTTATATAGCATCACACTAAATAAAATGAAGTTGAGTTGCCCTCAAGGAGCTAATTAGTAAGAAAATCATTCTCTTATAAAGCACCAATAGGAGTTCCTGAGAAGAAACTTCAAGAGGAGACCGAGAACAATGGAGTATTGTTAGAATAATATGTTGAAACTGGCCACACATTCCTCTCTCAGGTTAAAACTCAAAACCAAACCCAGTGCTGATGAGCTGATTCTGACTCATAGCGACCCTGCTCCACAGGGTTTCGAAGGCTGTGAATTTTTATGGAAGCAGACTGTCGCATCCTTCTCCCACGGAGCGGTTGGCGGGTTAGAACTGCCAACCTTTTGGTTAGCAACCAAGTGATTTAACCACTGCACCACCAAGCCTCCTTCTCTTAGGTCAGGTTGGCTTTTAATAACTGATTTTCTGCTATTGGAGCTCCAGTCACCAGCTTTGACCAGGTCTCTGACTGGATTCCATACCAGGTTCACTATACTGATAAAACGTGGTAGAGTATTCTGTTGTTAAAATGGGCTGCAATCACAGTAGATGTCTTCCGTTAGTAACTGGAAATATATCTGGCGCACAAAAAAATTCAAGTTATTTTTTTCTAATCATGCCCTGTCTTAAATCATACTCAATTATTCATATAAGGAATTGTTTCCAAAATTAGTAGATATCACTCCGTTAGACTAGTTTCACACCTGAAATCATATTTAAAAATCCTAAAAGATTTTATTTCAATACCAAAATTGCTTTACTATTTAAAAAAAATCTCAGTATTGTAATTAAACAAATTCTACTTTGTAAAACACACACACACAATATATGAACAAAGACATATGGAAAACTCACATAGAAGAATCCAAGTGGTCCAGATATGTATGGCATTTTCATTCCCAAGAGATACTTGACTTGAGAAGTCACGACATGGGTAGCAGCCCCAGTTGTCATCGCACTGATGACAGGCTCTGTAAGCAGGAAGGTGGCACTGCCCAGTTGTAGCACAAACATGGCCAACTAAGGGGACAAAGAAAGAGGTAGAGGATACTTTCAGATGAAACTCATCAAAGCTCCTAGGGGAATTAATATCCGAGCATTTTTCGTTTTCACTTTACACAGACACAGAGAACTGATATGAAACGGGTTTCCTAACTTTATATACACAATACCTTAGGTTTTCTTGAGAATATTACTAGGTTCCAAGACTTTCCAAATAGTATTAGGTATAATAAGTGGTTCATTTAAAATTGTTAGCAAAATTAGTTTTATTATTTATTCTTTTTTTCTATTCACATGTGTTGTGAGAAAGGGAAATATACTCAAGTCATTTAATATATGGGGCTCTGCAGAGGAGAAATCAAATTTGCATTATCATATCTGTAACTTGAATTAAAAAAAAAAAAAGAAAGAAACAATTCACTACACCCAGTAGGCTTAAAACCTCAAAATCACTGAGGAAAGAAAGCCAATCCTTCATTTTCTCCCAGGTTCTGAGAAATGGAAACATACTGTTTGATCAGATACACTGTTAACCAGCTCTTCAGCACCAGTATTAAGTATTTACATGTCAGGAGTTACTTGCATATGGGAAAGAGCAAATGACAGAGATAGAGGAAAGAGACATGTCTTAGGAAGCTCAGGAATCAGTAGAAAAATCATTTTCCATGAACATTCCCTCACTGCTCCTAGCATTACCCTTCATTCCCAAACCATTTCATGCCCAGACAAATCATTAACTCCTGAGTAGAAGCTGTGCATTGAGCCCTGCTGGGCAAAAGGCAAAAAGAAAAACCAAAAATCTTTTCATCACTCACGTCTTTCCATTGATAAGTAGACAGTTTTAGAAGATGACCCACTCTTTTACTTAGTACTGCTGTGTGAACTTGGTCATGGAAACTATAAAAAGTAAATGTTACTCTTTTAAAAGTAACTTTAAATTACAATCATGAGTATCCACACTGGAAAAAGGAAAATAAAGTAGGTTGTGCTGACATAGCTTGCTGACATAGCCTCTCGGTATGTTAATTATAATATTTACGTCAGGTTTTAAAATTTTTGCTGGAAAATAAGATTAACTATTAAAGGAATCGGAGGGAAGAAGAGCAATGAGGTTGTTATCAAAGAGTTCACAGCGATGAAAATAGATGTATAAAAAGTTATCTGTTGCCAGCAGAACATAATTTGTAGAATATACCACTTCCACATTATCATCTTATAACAATGTTCCTTGGACAAAAGCAATAAAGCTCCAAACTTGTATTAGAGTGTATTGGAGTTACCTAGATTCAAATTTGAAAGCCTAGGTTTGAATCCTGGCTCCACCAAGTTCTAGCTTTGTGACTATAGAAGACATGTTGAAATTCTCCAAGACTCATCATCATCTATAAGTTGTTAGAGTGATTTTTGTCCTAACTATCTTACAGAGTTGTTGTAAGGTGAATGTGAAGTAGTATATGAAAGAACTTTGAAACCTATGAACTGTGCAGCATGTGTGATGCACCAGGAACACCAGGATGTGTCATATGAATTTTACCCAACCTGGGAAATCAGCCACCAGTTTTGAAAATGAGCAAGGGAGCGTACCACATTCTCCAAATGTAGAAAACTTGGAAGAAATTAGCAGTGCACATCTTAGGCTGGGTTCTCTAGAAAAGCAAAACCAGTGAAGCGTATATATAAATAGGGAGAGACAGAGAGATTTATATCAAGGAAATGGCTCAAGAGTTGTAGAGGCTAGTAAGCCCCAAGTCCATGAGTCAGGCATCAGGCTGAAGACTTCTTCTGACTCACGTAGCTGCAGGGACTGATGAACCCAAGATCAGCAGGTCAGATGTCAGGCTGCTGGCTCACGGACTATGGAGGCTAATAAATCCAAGACCAGCAGGCTGCTGGCTCACAGGTTGTAAAGCCCAATGAATTCCAAGATCAGCAGGCAACACAGCAGGCTCCTGGCTCAAGTCCCAAGAACCAGAGGTTGGATAATGATGAACCACTTGCAGGATCCAGAGCTAGCAAAAATCAATGAGCTTTGCCAGACTATCCATCCATATTGGAGGTAGGCCACATCCCCGTGGAAACCCCCCTTACAATTGATTGGCTGATCACATCATGGAGGTGATTACATTATATCACAAAATGGAGAATAACTATATCATTACATAACTGCCAAATTACATCATTTCACAACTGCCAAACTACATCATTACATAACTGCCAAACCACTGAGAATTGTGGCCCAACGAAGTTGACACAAGACCTTAACCATCACAGTGCAGAAAGAACTTTATTTGAATTGCTTGCAGTTTACCCAAAAACCAAAACCCAAACCCACTGCCATCGAGTCAATTCTGACTCATAACGACCCTATAGGACAGAGTAGAACTGCCCCATAGAATTTCAAAGGAGCACCTGGTGGATTTGAACTGCCAACCTGTTGGTTAGCAGCCATAGCACTTAACCACTATGCCACCAGGGTTTCCTGCAGTTTACCAGCCACCCTTTATTCAATATGTAGTAAAGAAAATAATATGGGTTGCCAAAGTAGAAATCCAACAATCCGTTACTGCCAACATAGAATGCCAAAGCAGCAGACTTTGCTACTAGCATTTTTTACAAACTATGTGTCAGTTTGTCATGGTAGAAATATTCTGAGAGTATTACACAAGCAGCCAATGGTGTGGATACAAGTGGAACATGCTGATCTTCTTGGTAACCTTTAATTTATAGTCTGTTTTTCATCCTGAGAACACAATCAGTTAATAAAAATACTGAACCTATTTTCCCAAGTATCTCTTTACTTTTGACTTATGACATTAACTCTTACAGGTGATGAGGGTAAAATGAACACCAGGGTTGGATTTCCATTTCAATTAAATGCAGCATACGAGCAATCCAAAGCTTTGACCTTCCTAAGCCTGTTTACGTATATGAAATTTTATGCACACATGGAATGTTGGAAAGTTCTCATCTGCAGGTCAGGTAATATCTCATCTATTTTGAGAATCAAACTAATTTAGGAGGTCTGGTCGCTATGAGTTGGAATTGACACGATGGCGCTGGGTTTGTTTTTTTTTTTTTTTGTTTAGATCACCATTTTACCTTCTTTTTTTGATTGTTTCCTAAATTCCAGCTCCTACTTAGAGGGGTTAATGATTTGCTGTGCCTGAGAACCAATGTTTACCAAACCTGAACTGGTTTGCCACTTCCAGCTAAACCATTATCCTCAAGTAGCAGCTTCTTTGTCATTTCTACAACTTGAATATTAAAAATGGAAGGGTCCAGAAAAAGTACAAGATATAAAAAGAGTTCAATCATTTCAAGCTGCTGAAAATATAGAAACACAGAAATCAAAAATGATGGAGTATCCTCTTTTAAAAATTATCGACTCACAATATTATTGTAATATTCTATTTGTACAGTTTTTTATGCTTTAAAAAATTCTCCCAGCATGGTATAAATCTCCAAAATGGAGAGTTCTTGGCTCTGAAAATCAACAAGTCCCTTAAGATCTCATACCTGATACAAACCATTGGGCATGTGAAGCATGATTGCAAACATGGGAGATTTAACTGAGGAGAAATTACTCTCTGCTGGATGACAACATTCTCCATAACCCAAGACAAAGACAGAAACTAAAAAAAGAAAGAAAGAAAATAAATCGAAAAACTTCCCTTTCCCCATCACTGAAATTCCAAAAGTTTATTCACATTGAGGTTAGGATCTACCATGCAAAGGCTGATGTACACAGCTTGAGGGTCGCAAATAATCAAAAAACAAAGTTTTGCAAAAGGGGTACACAGATGTAAGTATGTTTAATGTGAAACTTAAATATATAAAATGGGAGTCCTTCTAGAGTTTTTTGCTTGAAGGACCAGTATTTAAATTTTATACCATTGTTAAGGAATTTTTTTAAGTTAATGACTTAATAAACAACCCACATCATATCCTTTTACTAATAATATGGGTGATAATAACTCTAATCTGGCCAGCCTACTCTCAAAACTTGGCCTTGCAACACTTTATAAGAAACTGTGTTTTGTACAATATATTTCAGCTGTTTGTAGTAATGCTGATGTTCTGGGCTAATGCTGAAAACCTCTGACACACATTAGTAAGGTTCACTAACATGATACTTTTTGGTAATGCTTGTATAAACACCATGTGTTCTATATAAATTGAATGTATCTCAGATTTCATTTTGTTTTTTTCAAGCGGCCTTCAAATATTGAAAAAAGAAGAGCATGCAGAAGAAACAACTATATTACCTAAACGAATAGAACACAGCATATATTTCCTGGTACATGGATTTGCCTAAAATCTGGCTCTTACGTTATACCAAATTATTTATTCATCCATTCAATCAGTGTTTATTGAACACCTACTGGAGGCTAAGCACAGGTTACTATCAAATACTAAGATAAAGATACATTTAATCCTTTAAAAGAGCTTATACAAAGAGTTTAAATGATGATGGGAGGGGTGTTAAACAGAAGCATAAAGGAGAATAAACAGGGCTTAGGAGCAACAACGCCCCAGTTGCAATGAGCACACCTAGATCATGGCTTCTAATACCATTTTCCAACAAAAGGAACCAGAGCTCCTTAGAGAAACAGGTGAGGCTCTACTGGGCAAGAAAAATATCTATGAGCCTGGACGGTTTGTAGTACCAGAAAAGAAGGAAGTGCTCGAAAAAGAAAACACAATGGTGGGTATAAGTCAACTGAATACAGAACAAACTGAAAGCACTCTCAATGGCAAAAGCTGGAACATATTAGCCAAAAAAAAAAATAAAGTAGTATTTTGAACAGAACTTTGTCCCCCCAAAAAATATGTGTTGTAAATCCTATCCTCTATGCCTGGGGTTATAATCCCATTTGGGAATGGACCATCTCTGTTATGTAAATGAGACAGAATTAGTGTAGGGTGTATCTTGAGTCAATGTTTTTGATATAAAAGAGAGTAAAAGCAAGCTAGCAAGCAGAGATGGGGAAGAGAGATGTCAAGCAACATGAATATTGCCCTGGAAGAGAAACTCAGAAGAGACAAGGACTTTCCTCCAGAGCCAACAGAGAGAGAAAGCCTTCCCCTAGAACTGGCACCCAGAATTCAGGCTTCTAGCCTCCTGAACTGGGAGAAAATAAATTTCTGTTTCTTAAGGCCACCCACTTGTGATATTTCATTTATAACAACACTAGGCAACTAAGACAGAATTTGGTACTGAGAGTGGGGTGCTGCCCTAATAAACCAAATCAAACCCATTGCTGTCAAGTCAATTCCAACTCATAGCAACCCTATAGGACAGTGTAGAACTGCCTCATAGAGTTCACAAGGAGTGCCTGGTGGATTTGCACTGCTGACCTTTTGGTTAGCAGCCATAGCACTTAACCACTACACCACCAGGGTTTCCGCTGCGCTAATAGATAACCTAAAATGTGGAAGTAATCGGTAGAGGTTGGAAGAGTTTTAAAGTGCCTAACAGTAAAATCCTAGATTGCCTTGCACTGACTATTGTGGAATTATGGGTGTCAATATTATGGGTGAGGGCTCAGAAGGAAGTGAAGAGAAATACAGAGGAAAGTCTCTACCTCTTAGAGAATAATATGGTGCCAGCAAGAATGTTGCTAGAAATGTGGATGTTAAATGTGCTTCTGGTGCAGCTTTAAAAGAAAATGAAGAACAGGTGATTGGACAATGGAAGAAGGGCAATTTTTTTTTTTTTTTTTTGTACACAGTGGCAAAGAACTTGTCTGAATTAAGTTCAAATGTTTGGTGGAAGGTAGAACTTGTAAGTGGTCAACTTGAATAGCTGGCTGAGGAGATTTCTAAGCAAGATCTTAAATGGGCCATGTGGTTTCTCCTTGCCATTTATCGTAAAATGTGAGAGGAAAGAGATGGACCTAAAAATGAACTTTGCAAAATAAAAACAAAACTTAAAGATTTGGAAAATTCTGTTGTGCAAATTAAGAACACGTGTCTTAGAATGTTCACCAAGGATGTGGCTACACAATCTTTTGTTAAAGAGATTAAGCCTGTGACTGATGGATCTAACCAGCTACCATAGTCAAAAACCCTATCAGCTTAGACTGAATGGGACAGAGAAGAATGAAAGGAAAGAATGCTGTCTGCCTCTTGGAATTCTACAGGCAGGAAACAGGCCAAAGGAGCTATGTCTGTTGTCCTCCAAGAAAAGAAAAGGACCATCCTTGGAGCAGCTTAGAGATCAGCAGAACTGTTGGAAGGAACATGGCAAGCAGGGACTTCTCAATTTCACAAGGTGGAACCACGGTCTCTTGGATCTCAAAGGATGGGGGCCACAGCATCATAGGTTTTGAAGAGTCCAAACTTTGCCAGTTCGGTTCCAGAGTGTAGGCCTGCTGTTAAGGTGTGCTAGGGTGATGGGGCCACTGCCCAAAGCTGAGAGTGTGGGGCTTCCGTGCACAAGGTACAGAAGGACAGGGCCTGCCAGTGCCAAGGATACAGGCTTGCCACTCAGATGGACAAGGAGAATGGGGCCACCCAAAGCCAAGGGAACAGAGTTTCCATCCCAGGGAGCCTGGAGGATGGGGCTGAAACTCAAGACCAAGGGGTCTCCACCCAGAATCCAAAGAGCATGGCCAAAACTCAGTGTATGGAGGGCAGGGCCTTTGCTCAGATGGTCTCAGAGAACAGAGGATTATTTTAAGCCTTGAGAGCCAATGTAATGTGTTCTCCTGTTTGGACCTGCTTGGTGCTGGTTTTCTCTTCTTTTCCTTCAATTCCTCCTATTTGTAATGGAAATGTCTACTTTGTACCTGTTCCACCATTGTGCTTTGAAAACAGATAACTTACAGTCTAGATTTCACAGATGAAGATGAATTTTGCCCCAGGATGGAATACACCTAAACTCTCACCCATATTTGATTTAGATAATTCAGAAGATGAGATTTTGAACTTAGAGTTGATTTAAGAGTTTTGGTATGATGTGATGGGGTGGATGCGTTTTGCATGCAGGAAGGATATAAATTTGGGGGGACCAAGGGGTTTAATGTTATGGGTTGAAATGTGTTCCCCAAAAATGTGTGTTGTAAATCCTAACCTCTATGCCTGGGGTTGTAATCCCCATTTGGGAATGGATTGTATCTGTTATGTTAATGAGACAGGATTAATGTACATGTATCTTGTGTCAATGTCTTTTGAGATATAAAAAAGAGTAAAAGCTATCAACCAGAAATGGAGGAAGAGAAAAGCTATGCCACATGAAGATTACCCAGGAGCAGAAACTCAGAAGAGACAAGACTTTCCTCCAGCACCAACAGAGAAAGAAAGCCTTACCCTACAGCCGGCACCCTGAATTTGGACTTCTAGCCTCCTGAACTGGAAGAAAATACTTTTTTTTTTTTTTTAAGCCACCTACTTGTAATATTTCTATTATAGCAGCACTAGACAACTAAGACAAGTAGTACTGGATTACAACCCAAAATATGAAATAAGTAGCTTTGAGTTCATACTGATATTAAATACATGATTAAATAGATTAATTAATTAAAGGGGAGAATAGGAAAATCTCCCGTGAAGAAGAATTCCAGTAACATGTAGAACTCCACCCTCAAAGAGACGGCACATAACCCCCATTCCTGAAGTGTGGGTTGTACATAGTGGCTTCCTTCCAAAGAGTACAGTATTAAAATGGGAGCAATAGAGGGATTTTACATTAGAGAAACTTGACAAATACTACCTGAACTTCACAGTCAATGTTAACATCGACAGTGATAAGTCATGCTGATAGTCTGTAATCTTGATGTGATGTGGTAAGAACGTCACATTACCTCTGTGAGCTCCTCAAAAATCCTGTCTAATCATCGGGAAAATATCAGACAAATCCCAACAGAGGGACATTTTACAAAATACTTGACCAAAATGCCTCAAAACTGTCAAAATCATCAAAAACAAGGAATGTCTAAAAAGTTGTCACAGCCAAGAAGAGCTCAAGGAGACATGAAACTTAATGTAATGTGAGATTCCAGATTGGACTCTGGAACAGAAAAAATAATAATAATAATAAAGTAAAAATTAAGGAGCTCTGAGTATAAAGTATGGGCTTTAGTTCTGGTTCACTAATTGTGACAAATACTTCATACTAATGTAAGATGTTCATAATAGGGGAAATTGGGTGTGGAGTTTATGGATATAATCTGTGCTATCTTCACAATTTTTCTGTAAATCTAAAATTATTCTAAAATAAAAATTCTCATTAAATTAAAAAAAAGAAAAGAAAAACTCCTCCACCTCTCCAACAGAATCCTCAGGTAAGCCTAACATGTGTGGTGTCCACAAAGAGTACCTGAGTTCTTTGTGCATGGATATGGGGGAAAAAGAGGGTCTGTACAGAGGACAGCAGACTGTTGGGTTTCAGAGGTATGGCACGAGTAAAAACATAAAGAATAGGAAAAATACTACTAGATATCAGAGGGAGAAGGGAATACTGCTGGATAGGCTTAATATTTTGCCTTGATACTTACAGAGGAATTCTAGAGAGAGAAATTACTAGAAAACATTCCAGAAAGAGGATGAGTATTAGTATCAATCAGGAACACATGGGATATTTTCAGAGCATACAGAGTTGTTAGCTTAAAAGGAACACAACTACCCAAAAGGGAATAACAGAAATAAAGCAAGAAATTTTGAAATCAGAATATGGACCACCTCAAAACCAGTGAATAGGAAGCTTTGCAGGAGTGAGTGACAGTACTCGCCTATACATTTATTAAACACCTGATTTTGCCAAGAAATATGCTGCACATTGGCACAAAAAATCAGAGCTGAGCATGGCAGGATTTATCTGAAAATAGACTGTGGAACAAATGGTCATTTAAAAGGTTATTATTCAAGGAGTAGCTAAAAGAAAAAGGACAAAAGAACCTAAACTAGACAACAGGGATGGAGGGCAGAGAGGTGTGCTATGTTGGATTACCTACAGTAGGCAAACTAATCATCTGCTTCAAAAACAAACATGATTTCTAATTTGATTTTTTTTTTTTCATGTGTAATATGTCAGAAATTCACTGGCCTTAAGAATTGTTTTTACTAGGAATTATGTGGTTGAAGGAGGCACCATAATCTTTTCAGTTTCTAGACATTTCAAGCCAAAAACTAGCCCTGAATCAAGAGAAAGTGAGAGTCAAGCCTTCTGGGTTAGACAACAATTTGGCCCTTCCGCCTTATTAAAAGACATAGGGAAGTTGGGAGTGAAGGAGTAGTTACATTTTTAGGTTTAATGAAGTGTGGCACTTGTGGGAAAATGTGGACAAGTTCATTGATTGGGTCACTCCACATTTGAGCTGGATACTGAAAAAACCAAACCCATTGCCGCTGAGTCGATTCCAACTCATAGCGACCCTATAGAACAGAACAGAACTGCCCCATAGACTTTACAAGGAGTGCCTGGTGGATTCAAACTGCAGACTTTTTGGTTAGCAGCTGTAGCACTTAACTACTAAGCCACCAGTGTTTCCTTGAGTTGGATAAAATCTGACAAAATCCATGATCAAATTAGAAAATTGTAATTTTCTTACTCCTTTTTCATTAGGAATTGTGTTACAATTTAAACAGCTATAGACACATTTCCTACATCCTAGTTTGAAGGGGAGGGAGTAGAGAAGAAAGTGGTAAATCTGAAAAGGTTAAAAAAAAAAACTTAATTTCAGTTATTTAATACAGCGATACACTAACATTTAACTAACTTTTTCCTGTTCAATTTATTCAACTCCCATTTACTAAGCACCAGCTGCTGGAACTATATAAAGTCTCTTTTCTACATAGACTCACTATCTAGAGGGAGACAACTAGGTAAAAAAAAAAAAAATATTCCCTGGTAGACTGAGAAGCCTTCTAAGGTCAGGTCATGAACAATGTCCTATAGGAGCACGTGGAAAGAGTCACTTATGTCCAAATTCTAACATACATGGCATCTCCATGAGTTACAGTCAGCTTGATGGCAACTGATTTTTGTCTTCTTTTTTTTTTTCATCTATATATATATTTCATAAAATGCTGATGAGGATTGAATGCATTAATACATGTAGTGAGCTTAGAACAAAGCTTGGCATATAATGGGACAAAAATATTATTGTTTTTAATGAGAAATTTTCATTTTTATAATTTTAAGAATGTTATACTTCTAATTTTATTACGTTTATTCTTAACTTCTAAATAAAAATCTACCAGGTACAAACTATCCATGGAAAAATTTAGATTTGGCAGAGTAATGACTTCCTGATTATAATAGTTGTAAGATAGTGAAACATTATCATAAGAGATTTTAGACTGCCCTTCCGCATTTCAAAAGAATGAAGTCAATGACTTTTCTTTCTGGAAAGGATAAGTATTACATGTTGAACAGGCAGAGTAAACTAGTCTACATTTTAAGTCCTTTTTGTATTCATTATTCTATTATTTAATACTTTCAAAAATTTATTTACTACGAAACTAAAAATAAATGGAGACTTTCTTATTTAAGTCTAGTTTTTATCTTCCCTGAAGAAATAACACTGTATTTTCAGAATGCATCAGAACAATAATACGAGGCTTTGTCACTCGATACCCTACCCCCCTGTGTCACCCCAAGCTTGTCTAAGAATCAGACAAAGGGGCTGTATACCCCCTTATCCTCCAGGGCAGAAATCTTGTCTACTTTTTCATAAAAGTAGATCTTGGGAAACTTACACATGGAAATGGGCAGGAGACAACCTGAGACCCTGTTGAATTCTTGGAAAAGGGAATGGGCAAAGAGCCTGTCATGGAGAATAATAAAAACTGCAGGGAGAAGAGAACAATGGTTTTAAATGTCTTGACTCTTATTGAGTGGTCCCTTCCTCACCCCATACACTCAGAGAAAGGCTTATTGATACTGGCATTTTAAATGGTTCCACTTTGCCTTGAAATTAACACCTCATTGCCCTGAATGAGAAAGCAGTTCCTATCTTGGCTGCTACTGCGTTTTAGCTAAGCTAGAGAACTTCCTTTTTCTTTTTTTTTTGAAAAGTAACACCGATAGCAAAAAATTGCATCAGTTACATTTGAAAGATTTTCTCTGCAAAATGAAGGAATTAAATTGCCTTAGAAATAGATAAGAATAAAAACAAAAAAAAATCCCCACACCAGTCTGTTTAGTTACTGTATTAGCAGCAATCAGAAATTACATGAGTTCTAGTGATAGGGGTTCCTACCATCTTACAGGGGCCCTAGTGGCACAGTGGTTAAGAGCTCAGCTGCTAACCAAAACCCTATGGGGCAGTTATATTCTGCCCTGTAGCGTTCCTCTGAGTCGGAATTGACTCCATGGCAACTGGTTTGTATGGTGGTTGGTTGGTTGGTTTGGTTGGTTTGGTTGTTTTGGTTGGTTGGTTGGGTGGGTGGGTGGTTGGATGGGTGGTTGGGTGGTTGGTTGGGTGGTTGGGTGTTTGGGTGTTTGGTTGGGTGGTTGGGTGGTTGGTTTGGACATGTTACAAAACTATTACAGTGAACTAGAAAATAACAATAATGTTATGCTTAGTGAAAGAAACCAGTACAGTGAATTCATTTATATAAAACACTAGAAAATGCAAACTAATCTATAGTGACAGAAAGCAGATCAGTGGTTGCCTGGTATTCAGGATGGAAGTTGGGGAGAGCAAGAGGGTGGGGGAAGGGATTCCAAATGGGCAAGGAAAAATTTGGGTGAGTGATGGATATTTCATTATCTTGATTGTAGTAATAATTTCATGTGTGTATGTTGTAGTTGTTAGGTGCCATCTAGCTGATTCCAACTCATTGTGACCCTATGTGCAATAGAAGGAAACACTGCCTGGTTCTGTATCATCCTCACAATTGTTGTTATGATTGAGCCCATATGCTGCATCCACTAGGTAAATCCATCTTGTTGAGAGTCTTTCTGTTTTCCAGTGACCCTCTATTTTACCAAGCATGATGTCCTTTTTCAGGGCTGGTCCCACCTGATAACACACCCAAAGTATGTGAGACAAAGTCTTGCCATCCTTGCTTCTAAGGAGGATTCTAGCTGTACTTCTTCCAAGACAGATTTGTCCATTCTGGCATTCCATAGTATAGTCAATATTCTTTGCCAACACCATAATTCCAAGGCATCAATTCTTCTTTGGTCTTCTGTATGCATTGTTCAGCTTTCACATGCATAAGAGGCAATTGAAAGCACCAAGGCTTGGGCCAGGTGCATTTAGTTCTTAAAGTGACATCTTTGCTTTTTAACACTTTAAAGAGGTCTTTTGCAGCAGATTTGCCTAATGCAATGTGTCCTTTGATTTCTTGACTGCTACTTCCATAGGTGTTAATTATGGATCCATGTAAAATGAAATCTTTGAAAATTTCAGTCTTATCCCTGTTTATCGTAATGTTGCTTATTGGCCCATTGGTGAGGGTTTTTGTTTTCTTTAAGTAAGGTGTAATCCATACTGAAGGCTATGCTCTTTGATCTTCATAAGTAAGTGCTTCATATCCTTTTCATTGTCGGTAAGCAAGGTTGTGTCATCGGCATATCTCAAGTTATTAATGAGTTTCCCTCCACTTCTGATGCTGAGTTCTTCTTTGTATAGTCCAGCTTCTCAGATTATTTGCTCAGCATACAACTTGAATAAGTATGTGGAAAAGGTACAACCCTGACACACACCCTTCCTGATTTTGAACCATGCGGTATCCCCTTGTTCTGTTCATATAACCGCCTCTTCATCTATGTACAGGTTCCTCATGAGTACAATTAAGTGTTCTGGAACTCCCATTATTCATAATGTTACCCATAAGTTGTTATGATCCACACAGTCAAATGCCTTTGCATAGTCAATAAAACACAGTTAAACATCTTTCTGGTATTCTCTGCTTTCAGCCAAGATCCATCTGGCATCAGCAGTGATAACCCTTGTTCCATGTCCTCTTCTGAATCCAGCTTGAACTTCTGGCAGTTCCCTGTAGATACACTGCTGCAGCTGCTTTCGTACGATATTCAGCGAAATTCTACTTGCATGTCATATTAATGATATTGTTTGTTAATTTCCACATTTTGTCAGATCAATTTTCTTTGAAATGGGCACTAATATGGATCTCTTCCAGTCCATTGGCCAGGTAGCTGTCTTCCAAATTATTTGGCATAGACCACTGAGCACTTCCAGTTCTGCATCCGTTTGTTAAAACATCTCAATTGCTATTCCTTCAATTCCTGGAGCTTTGTTTTTCACAAATGCCTTCAGTGCAGCTTGGACCTCTTACTTCAGTACCATTATTTCTTGATCATATTCTACCTCCTGAAATGGTTGAAAGTCAATCATTTCTTTTTGGTACAATGACTATGCATTCCTTCCATCTTCTTTCAATGCATCTTTTGGTGTGTATGTATGTATGTGTGTATATATACATTTATATATGCCAAAACCTATCATATTGTATGTGCTTGTTGTTAGTTGCCACTGAGTTGATTTCATTTCATGGCAACCCCTCCTGTGTAGAGTAGAATTACTCCATAGGGTTTTCAAGGATGTGATCTTTCAGAAGCAGATCTCCAGGCCTATCTTCAAGTAGTCTCTGGGTGGGTTAAAGCTGCCAAATTTTGGCTAGTAGTTGAGTACCTAACTAGCCATTTGCGACACTCAGGGACTGCTCTAAATATCTGCAATTTATTGTATGTCAGTTATACCTCAATAAAGCTGTTTAAAATGAACCATAATCCAACGTGCACCACAGAAACATATCACATCACATTATTGCAGTTATGTAAGTGCGCTTTATTTATACTAGAAACATAAATAATTTATTTTGCCCAAATGATGATGAGTGAGAGACATTTGCATACATCTATGTTTATGACACACACATACTACAGCTTACCTAAAAGGTAAGCAAATCATTAGAAAGTAAGATCTGCTTATTTTGGTGAAGGCAGCCTACAATAATGAATGCACCATCCTTAGTACAAGAAAAATCAAGTAGACAAAAGATGAGTAAGACTATTGAAGACTTAACAACATAATCAATAATGCAGAATTTATGGCTATATATTGATCTTTACACACTGATAATAGAGAATATACCTTCCCTTCCCAAAATGTTCATAATAAATTCATAAAAACTGATCACATGTTAGGTCACAAGAAAAGCATTAATAAATTAGGTAATATAGAAATATTATAAATAATACTCTCTGACCACAATGCAATAAAACTAGAAATTATTAACAAAATTGAAAATCAAAAAGGCCTATCTACCTGGAAATTAAAAACCATTCCATTAAACAATTATTGGGCAGAAGGGAAAATATAAACTAAAATCACAGAATTTCTTAAGAATATTGATAATGAAAAACTATATATAAGAATCTATAAAATATTTCAAGCAATAAGCATAAGAAAAATTTTTAACATAAAAATACTCTCATCAATAAAAATGAAAAATGCTAATAGATTAATTGAATTCCCATTTCAAAAACCAAAAAAAAAAGTAAATATAAAATAGGGAAAAAAAAAAAACAGAGAAAGCGAACAGAAAAAAAGTAGACTTAATATTTCAAAATACTGGGTTTTTTAAAAAAGAATTAACAAAATAGACAAACCACTAGTTAATTTCATCAAGAAAAGAAATTTATGTACAAATAAAAATAAGAAATATCAAAGGGGAAAAATATTTTGAAATGTAAGGTTTTTTAAAAAAAATCATAAGATCATTTTGAAGACCTATATGCAAATAAGTTTGAAAATCTAGATAGAAATGAAAATTTTCTAGGGAAACACATATTATAAAATTTGACCAAGTGCCTGCCAACAAATTACTTCAAAGTAAAATTCTACAAAATCTTCAAAGACTAGATTGTCCAAATACGCTATCCATTGCTCCAAAGCATTGGAAATGAAGGTTAAGAAACAGGTAAAACATTGATACCTAAACCTGGCAAAGAGAGTAGAAAAAACTACAGTCCAATACCACGAAAGAATAACGATGTCAAAGTAGTAAATAAAAAAATAACAAGCAGAATCCAATACCACATTAAGAATAAAATACGCCATGACCGAGTGAGATTTCACCCAGGAATTTAACGCTGGCTCAATATTAAGAGGCCCATTAATATAATGTACCATGTAATAGATTTAAAAGGGAAAAAAATCACATTACTTTTTCTATAATGCTGAAAAAGCCTTCAGCAATACTTAACACTTTTCTAATTTCTACTAAAAACATTCACAAAAAGAGAAAATAATGAATACTTTCTTAACATGATAAAATATATAAACTTCAACGTTTAGATAGGCTAGCATGTTAATTAATGGAGTTCGGCTGCTAGTCAAAAGATTGGCAATTCAAACACACCAGCTGCTCGCTGGAAAACCTATGGGGCAGTTCTACTCTATGCTATAGGGTCGTTATGATGTATACCTAAAACTATTTGTCCCATGCTTTAAAGAAAATAGAAAGTCCAAAACTAATAAAAATTGTAAATTCAAAGAGGGGTGTGAATGGAATATAACTGAAACAGAGGGAGTAGCAATATTGTCTTTGCTGTGTTAGTACAGGGATTTTTCTGAAAACGTACACCAAATCCAAGGTAACATATCCCTGTCTGAATACCAGTTCACATGGTAGATTATTTCTGAGATGGAGACAAACACCAGATCTCTTAGAGGGTGTCACACAAACAAAAACCAAAAAAAAAAAAAATCAAACCCAGTGCCCCCAAGTGGTTCCGACTCATAGCGACCCTACAAGACAGAGTAGAACTGCCCCATAGAGTTTCCAAGCAGCGCGTGGCGGATTCGAACTGCCGATCTTTTGGTTAGCAGCTGTAGCACTTAACCACTGCACCACCAGGGTTTCCACACAAGCCAAAGGAGGAAGAAAATGGTGCCGAGCTTGTCCGTGTAAGACTCAGAATACGCCGACTTCATCCGTGCTTTAAAAAATATAGCAAAGGTAACAAGATACTCAGAACACTAGTTTCTATTTCATGAAAGCCATCAGCCATAGCAACTACCTGCTAGATCTTCAAGGTTAATCAATTTATTAGGCAAAGCTGCCAATCAGACTAGTTTTCTAAAGAACCATGAAGACTTGAGTTATTTTGTGCTGACATCCTTAATTCTTCATTCTTTTATACATAGCTGGAAGGCAGTGTAACTCTAGAGACTTTAATGCTATCTTCCTTTTAGGTCACATCATTTCTTCCTACTATTCAATTCCAGGCAGTCATCAATTATTTTCTCCCTTCTTGGAGTTTATGCGATCTTTGACCTTATAAATAATGGTACGCTATAAAATAGAGCATCAACCGATTCAGAACACTGACATTCAGGAAAGATACTTACACTTAATTCAGCTTAAAATGAGGAAGTAAGCAAAAATGTGATCAAAGACTCAAATTCGTGCTCTAATATTTAGACCTTTGTTACTTTTATACTTACTTCTCAGTTATCTAATTTTTAAAGTGACAAATGTTTTAAAACAGTAAATTAGAAATTTTGACATTTTAAAGAACTAGCAAGACTACAGCGAACCTGTCAACAACATACATGCCTGATGCTGGAAGGAGCAAAGGCCAGCAAGTTTATGGGACAAGCTAAGAGCCACCTGTTACTGATGTTGGCAGTAAAGTCATAAAATCTTAAAATTGGTTAACCAGTTGCCGTAGCATCAATTCTGACTCATGGCAACGCCACGCGTGTCAGAGTAGAACTGTACTCCATCGGGTTTTCAATGGCTGATTTGATGGAAGTGAATCATTAGACCTTTCTTTGAGTCCATCTGGGTGAACTCAAACCTCCAGCTTTTCAATTAGCAGCCAAGCACATTAACCGTTTGTACCATCCAGAGGCTCCTAAAATTGGTTAGGATTCTAGAAATCTAGTCACATCTTCCCATGTAGGGATTTCTCCTGAAACATTGCGAAGTGACTGTCTGGTCACTGTAAGCACAAGGACTGCCTCAGTGCCTTATACGGAAGCCCATTCTTATAGAGTCAAACACTGTTTCCTTATAACTTCAAAATTTGGTACTCGTTCATTCACTCAACCAATATTTAGAGAGTAACTACTCTATGCAGTAGACAGTGTTTCCATAAAGGTAAAACACATCAGCACTTTACCTATCTGGAGAGACAAATGCACGAAGAAGAATCAAAATAAAGCACTAAATTGCTTCCGCTGTGCTGTTGTTCCCGCTTTGTTTATTCTCAAGTCTCAATGTTACTTACCTGAATCACTCCTCCCAAGAAGGAAACCGCTGCAGCCACACCGATCCTTCGCATCTCAAATTCAGATAAGCCCAGGACACTGGTGTTGCTCTGTGTGGTGAGGTTCTGGCTGCTCTGAGGGACAAGCCGTTCCACTGCATTGGCTGATATTAAGGACGTTAAAGCAAAGGTGCCTAAAAAAGTGAGCACGGGGTCTTGTTAGGAAAAAAAAAACAATAAAAAATGTTGGAATCCATCATTTAAGTTGAATCCATCATTTAAGTTGAATCCATGTTGTCAAACCAAATAGATGTATTAGAAATAATCTGCCCCACATCCCTACTCTATACCACATTCCACCAATAAACAGAAACCTGCCTACATGTACATAATTCCATTCAACACACAGCCACACCCGTCTCCTTGCTATGCCCCTTTGGGCCATATATGTTCCATCTCTGTGCAGATCGGCAGACTGCCCTTAGTAGATCAGTTAAGAGATCATGGTCTGGATTTGAATCCAATTCATCCATTTATCTATGATGTAATCTAACGTACATTATTCTGAGTCTAAACTGCCCCATCCACAGGATGGGGATAATAACACCTACATGGCAGAGTTTTAAAGGAATAGAAATGAGCTGATAAATATAAAGACCTCAGTAAGTCCAGTGGCTAAGTATACAGAGCTCTTTACCTGGAGTACGGGCTCCTCCAACCTACCTGTGCAAACCCTACCTGCCTTTCAAGATCTGGCTCAAGTTCCATGTCCACCAAGGATCCAGCCCAGATCTTCCCAGCCAGACTTAACCTTCCTACCCTCTGTGATTTAAAAAACACCATAAAAACTCATTGTCTTCTATTTGATTCCAACTCATGGCGACCCCATGTGTTACAGAGTAGAACTGCGCCATAGGGTTTTCTGGGCTGTGATCTTTACAGTGGCAGATCATCAGGACTTTCTTCTGCAGGGCTGCTGGGTGAGTTCAAACCGCCAATCTTTTAGGTTAGTAGTTGAGCGCAAGCCATTTGGGCCACCCAGGGACAGTTTGTCGCATTGCACAGTACACCTTCATTATAGTACAAAAACACGCTGAGGCACTTAAACTGACTAAACATACCATTTCTGTCTGCTGTCATTAGACGGGTACTTCCCAGGAATAGTCACGGCCTAGCACAAACGCAAAATTCCTTTCGGTTTGTTCTCTTCTTCCTGCCAAGAGCCTTGATGCCTCTCATATCTGCACAGTATGCCTGAGAATGCTGTTGCAAGGACAGGGAAATGCTGATTCCCACAGAGGGGGTTAACAAGAGAAACTGTAATATTGCATAACCTTCCCCCTGGCCCATTAAAGATCTTGCTTTGTTCCGGTTCATATGTGAGACTTCATGAAAAATGGCCTAAGGCAAGATGCAGACACCCCAACACAAAGTATTCAGCAGCATAGGATGAGAGAGACAAGAGTCAATCAGAAACAGGCCCCTGTGGAAATCCAACACAGACGATCCTCTTGTCTTGCTGGATATGAATGGTAGCATGTGCTGTGGATTTAGAACAGCATGGTGGTCGTGGCCCCTTTCC